>NC_041393.1:346489676-346508415 GCF_002162155.2 Triticum dicoccoides | reverse complement strand
GACGGCATCGAGGGGGTTTCGTCCCCGATCCAGATTTGGATCGGGAGACGGGGAACGTGGGAGTGAGTGGGGGGGGGGAATGGTGCGTTGGGGGTTAGGGTTTGGTCGCCCAGGGGTTATGGGGGAGTGGAGGGCGGCCTGGGCCTGTGGCCGAATGGGCCGGCCTGCTGGGCCGAAACCCAGTGGGGGCCTTTCTCTCTTTCCCTTTTTTTTGTTTGTTTCTGTTTTTTTGTAGTTTCTTTTGTTTTATTTACTTTTAGTTTTATAAAATATACCATTAGCCCCTAAATTAGTATTTATAAACACTCTATTGCCACATTAATTTCTCATACCTAATAAAATAGTTTAATGTTTTAATATTTATAAAATGCATCTAATTATTTGTATAAGCCACTGTTTTATTTAGTTTAGTGCTTTTAATTATTTTATAAAAATGTGATCCTCCACCATAATTACCTAAGCATTATTTGCCACCTCTAGAACATTTTAATTTTAATGTTTGAAAACTTTACCGTTTGACTTGATTTTGAATTTTTGCATTCGAACGGGATTGAACCATCGTGAGATTTACAACAGTAAGATTGGTGACGTGGCATCATTAGCAGAGGTTACTGTAGCTTGATTATCCGGGCGTCGCAAGAACACACATATATTCATGAAAACATAATAGGCTCAGATCTGAAATCATGGCACTCGGGCCCTAGTGACAAGCATTAAGCATAGCAAAGTCATAGCAACATCAATCTCAGAACATAGTGGATACTAGGGATCAAACCCTAACAAAACTAACTTGATTACATGGTACATCTCATCCAACCCATCACCGTCCAGCAAGACTAGAATGGAATTACTCACGCACGGCGGTGAGCATCATGAAATTGGTGACGGAGGATGGTTGATGATGACGACGGCGACGAATCCCCCTCTCCGGAGCCCCGAACGGACTCCAGATCAGCCCTCCCGAGAGAGATTAGGGCTTGGCGGCGGCTCCGTGTCGTAAAACGCGATGAATTTTTCTCTCTGATTTTTTTCTCCGCGGGACGGAATATATGGAGTTGGAGTTGAGGTCGGTGGAGCTCCAGGGGCCCCACGAGATAGCGGGGCGCGCCCTGGGGGGGCACGCCCCCTGTCTCGTGGATAGGCCCTAGGCCCCCTGACGTATTTCTTTCGCCCAGAAATTCTTATTAATTCCAAAAGGTGCCTTCGTGGATTTTCAGGACATTCCGAGAACTTCTCTTTTCTACACATAAAACAACATCATGGCAGTTCTGCTGAAAACAGCGTTAGTCCGGGTTAGTTTCATTCAAATCATGCAAGTTAGAGTCCAAAACAAGGGCAAAAGTGTTTGGAAAAGTAGATACATTGGAGACGTATCAACATCCAAGTCATCCTCTTTCTCCTTAGGTGCATTGATCAGATTAGCCCATTCTTCAATTGATGATTGGTACCTAGTACCTTCAGACATCCATACTATCCTGCCATCTGAATAGAAGTGTGATGTGGAGTGGAATTGCATTATTAGCCCATCATTCCACTTTGTGAGCTTCTGCCCAACAAAGTTTGCCACTCCACAAGCACTGAAGCTTTCATACACACCAGGATAGTGTTCTTCATTCTCCTTGATGTACTTCTAGTCCACCCACCTCATGTCACACACTATTGGCTTCTTGTCTAGCAACACTGTCTCATAGAAATCCTATTGTTCCTTTGTATGGAACCTGTAGTCCACAACAGTTCTCCTCCTGACTGCATAAGGATCAGTCAACCTCCATTGTCTGAGTCCTGCATCCTTTCTCAGCTTCATGTTCTCAGCTACAGGATGAGCATCATTATGATCTGGAATTTTTGGCTTCAGTTTTCTCAAGACATGCTCTTCCTCATCTTCCTCCTCAGCAACAGTTTCATGCACTGGGGCCTTGTTCTTCTCAGCGGCTGATATGTTCCTGGTATTCCTCTTAGGTGCAGTCTTGGGCTTGGAAGTAGCTTTGGGTGCTTCTTTAGGTTTTGATGAAGCAGCCCCTGACCTGATACCATCACCCATAAGCTTCTGAGCTTTGGGTGCTGGTGCAGCAACCTCTTCTTCTTCTTCCTCTTCCATCATGGAAGGCTTTCCAACAACCCTGGCCATGGTCTTCTTGACCCTTTCCTTCCTCTTCTTTCCTTCTGCAACAGCCTCTTTGGGTTCAGATTCCAAAGGTATTTGAGTGGAGGCTCTGGCTTTAGACATGGGAATTCTCTTTGCAGGTGCTTTGGTCTTCATACCAGGCTTAGTGGTTGCAGCTGAGCCATATTCTTTCTTGAGCACCTTCTTCTTGGAAGTGGCCTCATCCTCAATAGACACATAGTCTTCATCCTCAGATTCTGAGGTCTTCTTGTTTCTGGCCCTGGTGGCAGCTTTGGGTAAGTTGCTTGGGGTGCTCCTACTGCCATCATAGCTGCTAGAAGGACTAGTGCCCTCACTCACTTGAACCTGCTCCTCTTCCCTGTTCTGGCTATCATTCTGATCAGACATTTTGCAAACACTGACTGCAGACCCTGTGAATAGATATAGACGAGATAGAGTGGATGAGCATCACAAAATACAGAGGTTTTTGCAAAAGAATGAGTCAAAAACTTAGTTTTAGTTTTCCACAGAAAGCATTTCGGATCTACCGATTTGTAAACTCGGTGATACCGAAGCAACTTTTGGAACCTAAACTAGTGAACTCGGTCAGACCGAGTCACAGTTCGGTGGCACCGAGACTGCTAGGGTTTCAAAAAGTCCTGAACTCGGTCACACCAATTTGCAATTCTCGGTCAGACCGAGAATCACATGTGCAATGGCCTTAGCCGAATCGGTGGAACCGAGTTCTACAACTCGGTGGGTCCGAGATGGTTTCGACAGAATTCTAACCCTAAATTTTCAGTTCATCTCTAATCTACGGAGTGTTTTGACTAGATAAGATAGTTTGAATCGTGGCAAGATTCATGGCGAACACAATGTGCTAGGAATCAGATAGGGATAGCATAGTGATCGAGTACATACCCTAGTTCGGCGATGAACTTGCTACGGCGGCAATGGCGGGGATGATTCCCGTTGACGGCGGCGGAGACCAGCGGCAGGAGGCAACTGGCGACAAGGAGGACGATCCAGAGACCCTGGAGCCAGAGCGGGCTAAGCGCGGGCGAAAGAGTTCGGAGAAAATTTCCAAAGTTTTGCCCGTGGGTATATATAGCCCGACCCTGTCGGTGTGACCGAGTGGAACAACTCTGTGGCACCGAGATTCATAACTGCTAACAGTTACAGCAACTCGGTGTGACCGAAAAGTTCAAATCGGTTGCACCGAGATTGAAAACCTAGATCAACTTAGTGATCTCGGTATGACCGAAATGGAAGAATCGGTCAGACCGAAACGCACAAAGAAGTTTTGGAAGTTTAAGTCTATGACGAATCGGGGACTCCGAGTGCTCCTCACACAGAGTGGTTCAAATCTGACTTGATCAAATTTTGTGATGTAGCATGAATAGAGTTTGAGACAAGAAAATCATAGATAGCTAGAGAAGGTTCTTAGGCATTCTTGTCCATCCACTTGGCAAAAGAGAAACAAACCAATCAATCAACACAACAAGTGGATGTCCTCGAATGAGTAAAATATGCAACCAACATGCTCATACAATAAAATGGCAAATGAAATATGTGGCAAAGCATGCACAACCAATTCTAGCATCTATCTAGCAATTGGTGATGACTAGGTCATCTATATATGAGTATATTGACTTAGGAGTCAAATGAGAACATTTTGATCATAGGTCATACTCATCGTTTAAGCTCAAGTGGGGTTACCAATTTTACATAATGCATTGATGTGTTCACACCATTAGAGTTGCTTTGACTCAATTCTTAGAGTAAAGCTCCCCCTAGATGTGAGATACCCCCTTAGAGGGATGAACTAACCTTGGGTTTTATCGTTGATGACTTCATGTAGGTGTTGAAGATGTGAATGCTCAATGTTGATGTAGATCATTTGGAGCAATCCTTTGGAGTGAATTGCACTTTCAATACCTACACGGGTTAGTCCCACAAGGAACAAACAAGGATATCCATAGACATAGAGTGATGCACACACAAGATGATGTCTATGAAAGCATTATGTTACCTTGTCCCTTGTCTTACCAACAAGAGGGTTTGTGACTCCTTGAACTAGTGCAAGATGTGGAAGTTGATTGCACTTGTTATTGCCAAAATGATATGAGTGAAATATGTTGGCGGAGTCACCCTCAAGAACTCTATAGTTCTTCTTCTTTGGGACCCACATCATCTTGATGGGAATCCTTGGAGTTGTAGTCGTACTTGATGAAGCAGAGCTTGACGTAGTCTTGGGAACCCACTTGCCCAAGGCCTTAGGAGCTTCTTCAAATGCATCAATCTCCTCTTGAAGCTTGTCCTTGCCTTTTTGCTTGTGGTATTGTGGTGGAAGATCATTTTGGGCTTGTGTACCTTTGAAGGAAGTAGGATCATACCTCTCTTGTTGAGGAACAAACTTTGTCTTGGGGTATTGATCTTCTTCCCACTCAACTCCATTGGCATTGAACTTTCGTTCAAAACCAACACCTTGGTTCTTCCGGTGCCTTCCTTCCTTGCATACAATTTCCTCAAATTGCTTAATCCCGGCAAGGCTCTTGTAAACACCTTTCTCTATAATTCCATCAATAAGCTATTTTCTTGCTCAAGTGTAACTTGGCTAAGGGAATAATTAGTGGAATCAAGAGAACTACTAGAAGCAACAACATTGGATTTAGCATGATTATTGTTACTACTAGAGGAAGAATCCTTCTTCTTCTTGTTACTAGACTTGACTTGAGGCATGTAAGTAGATAAGAGTAAATGCTTGGCAATGTAAGAAGAACTTTTCTTATGAAGATCATCATTGATTGCCTTTAAGAACTCATGCTCTTGCTCAAGGTTGAGCTTTTCAAAGCGTAACTTCTCATGAGTCCTTAAAAGTTCTCGATGATCTTATAAGATAGTTTCATGAGCTAACTTAAGAGTGTTTAGTTCTTTAGTTAGAAGCTCAATCTTCTCCTTTTCATTGTCATTCGTTTTATCTTGATTAGCATGATTAATTGACGTTTCATCATAGTATTCATCACTAGAGTTGTCAACAAGTAAATCATCATCACCTAACAAGTCATCTTCATCACTATTGAAATCAGCATACTCGGGGTGTGTTACCTTTGGGCCTTTAGCCATGAAGCATCTTCCAAGTCCTTCATTTGGTGAATCAAATATGTCATAGTAGTTAGTTGACACAAGTGCTAGACCGGCAACACCTTCATCTTGAGTATATTCGGAGTCGGAGTGATAGATTCTCTCGGAGTGATTGTCGGAGTCGGAGCCGGATACCCATTCACCAACATGAGCTTGATGTCTTCGTTTTGTGTACCTCCTTGATGACTTGTCCTTCCTTTCCGAATCCTTGCTTCTCCGGGATGTTCTTCGTTCATAACGATCATCTCTGCTCCTCCTCTCTCTTGGTGGTGATTCTTCTCTTCTACTTCTCCTTTTAGGTGATTCTTCTCTTCTTTTGTAGGGTGTCGTACACTCATTGGAATAGTGTCCGGGTCTTCCACAATTGTAGCAATTACGCTCTCGACTAGAAGATCTTTTGTCAATGTAGGACCTTGACTTGGAGATTTTCTCTTTGCTTCTACTCTTGTAGAACTTGTTGAAGTTCTTCACCATTAAGCTCAATTATTTATTGAAGGTTTGTTTCTCACTTGATGATGTGGGGGCTTCACATGAGGCTTTGTATGCACCACTTGACTTGTTGTGAAGTTCCTCCTTTTCCTTGAGTGACATCTCGTGAGCAACAATTCTTCTAATGACCTCCGCTGGCTTGAGATCTTTGTAATTGGGCATCATTTGGATCAATGTGCACATGGTATCATATTTTCCGTCCAAAGCTCTTAGGATCTTCTTGATGATGAATTTGTCGGTCATCCCTTCACTTCCTAAGCCGGCAATCTCATTTGTGATAAGAGCAAGCCTAGAGTACATTTCAGCGACACCTTCACCATCCTTCATTTTGAACTTGTCAAGTTGACTTTGAAGCACATCCAACTTGGATTCCTTGACGGAGTCGGTACCTTCATGAATATCAATCAAAGTATCCCAAATTTCCTTTGCATTCTCAAGACGGCTGATTTTGCTGAATTCTTCGGGGCACAATCTGTTGAAGAGGATATCGCAAGCTTGAGCGTTGTATTGCAGCATCTTCAACTCTTCGCGCTAGCTTTACAGTTCAGTTATCTCCCATCAAAGAATTCACCTTGCAAGCCAATACACACAATAGCACAAATGGCGGGGTTATGTCCAAGAATATGCATTTTCATCTTATGCTTCCAACTAGCAAAATTAGTACCATCAAAGTAAGGACCTCTATGGTGATAATTTCCCTTGCTAGACACCATACTCTCCTAGGTTGTGAAACCAAGGGTATGACCACCAAAAGCTATGGAAATCAAAGCAAATGGAGACCAAAGCTCTAATACCACTTGTAGGATCGAAAGTATGTCTAGAGGGGGGGTGATTAGACTACTTGACCAAATAAAAACTTATCCTTTTCCCAATTTTAGTCTTTGGCAGATTTTAGCTATCTTAGCACAAGTCAAGCAATCTTAACACAATTCAAGAAAGCATGCAAAGAGTATATGAGCAGCGGAAAGTAAAGCATGCAACTTGCAAGAATGTAAAGGGAAGGGTTTGGAGAATTCAAACGCAATTGGAGACACGAATGTTTTTGTTGTGGTTCCGATAGGTGTTGCTATCGTACATCCACATTGATGGAGACTTCAACCCACGAAGGGTAATGGTTGCGCAAGTCCACGGAGGGCTCCACCCACGAAGGGTCCACGAAGAAGCAACCTTGTCTATCCCACCATGGCCGACGCCCACGAAGGACTTGCCTCACTAGCGGTAGATCTTCATGAAGTAGGCGATCTCCTTGCCCTTACAAACTCCTTGGTTCAACTCCACAATCTTGTCGGAGGCTCCCAAGTGACACCTAGCCAATCTAGGAGACACCACTCTCCAAGAAGTAACAAATGGTGTGTTGATGATGAACTCCTTGCTCTTGTGCTTCAAATGATAGTCTCCCCAACACTCAACTCTCTCTCACAGGATTTGGATTTGGTGGAAAGAATATTTGAGTGGAAAGCAACTTGGGGAAGGCTAGAGATCAAGATTCATATGGTAGGAATGGAATATCTTGGCCTCAACACAAGTGTAGGTGGTTCTCTCTCAGAAAATGCAAGTTGGAAGTGTAGGTTCGTTCTAATGGCTCTCTCCATGAATGAAGAGGAGGTGGAGGGGTATATATATAGCCTCCACACAAAATCTACCCGTTACACACAACTTGCCAAACTCAGTGGGACCGAATTGGTAAACTCGGTCAGACCGATTTAGCAAATCTAGTGACTGTTAGGATTTTCGGTGGGACCGACATGCAACTCGGTAGTACCGATATGATTAGGGTTAGGGAAGAACGTAATCTCGGTGAGACCAATTACACAAACTCGGTGGGACCGATTTTGGTAATAAGCTGACCAGAGAGTTGGTCATGTAAACTCGGTGGGACCGGTTCGCTCATTTCGATGGGACCGAAATGTTACGAAAAGGAAACAGGGAGTTTACATTGCAATCTCGGTGGGACCGATCGCTCATCTCGGTGGTACCGAAACGTTACGAAGGGAAACAGAGAGATTACAATCCCATCTCGGTGAGACCGAGATCCCTATCGGTGAGACCGATTTGCCTAGGGTTTGTGGCAGTGGCTATGACATCTGAACTCGGTGGCGCCGGATAGAAAGAATCGGTGGGGCTGAGTTTGACTTTTGGTTTAGGTCATAAGTGGATGTGGGAAAGTAGTTGAGGGTTTTGGAGCATATCACTAAGCACTATGAAGCAAGAACCTCATTAAGCAACACCTCATCCCTCCTTGATACTATTGGCTTTTCCTATAGAATCAATGTGATCTTGAATCACTAAAATATAAAATGTAGAGTCTTGAGCTTTGAGCTTGAGCCAATCCTTTTATCCTTAGCATTTTGAGGGGTCCACTTTTCTCATCCATGCCATGCCATTCATTGATCTTTTCTTGAAATATTTATCTTGGAATAATGTTAGCTCAATGAGCTATATGTTTTTAGGAATTACCAAAGCCACCTAGGGATAGTTGCACTTTCAGCCTCCCAACTAGCGCTATCATTTAATGCCCCTAGCTAGGCATAAAAGCGAAGATAGATCTAAGTAGTGCCATCTTTGGCACTCAATTCATAAGTAGCTCGCATGATAGATTCATAAGGTAATTTGACTTTATTTCTTGGAAAGTGCTCCATGCCTTTCTTTAATGGAAATTGGAATCTAATATTCCCTTCCTTCATATCAATAATCGCACCAATAGTTCTAAGGAAAGGTCTACCAAGAATAATAGGGCAAGAAAGATTGCAATCTATATCAAGAACGATAAAATCTACGGGCACCGATTTTCTATTTGCAACAATGAGAACATCATTGATCCTTCCCATTGGCTTTTTAATGGTGGAATCCGCAAGGTGCAATTTTAAAGAGCAATCATCAAGATCATGGAAACCTAGAATATCACATAAAGTTTTCGGAATCGTGGAAACACTAGCACCCAAATCACACAAAGCAAAACACTCATGATCTTTAATTCTAATCTTTATAGTAGGTTCCCACTCATCATTAAGTTTTGTAGGTATAGAAACTTCCAATTGAAGTTTTTCATCATAAGATTGCTAATACGTCTCCATCGTATCTATAATTTTTGATTGTTCCATGCCAATATTCTACAACTTTCATATACTTTTGGCAACTTTTTATACTATTTTTTGGGACTAACATATTGATCCAGTGCCCAGTGCCAGTTCATGTCTGTTGCATGTTTTTTGTTTCGCAGAAACCCAATATCAAACGGAGTCCAAACGGGATAAAAACAGACGCAGAATTATTTTGGAATATTTGTGATTTTTGGGAAGTAAAATCAACGCGAGACGGTGCCCGAGGGGGCCAGGAGATAGGGGGCGCGCCTTAGGGAGGCAGGCGCGCCCTGGACTCTCCTAGGGCCCCCGTAAGGCGGTTGATGCTCTTAATTTTCCGCAAGAAAGCTAATTTTATGAGAAAGATCTGGGCGAAAGATTAACCCCAATCGGAGTTACGGATCTCCGGATATAAAATAAACGGTGAAGGGGCAGAACCTGAGAACGCAGAAACAGAGAGATACATCCAATCTCGGAGGGGATATCGCCCCTCCCAAGCCATGTGAGCCAAGGACCAGAGGGGAAACCCTTCTCCCATCTAAGGAGAAGGTCAAGGAAGAAGAAGAAGAAGGGGGGCTCTCTCCCCCTTGCTTCCGGTGGCGTCGGAGCGCTGCCGGGGGCCATCATCATCACCATGATCTTCACCAACATCTCCATCATCTTCACCAACATCTCCATCACCTTCCCACATCTATATCTAGCGGTCCACTCTCACGCAACCCGCTGTACCCTCTACGTGAACATGGTGCTTTGTGCTTCATATTATTTTCTAAGGATGTGTTGCCATCCTATGATGTCTGAGTAGATTTTCGTTGTCCTACTGGTGATTGATGAATTGATATGATTGGTTTGAGTTGCATGTTTTATTATTGGTGTTGTCTTATTGTGCCCTCCATGTCGCGCAAGCGTGAGGGATTCCTGCTGTAGGGTTTGCAATATGTTTATGATTTGGTTGTGGTGGGTGGCGTGAGTGACAGAAGCACAGACCCGAGTAAGTAGGTTGTTTGCGTATGGGATAAAAGGGACTTGATACTTTAATGCTATGGTTGGGTTTTACCTTAATGAATCTTTAGTATTTGCAGATGCTTGCTAGAGTTCCAATCATAAGTGCATATGATCCAAGAAGAGAAAGTATGTTAGCTTATGCCTCTCCCTCAAATAGAATTGCAATAGTGATTATCGGTCTAGTAACATAGTCAATTGCTTAGGGACAATTTCACAACTCCTACCACCACTTTTCCACACTCGCTATATTTACTTTATTGCATCTTTTTCTAAACATCCCCTATTTTTTATTTACGTGTTCTTTATTATCTTGCAAAGCTATCCTATCACACCTACAAAGTACTTCTAGTTTCATACTTGTTCTAGGTAAAGCGAACGTCAAGCGTGCGTAGAGTCGTATCAGTGGCTGATTTGACTTGAGAGAGTATTTGTTCTACCTTTAGCTCCTCGTTGGGTTTGACACTCTTACTTATCGAAAGAGGCTACAACTATCCTTTATACTTGCGGGTTATCAAGACCTTTTTCTGGCGCCGTTGCCGGGGAGTCATAGCGTGGGGTGAATATTCTCGTGTGTGCTTGTTTGCTTTATCACTAAGTAATTTTTATTTGCTGTTCTTAGTTGTTCTCTATCTTTAGTTATGGATATGGAACACGGAATACCAAAAAAATTAGGTGTACTTGCTACTCATGGAGATGGGGTAACTCCTAAAACCCTCAATTCTCATTATGTGAAAGATATTATGTACTACTTTGATAATCTTGAGAAAACCCCATTCAACTTTATAATGGGAGACACATTGGATCAACGTTAATACTTTAGGAATTATCACTCGACACAAAAAGGGAAACTATTATGGGATCAATTTATTATGTTGCGCTGGTATGCCCGGGATCTATGCTTGAGATATGATATTACTTGTTGCTCTAGGATGAAGGCTCCACACCTTCCCTTTTCATGCAAATTTAATGATAGTGAAACCTTAGCTTCTTATGCTAATGGTATATATGATTACTATGATGTTGAACAAATAGAAGAATTTGTTGCTTTTAAGGCTGCTTATGAAATTGAATCTTTGTTTGAAAAGTATGAAGCTTTTGATGATGATGGTGTTTATAGGCCTGAAAATCTTGCTATACTTAGATATTGCTATGAAAATTATGAATACAATTACTATATTAATGCATTTATGGAGAAAGTCTCCGCTGTCCAAGAAGAGATTAATATTTTGCAGGAAGCTATGGAAGAAGAAATTGATGAAACTGTGAGCTCATTGGATGAAAAAGATGATGAGGAGAGCGAAGAACAAAGGGAGGAAGAGCGGATTGATCACCCGTGCCCACCTTCTAATGAGAGTAACTCTTCAACTCATACATTGTTTAATTCCCCTTCGTGCTTACCGAAGGATGATTGCTATGATGATTGCTATGATCCCATTGATTCTCTTGAAATATCCCTTTTTGATGATGCTTGCTATGCTTGTGGCCAAGATGCCAATATGAATTATGCTTATGGAGATGAACTTGCTATAGTTCCTTATGTTAAACATGAAATTGTTTCTATTGCACCCACGCATGATAGTCCTATTATCTTTTTGAATTCTCCCGACTACACTATATCGGAGAAGTTTGTGCTTATTAAGGATTATATTGATGGGTTGCCTTTTAGCATTGCACATTATGATTTTGATGAATATAATATGCATGTGCTACATCTCCGCCTCTCTATGTTTCCAATATGATAGAATTGCAAGAAACTACTTATACTATGCATTGGCCTTTACTATGTGTGCATGAATTGTTCTTTTATGACATGCCGATGCATAGGAAGAGAGTTAGACTTCATTGTTGCATGATATATGTTACTTTGTGCTCACTACTTAATTACAAATCATTGTTAATTAAAATTGGCTTTGATATACCTTGGGATCCAGGTGGATTCATTACTTGAGCACTAAGTGCCTAGCTTAATGGCTTTAAAGAAAGCGCTGCCAGGGAGACAACCCGGAAGTTTTAGAGAGTTATTTAGTTCTGTTGAGTTCTTTCATATAGTTTAAAACAAAAAAATAAAGAGGGGAACCCAAAAACTTTTCAAAAAGGAAAGTGAAAGTGAGAGAGACAAGCATTGTTGAAGTGGGAGAGCTCCTTGAACTTTGTTCATGCTCACGGAAACTTTGTGAATCTTAATTACAGAAACTTCTCATCAAAAAATAATTATCCAATTGTACAATTCCATTGTATTATAAAAATAATGTGCCAAGGTTTGCCTTTAGGATGTTTACAATGCTTGAGTGTTTGTATGGTGCAGGACAGAAACTTTGTGTGTAGTGCGCGAGTTTACATTTTTAACTGGAACGTCAAATGGTTCTAATTCTTTTTGAACTGTGTTTATATAAAACTTGTTTATTCTTCCTAATTTTGGTAGAATATTTGAGGTAACATAAGTATGGTGGATGTTCAGATTGCTACAGACTGTTCTGTTTTTGACAGATTCTGTTTTTTATGCATAGTTTGCTTGTTTTGATGAATCTATCAATTTATATTAGTGGATTAAGCCATGGAAAATTTATATTACAGTATAAACAATGCAAAAACAAAATTTGAATTGGTTTGCAACAGTAATTAGAGTGGTGATTTGCTTTATTATACTAATGGATCTTACCGAGTTTTCTGTTGAAGTTTTGTGTGGATGAAGTGTCTAAACGAGGAGGTATCGATATGAGGAAAAGGAAGAGAGGCAAGAGCTCAAGCTTGGGGATGCCCGAGGCACCCTAAGTAAATATTCAGGGATACTCAAGCGTCTAAGCTTGGGGATGCCCCGGAAGGCATCCCCTCTTTCTTCAACAAGTACCGGTATGTTTTCGTATTCGTTTCGTTTATGCATTATGTGCAAGTCTTGGAGCGTCTTTTGCATTTAGTTTTCATTTTTCTTTTATGCACCATGCTGGTATGAGATAGTCCTTGGTTGATTTATAGAATTCTCATTGCACTTCACTTAAATCTTTTGAGTGTGGTTTATAGAATGCTTCATGTGCTTCACTTATATCATTTGAAGTTTGGATTGCCTGTTTCTCTTCACATAGAAAACCGCCATTTGTAGAATGCTCTTTTGCTTCACTTATAATTGTTAGAGCGTGGGCATATAATTTGTAGAAAAATTAAACTCTCTTGCTTCACTTATATCTATTTAGAGAGATGACAGGAATTGGTCATTCACATGGTTAGTCATAAAATCCTACATAAACTTGTAGATCGCTGAATATGATATGTTTGATTCCTTGCAATAGTTTTGCGATATAAAGATGGTGATATTAGAGTCATGCTAGTGGGTGGTTGTGGATTGTAGAGACACTTATGTTGAGGTTTGGAAGTCCTGTAGCATGCACGTATGGTAACCTTTGTGTGACAAATTTGAAGCATGGGGTGTTGCTTTGATTGTCTTCCTTATGAGTGGCGGTCGGGGACGAGCGATGGTCTTTTCCTACCAATCTATCCCCCTAGGGGCATGCGTAGTAGTACTTTTCTTCGAGGGCTAATAAACTTTTGCAATAAGTATATGAGTTCTTTATGACTAATGTGAGTCCATGGATTATACGCACTTTTACCTTTCCATCATTGCTAGCCTCTTCGGTACCGTGCATTGCCCTTTCTCACCTTGAGAGTTGGTGCAAACTTCGCCGGTGCATCCAAACCCCGTGATATGATACAGTCTATTACACATAAGCCTCCTTATATCTTCCTCAAAACAGCCACCATACCTACCTATCATGGCATTTCCATAGCCATTCCGAGATATATTGCCATGCAACTTTCATCATCATCATATACATGACTTGAGCATTCATTGTCATATTGCTTTGCATGATCATAAGATATCTAGCATGATGTTTTCATGGCTTGTCCGTTTTTTGATGTCATTGCTATGCTAGATCATTGCACATCCCGGTACACCGCCGGAAGCATTCATATAGAGTCATATCTTTGTTCTAGTATCGAGTTGTAATATTGAGTTGTAAGTAAATAAAAGTGTGATGATCATCATGATAGAGCATTGCCCCATGAAATAAAAAGAAAAAAAGAAAAAAAGGAAAAAAAGGAAAGGCCAAAGAAGCCTATATAAAAAAAGGGGGCCAAAGAAGCCCACCGAAAAAAAAGAAAAAAAGAAAAAAAAGGGGGGGGGGCCATGTTACTATCCTTTTTCCACACTTGTGCTTCAAAGTAGCACCATGTTCTTCATATAGAGAGTCTCTTATGTTGTCACTTTCATATACTAGTGGGAATTTTCATTATAGAACTTGGCTTGTATATTCCAACGATGGGCTTCCTCAAATGCCCTAGGTCTTCATGAGCAAGCAAGTTGGATGCATACCCACTTAGTTTTCAGTTTGAGCTTTCATACACTTATAGCTTTTAGTGCATCCGTTGCATGGCAATCCCTACTCATCGCATTGACATCAATTGATGGACATCTCCATAGCCCGTTGATTAGCCGCGTCGATGTGAGACCTTCTTCCTTTTTTGTCTTCTCCATATAAACCTCCACCATCATATTCTATTCCACCTATAGTTCTATATCCATGGCTTGCCCTCATGTATTGTGTGCGGGTTGAAAAAGCTGAAGCGCGTTAAAAAGTATGAACCAATTGCTCAGCTTGTCATCGGGGTTGTGCATGATGGGAGCATTTTGTGTGACAAAAATGAAGCATGGCCAAACTATATGATTTTGTAGGGATAAGCTTGTTGTGGCCTTGTTGTTTTGAAAAGACATGATTGCTTTATTGGTACGCTCGAAGTATTATTGTTTTTATGTCAAATGATAGACTATTGCTTTGAATCACTCCTGTCTTAATATTCAAGCCATGATTAGACATATGATCAAGATTATGCTAGGTAACATTCCACATCAAAAATTATCTTTTTATCATTTACCTACTCGAGGACGAGCAGGAATTAAGCTTGGGGATGCTGATACGTCTCCGTCGTATCTATAATTTTTGATTGTTCCATGCCAATATTCTACAACTTTCATATACTTTTGGCAACTTTTTATACTATTTTTTGGGACTAACATATTGAACCAGTGCCCAGTGCCAGTTCCTGTCTGTTGCATGTTTTTTGTTTCGCCGAAACCCAATATCAAACGGAGTCCAAACGGGATAAAAATGGAGGGAGAATTATTTTGGAATATTTGTGATTTTTTGGAGGTAAAATCAACGCGAGATGGTGCCCGAGGGGGGCAGGAGATAGGGGGCGCGCCCCAGGGAGGCAGGCGCGCCCTTGATTCGCCTGGGCCCCCCGTAAGGCCGTTGACGCTCTTCTTTTGCTGCAAGAATGATAATTTTATGATAAAGATCTGGGCGAAAGATTCACCCCAATCGGAGTTACGGATCTCCAGATATAAAAGAAACGGTGATGGGGCAGAATCTGAGAACGCAAAAACAGAGCGATAGATCCAATCTCAGAGGGGCTATCGCCCCTTCCAAGCCATGGGAGCCAAGGACCAGAGGGGAAACCCTTCTCCCATTTAGGGAGAAGGTCAAGATAGAAGAAGAAGAAGAAGGGGGCTCTCTCCCCCTTGCTTCCGGTGGCGTCGGAGCGCTGCCGGGGGCCATCATCATCACCACAATCTTCACCAACATCTCCATCATCTTCACCAACATATCCATCACCTTCCCACATCTATATCCAGTGGTCCACTCTCCGACAACCCGTTGTACCCTCTACTTGAACATGGTGCTTTGTGCTTCATATTATTTTCCAATGATGTGTTGCCATCCTATGATGTCTGAGTAGATTTTTGTTGTCCTACCGGTGATTGATGAATTGCTATGATTGGTTTGAGTTGCATGTTTTAATATTGGTGCTGTCCTATTGTGCCCTCCGTGTCGCACAAGCGTAAGGGATTCCTGCTGTAGGTTTTGCAATATGTTTATGATTTTCTTATGGTGGGTGGCGTGAGTGAAAGAAGCACAGACGCGAGTAAGTAGGTTGTTTGCGTATGGGATAAAGGGGACTTGATACTTTAATGCTATGGTTGGGTTTCACCTTAATGAATCTTTAGTATTTTCGGATGCTTGCTAGAGTTACAATCATAAGTGCATATGATCCAAGTAGAGAAAGTATGTTAGCCTATGCCTCTCCCTCAAATAGAATTGCAATAGTGATTATCAGTCTAGTAACGTAGTCAATTGCTTAGGGACAATTTCACAACTCCTACCACCACTTTTCCACACTCGCTATATTTACTTTATTGCATCTTTATCTAAACAACCCCTACTTTTTATTTATGTGTTCTTTATTATCTTGCAAAGCTATCCTATCACACCTACAAAGTACTTCTAGTTTCATACTTGTTCTACAGCGAACGTCAAGCGTGCGTAGAGTCGTATCAATGGCCGATAGGACTTGAGAGAGTATTTGTTCTACCTTTAGCTCCTCGTTGGGTTCGACACTCTTACTTATCGAAAGAGGCTACAACTATCTCGTATACTTGCGGGTTATCAATTGCATCACGGCATCAACGATATGTTTGGTAAAAGCTTTATTTTGACTATAAGCATGAGGAGAATTAACAATGGATTGCAACAAGGAAATACAACCTTCTAAATAAAAATTATCATAATCAAATTCCTTGAAATCCGAGGTAGTGGGTTCAATGCTATTTAAAGTCATGACCTCTCCAATCCCACTTTTACCAAATTTAGCATCAAGATCTGAAGACTCTGAATTCTTGGGATGCCTTCTAGGTAAAGTTGACTCATCATCAGTCCCATAATTATCAAGATTCATATTGCGAAACAAAGATCTAATAGGAGACGCGTCAATAACTTTAAGATCCTCATCACTATTTTCATGGAAACCAGAAGAACACGCCTTTATAAAGCTATCTTTCTTAGCACGCAATCTAGCGGTTCTTTCTTTCCACTCATCAATGGAAATTCTCATTGCTTTGAGAGACTCATTGATATCATGCTTAGGAGGAGAAGATCTAACTTTAAGAGAATCAACATCAAGTGAAAGTCTATCAACGTTCCTAGCAAAATCATCAACTTTGAGCAATTTTTCTTCAAGCAAGGCATTAAAATTCTTTTGAGAAATCATAAATTCTTTCACACTATTCTCAAAATCAGAGGGCATCTTATTAAAATTACCATAAGAATTATTGTAGGAATTTCCATAATTATTAGAGGAATTACTAGGGAACGGTCTAGCATTAAAGTTTCCTCTATAAGCATTGTTTCCAAAACTATTCCTACCAACAAAATTTACATCCATAGATTCATTATTATTCTCAATTAAAGTAGACAAAGACATATCATTGGGATCAAGAGGAGTATTTTTAGTAGCAAATAATTTCATAAGTTCATCCATCTTTCCACTCAAAACATCGATTTCTTCTATAGCATGCACTTTTTTACTAGAAGATCTTTCGGTGTGCCATTGAGAATAATTAGCCATAATATTATCAAGAAGTTTTGTAGCATCTCCTAACGTGATTTCCATAAACGTGCCTCCCGCGGCCGAATCTAAGAGATTTATAGAAGCAAAGTTCAAACCGGCATAAAATTTTCGTATGATCATCCATAAATTCAAACCATGAGTAGGGCAATTGCGAATTATTAATTTCATTCTTTCCCAAGATTGGGCAACATGCTCATGATCAAGTTGTTTAAAATTCATAATATCGTTCCTAAGAGTGATGATCTTAGCAGGAGGAAAATACTTAGAGATAAAAACATATTTGCACTTGTTCCAAGAATCAATACTATTTTTAGGCAAAGACGAAAACCAAACTTTAGCACGATCTCTAAGTAAAGACGGAAATAACTACAATTTAACAATATCGTTATCCATATCTTTCTTCTTTTGCATATCACACAAATCTACAAAGTTGTTTATATGAGTAGCGGCATCTTCACTAGGAAGGCCGGCGAATTGATCTTTTATAACAAGATTCAACAAAGCAGTATTGATTTCACAAGACTCAGCATCATTATGAGGAGCAACCGGAGTACTAAGGAAATCATTATTATTGGTATTCGATAAATCACACAATTTGGTATTATCTTGTGCCATGGCAACAAGTAATCCAACACACAAGCAAACAGAAAAAGGCAAGCGGAAAAGAGAGGAGGAGATTGGGAAAGAGAGGGCGAACAAAACGGCAAGGGTGAAGTGGGGGAGAGGAAAACGAGAGGCAAATGGCAAATAATGTAAATGCGAGGGAGATAGGTTTGTGATGGGTACTTGGTATGTCTTGACTTGAGCGAAGACCTCCCCGTCAACGGCGCCAAAAATCCTTCTTGCTACGTCTTGAGCTTGTGTTGGTTTTCCTTGAAGAGGAAAGGGTGATGCAGCAATAGTAGCGTATGTATTTCCCTCAGTTTTTTGAGAACCAAGGTATCAATCCAGTAGGAGGCTCCTCAAAAGTCCCACGCACCTACACAAACAAACAAAGAACTCGCAACCAACGCAATAAAGGGGTTGTCAATCCCTTCACGGCCACTTGCGAAAGTGAGATCTAATAGAGATAGTATGATAAGATAAATATATTTTTGGTATTTTATGATATAGATGCAAAAAGTAAAGATGCAAATAAAAGTAGATTGGAAGCAAATATGATAAGAGATAGACCAGGGGGCCATAGGTTTCACTAGAGGCTTCTCTCAACATAGCAGAAGTATTACGGTGGGTGAACAAATTACTGTCGAGCAATTGATAGAAAAGCGAATAATTATGAGATTATCTAGGCATGATCATGTATATAGGCATCACGTCCGCAACAAGTAGACCGACTCCTGCCTGCATCTACTACTATTACTCCACACATCGACCGACTCCTTCTTGCATCTAGAGTATTAAGTTCATAAGAACACATCGACCGAACCCTGACGCCGCCTCGCCAGCCCCCTCCCGCATC
>NC_041393.1:346487976-346489284 GCF_002162155.2 Triticum dicoccoides | reverse complement strand
GGAACACCGCCCGTCGCCGGTGCCGCATCGCCGGACCGCCCCGACTCCTCCACGAGCCCGCTGCCATGCCCCTCCTGCTCCCCTGTGAGCCGCCGTCCTCCATTCCTCTCCTCTTCCCTATAGATCGAACGCGCCCGCGCCGTACCGATTCACCGCGATCTCACCGCGCCCCTGCTGCGCTCCGGTCGTGCCTGGCTGAGCCCTGCACACGCCGCCCGCGCGTGTCCGCAGCCCCGCGCTATGGCCGTGCTCGCCCGCGCCTTGTCCGAAGACGTCCACGCCACACCCGGCGACGCCCGCGGCCGCCCTGCTTCTCCTCCTGTGCCGCTGTCACCGGCGACCGCAGCTGCTGCGTCCCCGGCCGCACCCTCTGCTGCTCATGACCGAGCACCCTCGGCAACGCTCCACTGCAGGCGCGCACCCGCCGCCCCACGTCTCCGTCCTGCCGGCCTCGACCATGGCCTCGCCGGAGCCGGGTTCGGCCACCGCGCCCCTGCCCTTCCCTGTGCGCGTTCCTGCACAGGAGGGAGGTGGCCTGAGCCACTTACAGGTGGGGCCCTCCCCCTGTAAATCAGATAAAAGGATAAGAGTAGAGAAAAATGAAAAAGGAAAATAAAATAAAAAAATAATTAATTAATTAATTAATTAATTGATTAGTGGATTAATTAAGTTAATTAATCATATTTAGATTAACCTAACTAACTAACTAATTTAATTAAACAGTAGTTAGATTAGTTAAACAATGATTAGGCTAAACAGTCAATGACCAGTGGGTCCCACACGTCAGCGACCCCGTCAACACCTCTGTTGACTGCTGATGTCATGCTGACGTCATGGTGACGTCAGCAGACACTATTCTGGATAATGTTGATTAAATTAAATAAATAAATCCTAAAAATGATTTAAATCTTTTGAAATTAATATAAAATAAACCGTAGCTCGGATGGAAAAACGTTGTACATGAAAGTTGCTCAGAACGACGGGACGAATCCGGATACGCAGTCCGTTCGTCCGCCACACCCCCCTAACCTATCGAACCCGCAACTTTCCCCCTCCGACTCCTCTGCCCTAAAACACGAAACATCGGGAATACTTTCCCGGTTGATTCCCCCCTTAACCAGTACCACCTCATACCACGTTAGGGCACGCCTAGCATCGCTTCTTGACATGTCATGCATCGATATGCATCTGTTTACTTGGTATTCATTGTTTTCTTCCCCCTCTTCTCTCCGGTAGACTACGAGACCGACGCTGCTGCTGCCCAGTTCGACTACGGAGTTGACGACCCCTCTCTCTTGCCAGAGCAAC
>NC_041393.1:346481587-346487813 GCF_002162155.2 Triticum dicoccoides | reverse complement strand
TATATTTTGTGATGCTTTGTTTGCTCTGTATTCATTATTTCTTCCCCCTCTTCTCTCCGGTAGACTACGAGACCGACGCTGCTGCTGACCAGTTCGACTACGGAGTTGACGACCCCTCTCTCTTGCCAGAGCAACCAGGCAAGCCCCCCCCCTTGATCACCAGATATCGCCTATTCTCCTCTATACTGCTTGCATTAGAGTAGTGTAGCATGTTACTGCTTTCGTTAATCCTATTCTGATGCATAGCCTGACATTGTCGCTACATCTGTTGATACCTTACCTGCAATCCTAAATGCTTAGTATAGGATGCTAGTTTATCATCATTGGCCCTACATTCTTGTCAGTTTGCCTTGCTATACTATCGGGCCGTGATCACTTGGGAGGTGTGATCACGGGTATATACTATACATTCATACATACTATACAGATGGTGACTAAAGTCGGGTCAGCTCATTGAGTACCCGCAAGTGATTCTGACGAGGGGGCTAAAAGGACAGGTGGCTCCATCCCGGTAGAGGTGGGCCTGGGTTCCCGACGGCCCTCGACTGTTACTTTGTGGCGGAGCGACAGGGCAGGTTGAGACCACCTAGGAGACAGGTGGTCCTGGCCCTGTTCGGTGTTCGCGGATACTTAACACGCTTAACGAGATCTTGGTATTTGATCTGAGTCGGCTACGAGCCTATATGCACTAACCATCTACGTGGGAGTAGTTATGGGTATCCCGACGTCGTGGTATCAGCCGAAGCACTTCAGACGTCAGCGACGGAGCGGCGCGCGCCGAATTGGACTGGAACGCCACTAGGCTAGGTCTGCTTTCGGCCGCGTACGCAACGTGCAGGTGTGCTATGGGCGATGGGCCCAGACACCTGTGCGCTTAGGTTTAGACCGGCGTGCTGGCCTCTCTGTTGAGCCTAGGTGGGGCTGCGACGTGTTGATCTTCCGAGGCCGGGCATGACCCAGGAAAGTGTGTCCGGCCAAATGGGATCAAGCGTGTTGGGTTATGTGGTGCACCCCTGCAGGGAAGTTAATCTATTCGAATAGTCGTGATCTTCGGTAACAGGACGACTTGGAGTTGTACCTTGACCTTATGACAACTAGAACTGGATACTTAATAAAACACACCCTTCCAAGTTCCACAGACAACCCGGTGATCGCTTTTCTACAGGGCGACGAGGAGAGGATCGCCGGGTAGGATTATGCTATGCGTTGCTACTTGGAGATGCTATCTGGAGATGCTACTTGGAGATGCTATTTGGAGATGCTACTTGGAGATGCTACTTGGAGGACTTCAGTCTACTCTCTTCTACATGCTGCAAGTCGTAGGCTGCCAGAAGCGTAGTCTTTGACAGGATTAGTTATCCCCCTCTTATTCTGGCATTCTGCAGTTCAGTCCACTGATATGGCCTCCTTACACATATACCCATGCATATGTAGTGTAGTTCCTTGCTTGCGAGTACTTTGGATGAGTACTCACGGTTGCTTTCTCCCCCCTTTTTCCCCCTTTCCTTTCTTTCTGGTTGTCGCAACTAGATGCTGGAGTCCAGGAGCCAGACGCCACCGTCGACGACGACTACTACACTGGAGGTGCCTACTACTACGTGCTGCCCGCTGATGACGACCTGGAGTAGTTTAGGAGGATCCCAGGCAGGAGGCGTGCGCCTCTTTCGATCTGTATCCCAGTTTGTGCTAGCCTTCTTAAGGCAAACTTGTTTAACTTATGTCTGTACTCAGATATTGTTGCTTCCGCTGACTCGTCTATGATCGAGCACTTGTATTCGAGCCCTCGAGGCCCCTGGCTTGTATTATGATGCTTGTATGACTTATTTATGTTTTAGAGTTGTGTTGTGATATCTTCCCGTGAGTCCCTGATCCTGATCGTACACGTTTGCGTGCATGATTAGTGTACGATTGAATCGGGGGCGTCACAGGTTAGGTTTACCTTAATACTTCTTCTGTAGTTGAGCATGATTGCAATAGTGGTTAATCATAAGTGGGATGCTTGTCCAAGAATGGGCAGTACCCAAGCACCGGTCCACCCACATATCAAATTATCAAAGTACCGAACGCGAATCATATGAGCGTGATGAAAATAGCTTGACGATAATTCCCATGTGTCCTCGGGAGCGCTTTTCTCATTATATGAAATCGTCCAGGCTTGTCCTTTGCTACAAAAAGGACTGGGCCACCTTTCTGCACCTTATTTACTTTCTTTGCTTGTTACTCGTTACAAATTATCTTATCATAAAACTATCTGTTACCTACAATTTCAGTGCTTGCAGAGATTACCTTACTGAAAACCGCTTGTCATTTCCTTCTGCTCCTCGTTGGGTTTGACACTCTTACTTATCGAAAGGACTACGATTGATCCCCTATACTTGTGGGTCATCACATCCTTTCTTTCCTTCATATTTTCAGCCACTGGGTGACTGTCATTATGGTCTGGAATCCTGGACTTGAGATTTGTGAGGACTTGGGCTTCATCTTCTTCAGCAGCTTCAGGCACTGGGGCCTGGTTCTTATCTGTAGCAGGTATGTTCCTGGTACTTCTCTTTGGAGCTTGAGCTGGAGCTTTGGGGGCTGTCTTGGGCTCTGAAGGAGCTGCCCCATACTTGGTGGCATCCCCCATCAGCTTTTGTGCCATTGTAGGAGGTGCTTGAGCAGCAACCTCTTCTTCCTCTTCCTCTTCACTTTCAGAATCCTTCCTCATTGAAGGATTTCCAGTCACTCTAGCTGTTGTTTTGTTTGACCCTCTTCTTCCCTTCATCACCTGCTTTTGGCTCGAGTGAGTGTGATGCCCCCGATTCAATCATACACTAATCATACACGCAAATGTGTACGATCAAGATCAGGGACTCACGGGAAGATATCACAAGACAACTCTAGACACAAATCAGAATAATACAAGCTTTATATTACAAGCCAGGGGCCTCGAGGGCTCGAATACATAGCTCGATACACAAGAGTCAGCGGAAGCAACAATATCTGAGTACAGACATAAGTTAAACAAGGATGCCTTAAGAAGGCTAGCATAAAAGCAACAACGATATCCTGCCTGGGACCTCCTAACTACTCTTGGTCGTCGATGATCTTCACGTGGTAGTATCCGTCAGCTGTGGCATCTAGCTCCAGGGATCCACCATCTGGTTGCATCAACCGGAAAGAAGAAAGAAGGGGGAAAAGGGGTAGAAAAGCAACCGTGAGTACTCATCCAAAGTAGTCGCAAGCATCAGATCTATACTAAGTATGCATTGGTATCAATTAGAAGGGTTGTATCTGTGGACTGAACTGCAAAATGCCAGAATAGAGGGGAAGGCCTAGCCTATTGAAGACTAGCATCTTCAAGTAGCTCCAAGCGTCTTGCAGCATGTACAAGAGCAAAGAACCGACTCCCTATGAAAAAGCAATCTCGGAGCCACATATCCATCACATATCTCAAGTATCCATTTCTAGTTATATAAGATCAGGATATAAGTCTAAACGTCCATTACCGTGGACACAGTATTCGAATATATATCTTCCTTTCATGGGTGCACCATGTTACCCAACTCGCTCGATCACTCTGGTCGGACACACCTTTCTGGGGTCAATGCCCGGCTCGGAAGATCAACACGTCGCAGCCCTACCTAGGCTCAGTAGAGAGGTCCCCGCCAGTCTACATCCTAAGCGCTTCGGGGTCTTGGGCCCATCGCCCAACAACACTCCGGGTTGTTGCGTGTAGGGTGAATACCAGCACCACCTCGGATGGCCACACGATCCGACCGTGCCGCACCGCTGAACTGGACGTCTGACAAAGCTTCGGCTGATACCGCGACGCCGAGGCCCATAACTATTCTTGCGTGGTGGTTAGTGTGTAAAGGCCAGAGGCCAACTCAGAACAAATACCCAAACCTGTTAGTGCATTGGGGTCTCGCGGAGACGAGCAGAGACTCATGATAAGGTGACCCGTCGCCCCGTCTCATGGACTTAAGGCAAGGGAAAACTTGCGGGTGCTCAACGGGCCCGCCCGACTTTCACATCAACTCGTGGGTACCCCTCAGGACCGACCCGACTCCAACAATGGTCTCAAGTAAAGTCAAGGTAACTGTGTGTCCAGACATCAAGGGGAAAACCCGAGGAATCACCCCCAGTGGATTTCACTCAATGTAATCATCAAGGTGAACGTAAGAGGGACCACCCTCAAGGTTCACACTTGAGGTGTTGAACGACAGAGCCGTATCGGGAATGGTGAAAGTGGAAATCACCCTCGATGACCACGACCGAATAGCTACTCTACAGAATTATCATCAGGAGTGCGTTATGAGGGATCACCCCCGGCACTCGATAGTAGCTTTGCAGAGTCGAGCAACTAAAGGGGCGTGATGTGATGTGAGGTTTTAGGCTCTGGTCATCGATCACGTTGATCGAGTCGTCGAAGATGAAGCAGGGGAAGCAAGGACAAGTGGGGGTCACTGATGGATCACTACCCAACCTATACTAAGCAGTTTAGGATAAACAGGTAGGTAACAAAAGCAGGTACAAAAGCAGGCTATGCATCAGAATAGGAGCAAACAATAACAGTAGCAAAATCTAATGCAAGCATGAGAGTATAGAATGGGCGATATCGGGATGATCAAAGGGGGGGTTGCCTGGTTGCTCAAGTGAGAAGGAGGGTCCTCGTCGACGTAGTCGATCACAGGGGCATCAACAGCGGTCTTGAGGTCTACCGGAGAAGAAGAGGGGTAAGAAACAGTAAATACACGCAAGCATAAGCATAACAAATCAAAAAGAGGGGCTAGAGGTGTTCTAACGTAGTGCTAGGTGATACTGGCGAAGGAGGAAACAATCCAGGAAAGTTTTCCCGGTTCCGGACGTCTGTCACACAGATGAACCAGAGGAGGAAACTTGCATGTTTGCTATGCTAGGGATGTGTGGCGGGCGAAAAGACTGCGTATTCGGATTAGTCTCGTCATTCTAAGCAACTTTCATATAGAAAAGTTTTCCATCCGAGCTACGGTTTATTTTATATGGTTTTTCAAAGTTTTAATAATATTCTGAAATTATTATTAATTCGAAAATAAATGCTAAAATGCTAGGCACACCCAGCATAGTATACACAAAAGTGTACCCGGTGGCTGACAGGTGGGCCAGGGGGACCCAGTTGACCAGTCAACGTTTGACTGGTCAACAGGGGTGGGACCCCCCCTATCATGCACTCATTCAGCTAATTATGGATTAGTTAGACTAACTAAGTAATTAGTTTAATGAAACCATTTTAATTAAGTTAATTACCTTTTAGTTAATTTATTTATTAATATATATATTTTTATCATTCATCATTATTATTATTATTATTATTATTTTTACACGGGCAGGCCCCACTAATCGGTAGCCCAGGCCGACTGGGGCGGTTAACTGGGCGAACAGGCACGGGCGCCCGCGTGTGCGCCCGAGGCCACCGGGAGGACGACGGCCACGGCCACGGGTCAGAGCCGCGCGACGCGGTGACTGGGGAAGGCGGACGCCGGCAATGGCGTGGCGCCGGTGGGCGGCATCGAAGGAGAGGTGGGGTGGCGGCTGTGGCCGGCCAGCCACGGCTGGGCCACCCGCACGCGGCCACTGGCCGAAGGCAGGGCACGGTGAGGTCGGCCAGAGCAGCGGTCAGGGCTCCGGCGTCCAGGGGCGGAGCGGCAAGATGCAGTGGCGGGGACGCGCGGGGCCGATGGCCAGTGGGTGCGGCCATGGAGCCTCTGGCGCGAGCGAAGCAGCGTGCGGGTGACGGAACGACGCGGCGACGTGGTCGGGAGCGTGGGCGCGCGCCGGAGGCGCGGCCGGATCCAATAATGGAGAGAGAGGGGGAGGGGAAGAGGGCTCACGAGGCCCTGTAGATGTGCTAAGGTGAGCTCGGGGAGGCGCCGGGGCTCGGGGCGGCGGTGGTCGATGACGGGGACGACGACGGCGCGATGGAGCCGCTGGGGAGGAGGACGGGGACGATCCAGTGAAGTCGGGGAGGCGGTCCGGCGAGGGAGGCTTCATGCGGCGGCGGTTTTCAGGCGACAGGAGAGCGCCGGGGCGCAATGTGGGTCAGTGGGATCGGGCACTCTGCCCAGATCCAGACGGGAGGAGGAGAAGGGGATCATGGGAAGAGAGGAGTAGGGGCGAGTGGGGATGGAACCGGCTAGGGTTCGGCTCGGGGTGGGGGTTATGCGGGGAGAGGTGGGCCGGACGAGGTGGGCTGCCGACTGGGCCG
>NC_041393.1:346443885-346481158 GCF_002162155.2 Triticum dicoccoides | reverse complement strand
GGGGTTCATTTCCTTTTTTATCCATTTTAGCTACTACTCCTATTAAATTATAAAACTAAATGGGTTTTGTTTGATATGAGACTTGTCACATAAATCAATCACATTCTTATTTAGGAGTCACAAAAAGTTTGAGGCCAAACGGAATTGTCTACCTTTGTAGAGATCAAAAAGGCAAATTTAAATGCTCCTGGACCACTAAATAATTTCTAGGGGCACTTTGGGAATCCAAAAGAGGTTGTTTCCAACATGACAAATATCCAAGGATTATTTGCAACACATTGAACATTTTTATTTGCATGTTTGACAAATTTGAAATTGGACTCTCATTTGAATCTTGAATTTGAATTAAAATCTGGATCAAGCGAGGATTAGCAGTAGTAATGTGATGACAATGCTCCATTAGCAGAGGCTTACTGTAGCTTAATTATCCGGACGTCACAATTCTCCTCCACTACAAGAAATCTCGTCCCGAGATTTAAGGGGTGGAGTAAGGGGGAAAGACTCGGGAAGGATGGAGCTCAACACAAGATAGGTACCTGGGGGATGTTTCGATGAACGCAACATAGAGACATCTCTCGAGTTGATGTTCAAGAAAGTCATCGAGAGCAAGGTAAGGAGGTGCAATAAGAAGCTTCAACCGGGTAGGCAATCATTTGTTGCCTAAAACAGAGAGTGAAAGGGGTTCGGAGCAATGGGAATAAGTATTGAGTCTGATACCAGAATAGGTCACAAGGAAGGTGGCTCGCGAATTACATACGAAACCAAGCATAAGGAACAATTTTAGAAGACAGAGATGTACAGGAGAGTCAGGTTTCGATCCTGTGGAACTGTGGGTTATGGGTACACCATGTGGGTTAAAAGCAAGAAGGCGTTACAGTTTGCATGGTCATGATAGCAAGGCAGGTCAGAGAACAACCTGTCAGTTATGTTGTCAACCACGTTGGTACCAAGGCGAGGGGTGAAGAGAACCATTTTTCTGCTTGTTAATACGAGGCGGACCAATAGGCAAAGTTCTCGTCCATCGGTGGCTACTTGAATGTCATCAACAATAGTAACAAGGTCTTACTGACAGAGTTTGTACACAGAGGTGTTAACATAAGCAGAGAGTTATCACTGCTCAGATATAATAGTTTATAAGAATGATTAACAAAACAATGGAAGGGAAAAGTGTAGACTTGAATTAGCTACCTGTGTTCTTGGGTGTCTAACAACTTTACCCGTGGAAAATTGGAATCGGCGAGAAATACTGGTTGATGAAGAACTCATACGAGGTTATGTAGTTCCGTGATAATCTTGAGATACCAGAGGGCAATACTCGAGAGTATAGCAGAATAGAGGTTGGACGGGTCAAATGATCTACAGAAGACAAGTACTTCCACTTGTCCGAGAAATGAAATCAAAAAAGAACAATCATGGTTGGAACCACGGTTGTGAAGGTGCAAACATAGATACAAGACAAACTTATCACATGAGGATCATTATTATGACAAGAAGCTTCCATGATAGGAACTACATCGTGTCCATGGGCATGAACACAAAGTTCAAGGTCGACTCCCACTTCCCCAATGCATAACTTTTCATTCACTTTTCATTTTTGACAAAGTTGTAGAATTGAAAATTTATCCAAAGAAACACCAGTAGATATAACCTGCATAATCTTCGGGTTTTCACACAGTTTGTGAAAGGCATAGGTTCAACATCGGGGCATCTTAGGAACACACTAGATCGTTGATGGCGCGCGTTGCTGCGCCCGTCTATTTAACTCTTAGGGCATCTTCAACGCGAAGCACTTGTGTAGGCGCTTGAGGAAATAAAGAAAAAGGATACTTTACTTAGCGCCTGTGTAGGAGTCCGTGCTTCCAACGCAAATATCAATCTGTAGACGCCTCACGATTTAAATTAAAATAAAACAATAACCTAAGCATCCGCTCTCCCAATGCATGAGGCAACCAAGCGCCCCTACTTTCTCTGGATTCTGTTGAGATTCCCGTACTAATCCTAGCGTTCAGGTAGCGCCGGCCGCGAGTTCATTTGCTGCATGCAGAAAAAAATATTGAAGCGCCGGACGACTACTTTTGCATCGACGCAAGCTAGATTCCTGGCTTCGACCGGGAAACAGGCAAAAAGGGCAGGAAATCGATCCTGGCGCCCATCTTAAGCGCCTGCATTGTAGATGCCCTTAGTTGTTAGGGGTATAATGTAATTTTTTTACATTTGTTTGCAATGCTTTGATGTATGATGCTTTTTGTGTGCTTGTTCTTGCCTCCCCCACTTTGTAGAGAAAGAATATGTAAGTGATGAGGGAAATCTGGTCCAATTGATCTTAAAATTCAGTTTTTTATATTCTTAGGTTTAATTGACTTGTTGTTTATTTCTTCGTGCTTGTGCTTTCCTCATCCATTTTGTAGAATAATGGAACTGAAGAGAGAAATCCGGTCCGGTTGATCAAGTTGTTGGTCCAAGTTGTGGCATCAAGTGTAGAAGATTTGAATTGGGTCTTATTGGTGGATACATGTTCTGTGATTGATCGTATCCTCCACTTGGCTCCTAAAAAGCTCTCCCAGAAAGGCTTATGTAAAGACATTTACAAATAAAAATGTCGAGGAAAGATATTAGGAATATTTGAGAAAATAAAAATAAATATAGGTGGTACAAATATTTCAGATTTTTTGACAATATTTATTATCTAAAGAAATCGATGCATTATGGCCTGTAATAAAATTATAGAAGGGATTACACCTAGGCATATCATTGGGCCATGCCTCTGTCGTCGACAACCAATCCGGTCCGGTTGTTCTTCAGCAGTACCTCACTTCGTGAGAGACACCGACGCCCATGATAAATTATAGAGAAAGATAAAATATACTGAAATAAATTATTTAATGCATGTTTCCTTTGCATTTTGAAATAAGAGATTCTCCAATCGGTAGTAAGTAATAAACCATGGCAGGAAGATACTAAGCAGGAACTCTATCAACTCGCAGTACTATTTTACTTTCTTACAATTGTGTGTGTCCGTCTGTAGCTCACTTTGGTTTATAGCCGCCACTGGGTTATGAACATAGGAGCAACATCTATCCTTCATTAAGCAGTAACCTAAAACATGAATATGCAGGAAACACAAGAATTATAAATTAAAGTGGAACCATTGTGAGGATTAATTCAACCAAAGAAGTTGGGTCGAAAGCTATGCGTTTTGCATAGCACACTACATGACAGATCACATAATTGTTGAATCTAAGTCTTCATCGTACACTGCGTTACAACAAGAATCATGTATGTATGTACCTCTGATCAATGATATCAGACTAATCTCCACATAGAAGTAACACCAAACATGGTTATTCAATTGCAAATTTGTAAGCAATATTTTTGTATATTTCAAACCATAAAACCTGATCTATTTATATCTTGAACCATTTGTTAGTTGACAGAAATCATAGTTCACATTTATACCGAGGGTTGTACGCAAATGTTTATGTTGTTAGTTGGTTTATTAACTTTTCTTGGCATCAGCTCTCTTGTATCAGATGAGGTCTGAATCAACCAGTGTATAAATCAACAGAAAACTGGCATGAGAAGATCTTATAAGCTAAAATAAAGATTATAAACTTGCTTGCTTATTTGAGACGAACATAGTAACCTTGCAGGCCAAATAGCACATGAGAGAAACATCGCAACATTGACATGCCTGTCTACTTTTCCGGTTGGATCATAGGAATTTCTATAAATATGTGCAGTATGAAACATGGAAGTTTAATAGAATATGGGTTTGGAATTTAAGGATACCAACAAAATTAAGCTTCTGGATTAGCACTCAAAATCATTACTTCTTCTTGGGATGATCATACAACGAAACATATAGTAGTGAAAATTTGTCTATTGTAGCTGTAAGATAAGTCACCAAAACCAAAGGTCATGTATACGCTCTGAGGCCTTCAAGTTCAGTACTGCAATAGAAGGTTTGTGCAAATATGTATGACACCAAAAGAGGTCATGGTTGCATGTAGCCGTCTTAGCATAACAATATAGGTGAGACTATAACTTATCTGTTGCTTTCAAATTGGACGAAGTCAGAAAGAAAAATGACCACAATATTTTTGCAATTTCCAAGATAAAGTCAAAGAAAGAGCCAAACTAACCTTCACATCAAGCATCACCTCCAGATCAACTTCTATCACGGTTGCCTCGGAGACTTTGGCTCCTCCGGTGCAGGACTCATTATATTTCTCTTCATGGCCAAGAGGCATGCATCAATTCTTTTCACTTCTATCTTCCTGCATATGTCCATCGGTGAAAATTCAATTAATGACACAAAATATCAACAATAACATCATATATTGCAGATAACAAGAGAAGAGCATGAGAGAAGTGGGAGAGCATAACTGTTGATCAGAAATGGCATACCTGCAAACTTGTGAGATTTTTGGGGACGTGATATTTTTGCATTGCACACGCAATGTAGATTATGTCAATTAGGAAATTCCTTAGTTCCTAAATGCCTGATAGTTATAAGCAAATCAGGGCAACACGCATGCAAGACGATGATGTAGAAATGGGTGCTTCAAGGAGTGTGAACTTGCCATAGTACAATATGTACTTTTCCTCCTTTAGTAAAAAAATCTTCAAGGCATTAGAAAAAGGTGATAAAAAAATTAATGTCATGAGGACCATGCTGGTCGACTAGGCTGATATTTGAGTTTACAATAAAATTATCATCCATTGGAACCAGCTAGCAGCTAGCACTTGTTATGACAAACAAAAATGCATCATTGGTGTTATTTCATACTCCCTCCGTTCCTAAATACAAGTCTTTTTAGAGATTCAACTACAAACTACATACGGATGTATATAGACATATTTTAGAGTGTAGATTCACTCATTTTGCTATGTATGTAGTCTATAGTGAAATCTCTAAGAAGACTTACATTTAGGAACGGAGGGAGTATAAGTGTACTACCAATGTTAGTTGTTTGTGTGGAGAGCTAATGATATTGGCAACCAATACATGTTTGCAGAATGTAATCACAGAACTACATATAAACCCCCCATCATAAAACACGAGAATTCAGAATGAATATAAGAAATGTTCACCGAGTCAGGTGTATACCTTAATATAATCCTTGAAATTTTCCATCGATGTCTCAATTGGTTCTACAAGCAATCAAAAAGCCAAATGCCCAACAGACATGTAATCAAATATATAATAATGAAAACAAATAAATTACTTGTAGATGCTTAAGTCACATTACATGGGCATAGGAAGTTGAAAGAAAAGTAATCACACTCGGTGGTGCTCGAACCACCTAAATAGAATCATACGCTTTGGCCACAAGAGCTTCCCTGATAATATTCCTTGTTGTGTATGCAAGCAGCTGCATACCAAGCTATGTGAATCTGGTTTATATACAAAAAAACGAACACATTGGAAAGCTTTGCCCACATCAAGGAATAGAGGAAGGGGATAAATTATAAATGCCACGCATTGGTTTGATGTTTGTTGGGCGAATTGGATTAGAGAAGATATTGGGCCTTGCGGCACAGATGATGTGCACCCTCACCTTTGGCATGCTGCCCGGACTCGTTTCTCACATGTTTTGCCTGCAGCTCAGTGCCTAAAACACCAAACAGAGGTACAAGTAGATCAGGGAAGAACGGGGTTGAATGGGGTATCAAGGACCGCAAGACGAACCGTATAGAGGACCTTCATGCTCGCCATGTACTCCTCCATGGCTGTCGGCCTGAGCAGTGGATCATGTCAGACTGTAGACAACGGCGGCGGAGAGTCTTCAATGAGTTATGAGTTGGTGGAGCAAGAAAGACAAGCTGAGGTAGTGGTGCGTGCGCTCCAAGGACGGTTCCGTGAGGGGTAGCGGCCGCAGAGAACGGCGGCGAATCAGATCTCGCTCCTCCAGTCAGTCCGACCGCGCGCATCGACTTCCATGCCTCGACCCGACACCTCCGGTCCAATCGTGCACCTCGCATCAGGAGGATTGGATGGACGCCGCTCCTCTGTATCTCCCTGCCACATCAGCTGCTACCTCCGTCCCGCCTCGATCCGTCTGGCCACTCATCATCGCCAACCCTAGCCGCCACTCGCAGGAGTGGCTTGCGGGAGGAGGACCAACAATGACGGGGAACAGAAGATGTCGCACATCTTCTGTGTTTTCCCGATGGGCCGTGCTTGCCCCAACCGCTAAAAAAGGCCTGCCTGGCCCAATCAACCAGAGATGGCCGATTTTTCCACCAGAGTAGCCTCCCTCGCACAGCTAGCCCACACGATTAATTACATGTTAGACAAGTCATCAGATGGATAAAAACAACCAGAAACTCAGATCTGACGGCTAAAACCCCTGATGGCCTGAGAGGGCTGGGAGGGTGCGCAGTTTTAATATATCTAAATACCACAAACTTTAGGAATAACTAACTCAAGCTCGGAAGTAGAGCATGCTTGAGAAAAGCATGGGATACAATTTACCAAAGGCATTATGTATCTGAGGAAAAGTTCACAAGGTTACTGAATATGAAGGACCCTATTGGATAAAACCCAACAAAGGATCTGCTGGTACACGAGGGATCTGATGTGAGTATCGATACTTGGCCAGAAGAAGAAAAACATGCGAAGAAGTCAGATTATAGAACCAACTGACTAATTCAAAGCTCAAGTCCAAAGGAATTATGATTTCCGAAATCAAGGGATCAGAGGCAAACGCTCTGACCAAGGATGGTTAAGTTGAATAGACTTAGGGCACAATCGATGGCAATCTGATTGGCCGAGAACCAACTCATGTTCGAGAAGACGTCTGAGCCGGAAAGATAATCTATAAGGATCAACTGATGATTGCGACACAGACATATCAAATCGAAAGACTCAAGATGATAATGACAAAGGACGTCAATGGATACTGCTAGGAATATGGAATTAACCAGAGTGTAGGCAGGTAAGACTTTCTAGAGCAATAGGCGACAGAGGTCATAGAAAGCTCGGATTGTACTACCAAATATCTTATGAAGCATAAGAATAACTGGGGTGAATGGATACTCGATAAGAGCAAGTAATTATCCGAAGTGGTATTCATGCGGCAAGGACTGCAGGGCAGTAAGCATAAAGGATCCTCGGAACATCGAAGAATATTTCAAGACATCTTGTAATAACAAGAGCAACTGGGGATGAAGGTATGAACGACAACATAGGTAGTTACACATAAGGATTTATCGGTGTTAGGGATTGCAACGATGGAGGGAACAAGGGTCTCGAGAAAACTTCGGAGAGTATCTTCATAAACTTCTGCGGCACCAATTAATCATCTGGAGTGAGGGGCTCTCCGGGAGAAAGTATTTACGAGAACCTAGACTTGTTAGCAAAATCAATTAACCAGAATGGAAGAGAGATCAGATTCCTAGAGTATAGACGAGGAATAAAAGATCCTAATACCACTCAATTGGCGACATGGGGCCGTAAGCCACACACATGTTAGTAAAACAGTTTTTCAAAGACTAGACTCAACTTCGGCCAAGGAGTTGGAAAGGGGGATCATACAGGCAGTCGGCTCTGATACCAACTTGTGACGCCCCCGATTCAATTGTACACTAATCATACACGCAAATGTGTACAATCAAGATCAGGGACTCACGGGAAGATATCACAACACAACTCTAGACACAAATCAAAATAATACAAGCTTTATATTACAAGCCAGGGGCCTCGAGGGCTCGAATACATAGCTCGATACACAAGAGTCAGTGGAAGCAACAATATCTGAGTACAGACATAAGTTAAACAAGGATGCTTTTATATCGATATTTATTGCATTATGGGTTGTTATTACACGTTATGTCATGATACTTATGGCTATTCTCTCTTATTTTACAAGGTTTATCATAAAGAGGGAGAATGCCGGCAGCTGGGATTCTGGCTGGAAAAGGAGCAAATATTGGAAACCTATTCTGCACAGCTCCAAAAGTCCTGAAACTCCACGAAAGTGATTTTTGGAATTAATAAGAATTATTGAGTAAAGAAAGTACCAGAGGGGGCCCACACCCTGGCCACGAGGGTGGGGGCGCCCCCCCCCCCCCACTACTGGGCGTGCCCCCCTGTCTCGTGGGCTCCCTGGTGGCCCTCCAGTGCCCATCTTCTGCAATATGAAGGCTTTTACCCTGGAAAAAATCATAAGCAAGCTTACGGGACGAAATTCCGCCGCCACGAGGCGGAACCAATCTAGGGCTCCGACGGAGCTGTTCTACTGGGGAAACTTCCCTCCGGGAGGGGGAAATCATCACCATTGTCATCACCAACGATCCTCTCATCGGTAGGGGTCAATCTCCATCAACATCTTCACCAGCACCATCTCCTCTCAAACCCTAGTTCATCTCTTGTATCTAATCTTGTATCAAAACCACAAATTGGTACATGTGGGTTGCTAGTAGTGTTGATTACTCCTTGTAGTTCATGCTAATTGGTTTATTTGGTAGAAGATCATATGTTCAGATCCTTAACTCCTCTGATCATGAACATGAATATGCTTTGTGAGTAGTTACGTTTGTTCCTGAGGACATGGGTGAAGTCTTGCTATTAGTAGTCATGTGAATTTGGTATTCGTTCGATATTTTGATGAGATGTATGTTGTCTCTCCTCTAGTGGTGTTATGTGAACGTCGACTACATGACACTTCACTATTATTTGGGCCTAGAGGAAGGCATTGGGAAGTAATAAGTAGATGATGAGTTGCTAGAGTGATAGAAGCTTAAACCCTAGTTTATGCGTTCCTTCGTAAGGGGCTGATTTGGATCCACTAGTTTCATGCTATAGTTAGGTTTACCTTAATACTTGTTTTGTAGTTGCGGATGGTTGCAATAGGGGTTAATCATAAGTGGGATACTTGTCCAAGAAAGGGCAGTACCCAAGCACCAGTCCACCCACATATCAAATTATCAAAGTACCGAACGCGAATCATATGAGCGTGATGAAACTAGCTTGACGATAATTCCCATGTGTCATCGGGAGCGCTTTTCTCATTATAAGAAATTGTACAGGCTTGTCCTTTGCTACAAAAAGGATTGGGCCACCTTGCTGCACCTTATTTACTTTCTTTGCTTGTTACCCGTTACAAATTATCTTATCACAAAACTATATGTTACCTACAATTTCAGTGCTTGCAGAGAATACCATACTGAAAACCGCTTGTCATTTCCTTCTGCTCCTCGTTGGGTTTGACACTCTTACTTATCGAAAGGACTACGATAGATCCCGTATACTTGTGGGTCATCACATCCTTTCTTTCCTTCATATTTTCAGCCACTGGGTGACTGTCATTATGGTCTAGAATCCTGGGCTTGAGCTTTGTGAGCACTTGGGCTTCAGCTTCTTCAGCAGCTTCAGGCACTGGGGCCTTGTTCTTATCTGTAGCAGGTATGTTCTTGGTACTTCTCTTTGGAGCTTGAGCTGGAGCTTTGGGGGTTGTCTTGGGCTTTGAAGGAGCTGCCCCATACTTGATGGCATCCCCCATCAGGTTTTGTGCCTTTGCAGGAGGTGCTTGAGCAGCAACCTCTTCTTCCTCTTCCTCTTCACTTTCAGAATCCTTCCTCATTGAAGGATTTCCAGTCACTCTAGCTGTTGTTTTGTTTGACCCTCTTCTTCCCTTCATCACCTGCTTTTGGCTCAAGTGAGTGTGACGCCCCCGATTCAATCGTACACTAATCATACACGCAAATGTGTACGATCAAGATCAGGGACTCACGGGAAGATATCACAACACAACTCTAGACACAAATCAAAATAATACAAGCTTTATATTACAAGCCAGGGGCCTCGAGGACTCTAATACATAGCTCGATACACAAGAGTCAGCGGAAGCAACAATATATGAGTACAGACATAAGTTAAACAAGGATGCCTTAAGAAGGCTAGCACAAAAGCAACAATGATGGAAGAGGCAAGGCCTCCTGCCTGGGACCTCCTAACTACTCCTGGTCGTCGACGATCTTCACGTCGTAGTATCCATCAGCGGTGGCATCTGGCTCCAGGGATCCACCATCTGGTTGCATCAACTGGAAAGAAGAAAGAAGGGGGAAAAGGGATAGCAAAGCAACTGTGAGTACTCATCCAAAGTACTCGCAAGCATCAGATCTATACTAAGTATGCATTGGTATAAATTGGAAGGGTTGTATCTGTGGACTGAACTGCAGAATGCCAGAATAGAGGGGAAGGCCTAGCCTATCAAAGACTAGCATCTTCAAGCAGCTCCAAGCGTCTTGCAGCATATAGAAGAGTAAAGAATAGCAGTTTAATATTTAACAAACATGTTGTAGAACCAACGCCCAGAGATCCTTCTCCGACTCCCTATGGAAAAGCAATCTCGGAGCCACATATCCATCACATATCTCAAGTATCCATTTCTAGTTATATAAGATCAGGATATAAGTCTGAACGTCCATTACCGTGGACACGGTATTCGAATATATATATTCCCTGTAGGGGTGCACCACGTTACCCAAAACACTCGATCACTCTGGCCGGACACACCTTTCTGGGGTCAATGCCCGGCCTCGGAAGATCAACACATCGCAACCCTACCTAGGCTCAGTAGAGAGGTCCCCGCCGGTCTACATCCTAAGCGCTCCAGGGTCTTGGGCCCATCGCCTGCAGCAACTCCGGGTTGTTACGCGCAGGGTGAATACCAGCACCGCCTCGGATGGCCAGCACGATCCGACCGTGCCGCACTGCTGAACTGGACGTCTGACAAAGCTTTGGCTGATACCGCGATGCCGAGGCCCATAACTATTCTTACGTGGTGGTTAGTGCGTAAAGGCAGAGGCCAACTCAGAACAAATACCCAAACCTGTTAGTGCATTGAGGGCTCGCGGAGACGAGGAGAGACTCACGATAAGGTGACCCCGTCGCCCCGTCTCATGGACTTACGGCAAGGGCCCAGACTGCCCGGTTGTGCCACGTGGAAAACTCGCGGGTGCTCAACGGGCCCGCCCGACTTTCACATCAACTCACGGGTACCCCTCAGGACTGACCCGACTCCAACAATGGTCTCAAGTAAAGTCAAGGTAACTGTGTGTCCATGCATCAAGGGGAAAACCTGAGGAATCACCCCCGGTGGACTTCACTCAATGTAATCATCAAGGTGAACGTAAGAGGGACCACCCTTGAGGTCTTGAATGACAGAGCCATATCGGGAATGGTGAAAGAGGAAATCACCCTCGATGACCACGACCGGATAGCTACTCTACAGAATTACCATCAGGAGTGCGTTATGAGGGATCACCCTCGGCACTCGATAGTATCTCTGCAGAGTCGAGCAACTAAAGGGGCGTGAGGTGATGTGAGGTGTCAGGCTCTGGTCATCGATCACGTTGATCGAGTCGTCGAAGATGAAGTAGGGGCAACAAGGACAAGTGGGGGTCACTAATGGATCACTAACCAACCTATACTAAATAGTTTAGGATAAATAGGTAGGTAACAAAAGCAGGTACAAAAGCAGGCTATGCATCAGAATAGGAGCAAACAATAACAGTAGCAAAATCTAATGCAAGCATGAGAGTATAGAATGGGCGATATTGGGATGATCAAAGGGGGGGGGGCTTGCCTGGTTGCTCAGGCAAGAAGGAGGGTCGTCGTCGACGTAGTCGATCACAGGGGCATCGGCAGCGGTCTCGAGGTCTACCGGAGAAGAAGAGGGGGAAGAAACAGTAAATACATGCAAACATAAGCATAACAAATCAAAAAGCGGGGCTAGAGGTGTTCTAACGCAGTACTAGGTGATACTGGCGAAGGGGGAAACAGCCGGGAAAGTTTTTCCGGTTCCGAACGTCTGTCAGACAGATGAACCAGAGGAGAAAAGTTGCATGTTTGCTATGCTAGGGATGTGTGGCAGGCGAACAGACCACATATTTTGATTAGTCTCGTCGTTCGGAGCAACTTTCATATAAAAAAGTTTTCCATTCGAGCTACGATTTATTTTATATTGTTTTTCAAAGTTTTAATAATTTACTGAAATTATTATTAATTCGAAAATAAATGCTAAAATGCTAGGCGCACCCAGCATAGTGTACACAAAAGTGTACTCAGTGGCTGATAGGTGGTCCAGGGGGACCCAGTTGACCGGTCAACGTTTGAGTGGTCAACAGGGGTGGGACCCCCCTGTCATGCACTCATTCACCTAATTATGGATTAGTTAGACTAACTAAGTAATTAGTTTAATTAAACTATTTTAATTAAGTTAATTACCTTTTAGTTAATTAATTTATTAATTAATATATTTTTTATCATTCATCATTTTCTTTATTATTATTATTATTTTTACAGGGGTAGGCCCCACTAGTCGGTAGCCCAGGCCGACCAAGCCGGTTAACGGGGCGAACGGGCACGGGCGCCCGCATGTGCGCCCGAGGCCACCGGTAGGGCGACGGCCACGGCCACGGGTCGGATCCGCGCGGCGCGGTGACTGGGGAAGGCGGACGCCGGCGGTGGCGTGGCGCCGGCGGGCGGCATCAAAGGAGAGGTAGGGCGGCGGCTGTGGCGGGCCAGCCACGGCTGGACCGCGCACACGCGGCCACTGGCCGAATGCAGGGCACGGCGAGGTCGGTCAAAGCAGTGGCCAGGGCTCCGGCGTCCAGGGGCGGAGCGGCAAGCTGTAGTGGCGGGGACGCGCGAGGCCGATGGCTAGGGTGGTGCGGCCATGGAGCCTCTGGCGCGAGCGGAACAGCGTGCGGGCGACGGAACGACCCGGCTACGTGGTCGGGGGAGCGGGCGCGCGACCGGATCCAATAATGGGAGAGAGAAGGGGAGGGGAAGAGGGATCATGAGGCCCTGTAGATGTGCTAAGGTGAGCTCGGGGAGGCGCTGGGGCTCGGGCGGCGGTGGCGACGACGGGGACAGCAACGGCGCGATGGAGCCGCTGGGGAGGAGGACGGGGATGATCCGGCGAAGTCGGGGAGGCGGCCCGGCGAGGGAGGCTTCGTGCGGTGGCGGTTGTCAGGCAACAGGAGAGCGCCGGGGCGCAACAGGGGTTAGCGGGCTCGGGCACTCTGCCCAGATCCAGACGGGAGGAGAAGGGGATTGTGGGAAGAGAGGAGTAGGGGCAAGTGGGGATGGAACCGGCTAGGGTTTGGCTCGGGGTGGGGGTTATGCGGGGAGAGGTGGGCCCGCCGGGGTGGGATGCCGACTGGGCCGGCCAGTTGGCTAGCTGGGCCGGATGGCCCGGGGGGGTTTCATTTCCTTTTTTATCCATTTTAGCTACTGCTCCTATTAAATTATAAAACTAAATGGCTTTTGTTTGATATGAGACTTGTCACATAAATCAATCACATTCTTATTTAGGAGTCACAAAAAGTTTGAGGCCAAAAGGAATTGTCTAACTTTTTAGAAATCGAAAAGGCAAATTTAAATGCTCCTGGACCACTAAATAATTTCCAGGGGCACTTTGGGAATCCAAAAGAGGTTGTTAGCAACATGACAAATATCCAAGGATTATTTGCCACACATTGAACATTTTTATTTGCATGTTTGACAAATTTGAAATTGGACTCTCATTTGAATCTTGATTTTGAATTAAAATCTGGATCAAGCGAGGATTAGCAATAGTAATGTGATGACAATGCTCCATTAGCAGAGGATTACTGTAGCTTAATTATACGGACGCCACAGTGAGAAAACCATAGTTTCCTGAGTGGAAGTTCTAGCCTTTGACATGGGAACTCTCCTGGCAGGTGCCTTCTTGTGCGTTCCAGGCTTTGTTGCAACAGCAGTTCCATATTCCTTTTTCAACACTTCCTTTTTGGATCTAACTTTCTCCTCAACCACATAATCCTCATCCTCTGAATCTGAGGTTCTCTTCTTCCTTGTCCTTGTTGCTGCCTTGGGCAAGTTGCTTGGAGTGGTCCTGGTGCCATCATCTGAACTGCTGGAGAGACTAGTGCCCTCACTCATCTGCACTTGCTCTTCTGATTTGTTCTGGCTATCACTCTGGTCAGACATTCTGCACAGCAAACTGAGAACTATCCCTGTGAATAGATGTAGATGAGGTAGAGTAGATGAGCATCACAAAGTGCAGAGTTTTTGTAAAAATAATGAGTAAAAAACTTAGTTTTAGTTTTCTACAGGAAGCATTTCGGAGCTACCGATTTGAAAAACTCAGTGACACTGAAGCAACTTTGGAGTCTAACATGTGGAATAGGTCAGACCACGGCACAGTTCGGTGACTCTGAGTTTGCTAGGGTTTCACAAAGTCCTGGTATCGGTCATACCGATTTGCAATTTTTGGTCAGATCGAAAATCACATGTGCTTTGGCCTAAGCCAAATCGGTGGAACCGATTCCTACAACTCAGTCGGTTCGAGGTGAGTCCGGCGGAAACCGAACCCTAAATTTTCAAATAAAATCTAATGGAGATTCTCTGTGGATGGATAGATCTCATACATGGAATAGAACATGGCATTGACCTTGTGCGTAGAATTGGAAGTAAAAGGAGTGCACAAGGGGTCGAACTCATACCCTAGTTCGGCGATGAGTTTGCTACGGCGACAACGGCGGCGAAGAAATCCTTTGACGGTGACGGAGACCAACAGAGGGAGGTTGCTGGCGACGAGGTGACGATCCAGAGACCCGAGAGGCAGAGCGGGACACGCACGGGCGACCGGGTTTTGAAGTGATTTTCAAAATCTGGCCCGTTAGTATTTATATCCTAACACTATCGGTGTGACCGAGTGGAACAATTCGGTGGCACCGAGACGCAGAATCGCAAGCGGTTACTGCAACTCGGTGAGACCGAAGGGTTCTAATCGGTTGCACCGAGATTGAAACTTGTTCAACCCAGTGAACTCGGTGTGACCGAAATGGAGGACTCGGTCAGAACGAAATACACAGTGAGGTTTTGGAATTTTTAAGTCTATGACAAAAAAGAACTCCGAGTGCTCCTCACATAGAGGGTTTGAATTTGACTTAGATCAAACTTTGTGATGTAGCATGAATAGAGTTCTAGAAGAGAAAATCATAGATAGCTAGAGGGAGTTCTTAGGCATTCTTGTGCATCCATTTGGCAAAAAGAAGAAATTCCACACAATCAAATCAAGAAATGGATGTCCTTGAATGAGAAGAAGTATGCAACCAACATGCTCACACAATAAAATGGCAGCTAAAATATGTGGCAAAGCATGCACAATCAGTCTAGCATCTATCAAGCAATTGGTGATGAGTAGGTCATCTATATATGAGTATATTAACTTAGGAGTCAAATGAGAACATTTGATCATAGGTCATACTCATCGTTTAAGCACAAGTGGGGTTACCACTTTTACATAAACCATCATTGTGTTCACACCATTAGAGTTGCTTTAGCTCAATTCTTAGAGTAAAGCTCCCCCTAGATGTGATATTCCCCCTAAGAGGGATCAACTAACCTTGGTTTTTTTGATGATGACTTCATGTAGATATCGAAGATGTGGATGCTCATTGCTTATGTAGATCATTTGAAGCAATCCATTGGAGTGAGTTGCACTTTCAATACCTACATGGGTTAGTCCCACAAGGAACAAACAAAGATATCCATAGACATAGAGTGAAGCACACACATGATGATGTTTATGAAAGCATTAGGTTACCTTGTTCCTTGTCTTACCAACAAGAGGGTTTGTGACTCCTTGAACTAGTGCAAGATGTGGAAGTTGTTTGCACTTGTCCTTGACAAAATAAATATGCCTGAAGTATGTTGGCAGAGTCACCCTCAAGAGCTCTCTAGTTCTTCTTCTTCGGGATCCACATCATCTTTATGGGAATCCTTGGAGTTGTAGATGTACTTGACGAAGTAGAATCTGATGAAGTCTTGGGAACCCACTTGACAAAGGCCTTCAGAGCATCTTCAAATGCATAAATCTCTTCTTGAAGCTTGTCCTTGCCTTTTAGCTTGTGGTCTTGTGGTGGAAGATCATCTTGAGCTTGTGTCCCCTTGAAGGAAGTAGGGTCATACTTCCCTTGTTGATGAACAAACTTCGTCTTGGGGTATTGATCTTCGTCCCACTCAACTCCATTGGCATTGAACTTTCGTTCAAAACCAACACCTTGATTCTTTCGGTGCCTTCCTTGCTTGCGTACAATTTCCTCAAATTGCTTACTTCCGGCTAGGATTTTGTAAACACCTTTCTCTACAATTCCCTCCAATCAGCTATTTTCTTGCTCAATGTAACTTGGCAAAGAGAATCATTACTAGAATCAAGAGAACTACTAGAAGCAACAATATTGGATTTAGCATGATTATTGTTACTACTAGAAGAAGAATCTTTCTTGTTCTTGTTGATAGACTTTACTTGTGGCATGTAAGTAGATAAGAGTAAAGGCTTGGCAATGTAACAACTTTTCTTCCGAAGATCATCATTGATGGCTTTTAAGAACTCATGCTCTTGCTCAAGATTGAGCTTTTCGAAGCGTAACTTCTCATGAGTTTTTTAAAGTTCTCGATGATCTTCTGAAGTAGTTTCATGAGCTAACTTAAGAGCGTTTAGTTCTTTAGTTAGATGCTCAATCTTCTCCTTATCATTGTCATTCGTTTTAGCATGATTAATTGACGTTTCATCATAGTATTCATCACTAGAGTTGTCAACAAGTAAATCATGTTCACCTAGCAAATCATCTTCATCATTGTTGAAATCAACGTACTCGGGGTGTGTTACATTGGGGCCTTTAGCCAAGAAGCATCTCCCAATTCCTGCATTTGGTGAGTCAAATATGTCGTAGGAGTTGGTTGACACAAGTTATAGACCGGCAACACCTTCATCTTGAGTATATTCGGAGTCGGAGTGATAACTTCTCTCGGAGTGGTGGTCGGAGTCGGAGCCGGATACCCATTCACCAACATGAGCTTGATGTCTTCGTTTTGTGTAGCTCCTTGATGACTTGTCCTTCCTTTCCGAATCCTTGCTTCTTCAAGAGGTTCTTCGTTCATAACGATCGTCTCTACTCCTTTTCTCGCTTGGAGGTGATTCTTCCCTTTTGATTCTTCTTTTAGGTGAGTCTTCTCTTCTTTTATAGGGAGTCGTACACTCATTGGAGTAGTGTCCGGGTCTTCCACAATTGTAGCAGTTTCGCTCACGACTAGAAGATCTTTTGTCATTGTAGGACCTTGACTTGGAATTTCTTTCCTTGCTTCTACTCTTGTAGAATTTGTTGAAGTTCTTCACCATTAAGCTTAGTTCTTCATTTAAGGCTTGTTTCTCACTTGATGATGTAGGAGCATCACATGAGGCTTTGTAAGCACCACTAGACTTGCTGTGAAGCTCTTCTTTGTCCTTGGGTGACATCTCATGAGCAACAATTCTTCCAATGACTTTGGTTGGCTTGACATCTTTGTAATTTGTCATCATTTGGATCAATGTGCACATGGTATCATATTTTCCATCCAAGGCTCTCAAGATCTTTTTGATGATGAATTTGTCAGTCATCTCTTCACTTCATAAGCCGGCAATCTCATTTGTGATGAGAGCAAGCCTAGGGTACATTTCAGCGACACCTTCACCATCCTTCATTTTGATTTTGTCAAGTTGACATTGAAGCACATCCAACTTGGATTCCTTGACGGAGATGGTACCTTCGTGCATATTCATCAAAGTATCCCAAATTTCTTTTGCATTCTAAAGACGGCTGACTTTGTTGAATTCTTTGGGGCACAATCCATTGAAGAGGATATCGCAAGCTTGAGCATTGTATTGCAACATCTTCAATTCTTCCACGGTAGCTTCACGGTTTGGTTCTCTCCCATCAAAGAATTCGCCTTGCAAGCCAATACACACAATAGCCCTAACGGCGGGGTTATGTCCAAGAATATGCATTTTCATCTTATGTTTCCAACTAGCAAAATTAGTACCATCAAAGTAAGGACCTCTATGGTGGTAATTTCCCTAGCTAGACACAATACTCTCCTAGGTTGTGAAACCAAGGCTATGATCACCAAAGCTATGGAAACCCAGGCAAATGGAGACCAAAGCTCTGATATCACTTGTAGGATCGAAAGTATTTCTAGGGGGGTTGATTAGACTACTTGACCAAATAAAACTTAACCTTTTCCCAAGTTTAGTTCTTGGCAGATTGTATCAACTTGGCACAAGTCAAGCAATCACAATACAATTCAAGCAAGCATGCAAAGAGTATATGAGCAGCGGAAAGTAAATCATGCAACTTGCAAGAAAGTAAATGGGGGGAGTTTGGAGGGAGCAAATGCAATGTTGACACGGAGAATTTTGGCGTGGTTCCGATAGGTGGGGTTATCATACATCCACGTTGATGGAGACTTCAACCCACAGAGGGTAACGGTTGCGCGAGTCCACGGAGGGATCCACCCACAAAGAGTCAACGAAGAAGCAACCTTGTCTATCCCGTCATGACCATCACCCGTGAAGGACTTGCCTCACTAGGGTAGATCTTCATGAAGTAGGCGATCTCCTTGGCCTTACAAACTCCTTGGTTCATCTCCAGAATCTTGACAGAGGCTCCCAAGTGACACCTAACCAACTAGGAGACACCACTCTCCAAAAGGTAATAGATGGTGTGTTGTTGATGAACTCCTTGCTCTTGTGCTTCAAATGATAGTCTCCCCAACAATCAACTCTCTCTCACAGATTTGGCTATGGTGGAAAGATGATTTGAGTGGAAAGCAACTTGGCGAAGGCTAGAGATCAAGATTCATATGGTAGGATTGGAATATCTTGGCCTCAACACAAGTGTAGGTGGTTCTCTCTTAGAAATGCAAGTTGGAAGTGTAGGTTCGTTCTGATGGCTCTCTCCACGAATGAAGAGGAGGTGGAGGGGTATATATAGCCTCCACACAAAATCTCGGTGAGACCGAGATCCCTATCGGTGAGAACGAAGTAACTAGGGTTTCTGGTAGTGGCTATGTCAAATGAAACTCGGTGGCGCCGGATAGATTAAATCGGTGGAGCCGAGTTTGACATTTAAGCTTAGGACATATGTGGATGTGAGAAAGTGGTTGAGGGGAGCATATCACAAAGCACTTTGAGCAAGTAACCCATTAAGCAACACCTCATACCCTTTTAATAGTATTGGCCTTCCTATGGACTCAATGTGATCTTGGATCACTAAAATGAAAATGTAGAGTCTTGAGCTTGTTGCCAATATATGTCCTTTGCATTTTGAGGGGTCCACATCTCTAGTCCATGCCATGCCAAACATTGAACTTTATGAAATGATTATCTTGAAATAGCATTAGTTCAATGAACTATATGTTGTTAAGAATTACCAAAACCACCCAGGGATTAGTTGCACTTTCAGATGGGCATCCGAGAGGGATATAATAAAAACTTCCATATAAAGTGCATCAAATACTATGAGAAGTTTGATTCCTTATGATTGTTTTGAGATATGAGGATGGTGATATTAGATTCATGCTAGTGAGTAACTGTGAATTTGAGAAATACTTGTGTTAAGGTTTGTGAGTCCCGTAGCATGCACGTATGGTGAACCGTTATGTAACCAAGTTGGAGCATGAAGTATTTATTGATTGTCTTCCTTACGAGTGGCGGTCGGGGACGGGCGATGGTCTTCTCCTACCAATCTATCCCCCTAGGAGCATGCGCGTAGTACTTCGTTTCGATGACTAATAGATTTTTGCAATAAGTACGTGAGTTCTTTATGAATAATGTTGAGTCCATGGATTATACGCACTCTCACCCTTCCACCATTGCTAGCCTCTTTAGTACCGCGCAACTTTCGCCGGTACCATACACCCACCATATACCTTCCTGAAAACAGCCACCATACCTACCTATTATGGCATTTCCATAGCCATTCCGAGATATATTGCAATGCAACTTTCCACCATTCCGTTTATTATGACACGCTTCCTCATTGTTGATAGAGGCAAAGGTGTCCCGTCTTTCGATGAGATGGTGGCTATCGTTTTGCTGGAAGTCGACTTTGACGATCCTACTACGAACGTGCGAGGACATCGCACCTTAGCAATCGCTAAACCTACTTCGAGAGGTTATTGACCATGCTGGAGCACATTCAACCTGACCACAAAGCGAATGAAGAACAAGCAAGAAACTAAGATTGCATTCTAGATATTGCGAATATAAGAGGAAAGATTTATTAATGAAGGTGGGGTTCTGTGACGCCTTTGTCTGGTCGTTGAACACAACTGAAGTACACGAAGTTGCAGCTATGGCGAACTTTTTATCTAAACAAATCCCAAAGTCTAAACGACGCCCTAAGGGCTGTATATATGGAGGAAGAGGGGGGAATTTCGTGGCCCTTGGGGAAGGGGTCCAAAACCAACCCTATCTCTTATTTCCCACACTCACGGACTCTAAAAACAACCTATACTTATGTATTTCGAAATTACATCGGCCTGGCCCAATAGTAAGGTGACGCATCACCTAGAATAGCCTCTGGATGAAATTTATGAAGTGACATCTTATATATTTTGTCCTAGGCTTTATGCTCTCATTATGGTGGCTTCAAAGTCATGAAATCATCACTTGTAACTCTGTTCTTGTTCCCCTAGCACATGCCATCATCTCCATGCTTGGTCTTGCTTCAGTGTTCATCCCTCGTATCCATGCCAGGCCCTTTATTTGTAAGCAAAACAAATGTATCCAATTTAGGCAGCATCATATTCTCATGAACATTAGAATCATTACCAAGAAACGAAAGTACCTAATAATTTAATTGGCATGCACGAGCTCTAGTAATTGGTCCAGTATATGTAGCAGTAGGGGTTGTGGGTGTAATAATGGTATTGATGTCATCATCATCGTCCCCTTCTTGAAATGAAGTCATCCTCGACGGAAGCTCATCTCCCTCACCCAAATAAGGCTTCAAATCTCCAATGTTAAAAGTGGGACTAACCCCAAAATCCGCAGGCAGCTCAAGTTTATATGCATTTTTTTCTCTAACACGTTAAAAGGACCTCCAGCACGTGTCATTATCTTTGATTTGCGCAAATTAGGAAACCTATCCTTACGCAAATGTGACCAAACAAGATCTCTGGGTGCAAAGACAACATGTTTTCTACCCTTATCTCCAGCAAGTTTATATTTAGCATTCATACACTCAATGTTTTCCTTAGTTGACTCATGCATTTTCAAAATCAATTCAGCACTTTGTTTAGCATCAAAATTAACCTTCTCCGAAGATGGAAGAGGCAACAGATCAATAGGTGCACGAGGTAGTAAACCATACAAAATTTCAAAAGGGCACATCTTAGTAGTAGAATGCAATGAACGATTATAAGCAAATTCAATATGAGGCAAGTATTCTTCCCAAATTTTCTTATTATTCTTTAAAACAGCCCTAAGCATAGTAGACAATGTTCTATTTACTACTTCAGCTTGTCCATCAGTTTGGGGGTGACAAGTAGTACTAAAAAGTAGTTTTGTCCCCAACTTAGCCCATAAACATCTCCAAAAGTGGCTAAGAAATTTAGTACCATGATCTAAAACAATATTATTTGGCACACCATGCAAGCAGATAATTTCACGAAAGAACAATCAGCAACATTAACAATGTCATCGCTTTTATGACATGGTATAAATTGTGCCATTTTCGAGAATCTATCCACGACAACAAATATGCTATCCCTCCCCTTATTTGTTCGAGGTAAACCTAAAACAAAGTCCATAGATATATCCTCCCAAGGAACACTAGGTACAGGCAAAGGTATATAGAAACAATGAGGATTGAGTCGTGACTTAGCTTTTTGACATGTAGTGCAGCGAGCAATAAAATTCTCAACATCTCATCTCATCTTTGGCCAATAGAAATGTGTAGCATGTACGTCCTCTGTCTTATTCACACCAAAGTGTCCCATTAATCCTCCTCCATGCGCCTCCTGCAACAACAAAAGACGAATGGAGCTAGCTAGAATACATAGCTTGTTAGCACGGAACACAAATCCATCATTAACGACGAACATGTTCCACATTCTTCCTTCTTTACAATTCTGCATTACATCTTTAAAATCAACATCATGCACATATTGATCTTTGATGGTCTCCAAACCAAATATTTTGAAGTCAAGTTGTGAAAGCATAGTATAGCGACGAGACAATGTATCAGATATAACATTTTCTTTACCCTTCTTGTGTTTAATGACATAAGGGAAAGTCTCAATGAATTCAACCCATTTAGCATGTCTACGGTTCTGTTTAGCTTGACTTCTAATATGTTTCAAAGATTCATGATCATAATGTATAACAAATTCTTTGGGCCATGAATAATGTTGCCATGTTTCTAAAGTCCGAACAAGAGCATATAATTCTTTATCATATAAGTAGAATAATTCATAATAGGCCGACTCAATTTTTCAGAAAATTATGCAACAGGTTTGCCATCTTGTAATAACACACCTCCTAATACAATTCCACTAGCATCACATTCAAGCTTAAAATTCTTATTAGAATCGGGAAGTTGGAGTAAAGGAGCATGTGTCAACTTATCTTTTAATACCGTGAAGGCTTCTTCCTGTGTGGTACCCCAAACAAAAGGCACATCCTTCTTTGCAAGCTCATTGAGAGGTGCAGCAATGGTGCTAAAATCTCTCACAAAACGCCTATAGAATCTAGTGAGGCCAAGAAAACTCCTCACTTGTGTGACCGTTTTGGGCTGCGGCCAACTCTCAATATCTTCAATCTTGCCTTTATCAACTTTAATTCCCTATGGAGTAATAACATAGCCAAAAAAAGATACTCGGTTGGTGGAAAAGGTGCACTTCCCAAGGTTACCAAACAAACATGGATCACGTAAAGCAATACAAACAACATGTAAATGTTCCAAATGTTCCTCCAAAGATCTGCTCTAAATCAGTATATCATCAAAATAGACTACCACAAATCGTCCAATGAAAGCACGTAAACCTTCATTCATTAATCTCATGAAAGTACTAGGTGCATTAGTTAACCCAAAAGGCATGACTAACCACTCATATAATCCAAACGTAGTTTAAAATGTTGTTTTCCATTCATCCCCCAATTTCATACGAATTTGATTGTATCCACTATGCAAATCAACTTTGGAGAATATTGTAGAGCCACTCAATTCATCAAGCATATCATCTAGCCTAGGAATAGGATGACGATAACGAATAGTAATATTATTAATGCCTCTACACTCAACACACATACGCGATGTATCATCCTTTTTCGGCACTAGAATAATAGGAACATCACAAGGACTAAGGGATTCACGTATATAACCTTTTTTGAGAAGCTCTTGTACTTGACGCATTATCTCCTTCGTCTCCTCTAGATTGGTACGGTATGGCGCACTGTTTGGCAGTGAAGCACCATGAATTAAGTCAATCTGATGCTCAAACCCTTGAATAGGCGGTAATCCCGATGGCACTTCTTGGGGAAAAACGTCAGCGAACTCCTCCAAAATGTTAGTGACAACAGGAGGCAAAGAGGAAGGCACGTCCTCGAATGAAAATAATGCCTCTTTGCACACCAAAGCATAGCAAATAGATGTGCTGAAATCTAGCTCATCAATACCAGATTTGGTGGAAACATGCACTTTTCAGTTTAATTTCAGAAGCAACAGTAGATGGTTTATTGTTAGGCTTCATTTGTTGCTCAAAATCTTTTGCCACAATCTGATTTTCACTCTTATTTTCTCCTGTTTGCTTTATTAGCTCTATTAATATCATCTTTCAAAATGGAATTAGGAGACATAGGAAGCAAAGTAATATGTTTATCCTTATGAACAAGAGTATACTGATTGTTTCTACCATGGTGTATAGATTTTTTATCAAATTGCCATGGTCTACCAAGTAATAAGGAACAAGATTGCATGGGTACCACATCACAATCAACATAATCAGCATATGTAGAGATACTAAAATGCACACGAACAACATGCGTTACCTTAACCTTGCCGTTGTTATTGAACCATTGGATATAGTAAGGATATGGATGTGGTCTTGTGGTGAGAGATAACTTCTCCACCATCTCCATGCTAGCCAAGTTGTTGCAGCTCCCTCCATCAATGATGACGCGAATAGAATGTTCCTTCACAACTCCCTTTGTATGGAACAAATTATGCCTCTGATTTTGCTCAGCTTGAGTGACCAGCACACTCAAAACACGTTGAGCAACTAAACATTCATACCTATCAGCATATTTAGGAGCCATGTATTGCGTCTCAAGTTCAGAATCATCTCCACCATGTTCTTCACGTGTAATAAGAGCCAAAGTCTCCTCATCATAATCACTAGCGGACTCATACCCACCATCCCCAGTAGCAATCATCACACACTCAGATTTGCATTCTCTCGCATAATGACCTCTTCCCTTGCAACGACGACAAATAATATCACTTGTGTGCCCTGTTGATGCCATGGAAGAAGAAGAGCTCTGTGCAGGCCCGACAGGTGCGCTCTTGGCAGATAGTGGTGGTTGTGCCTGCTTTCTTGTATCACGGCTGGAGGTGGCACCTGATGGAGGTGCTGGTGCAGCGGAAGTAGAAGATGCACGCGGTGTTCATGATGAAGGTCGACCTACAGAAAAGTTAGTTCGTGCCAATGCATGCTGATCCTGCACTTCACGTTCAGCTTTACAAGCAAGATGGAATAAACGAGTGATATTAGTATACTCCTTATACTCTAGAATGGTCTGAATCTCTCTATTTAATCCACCATAAAACGTGCAATCATAACTTCATTCTCCTCAACAATACCACATCTAATCATGCCAGTTTGTAATTCCTGATAATATTCTTCTATAGAATTTTTTCCTTGTCTTAAACGCTGCAATTTTTGAAGCAATTCACGTTGATAATATGGTGGAACCCAACGAGTACGCATAGTAGTTTTCAAAGCAGCCCAAGTAGCTGGAACATGATATAATCTACAATGTTCAGACCATCATACACATGCAAAACTAGTGAAAGCACAAACAGCAGCAGCAACCCGTCTCTCCTGGGGATATTGTAAACATGTAAAACATTGTTCGGTTTCTAACTCCCAAGTAAGATATATATAAGGAACATATCTACCCTCAGATGGTGGAATATTCAATTTCAGTTTAGGAATATGGTCATGATCTCGTACCTGAGGTGGTGGTGCAGGCCTACCATTATGATTATTTGCATGTGGATGACCTGGTGCTGGTGCTGGTGGTTGCACGTAGTTTCGATTTTGATCAACCTCGTCCTCATAATCGCCCGCATAATCATCATCCTCCTTGATACCAGCAACAGCAGTAGCAGGAGCGAAAGAAGCATCAACAATAGGTACAACAACACCAGTAGTTTGCCCATCCTCAAGAGGAACACACTTCGCTTGTCCAAACTGATTCGGAAGGGGGCGTTGTTGTTGTCGTTGTAGAGGTGCGATAGGTACAGCCGGTGGTGGTTGCGGAAGACGCGCGAGCAATTCATTAAACTTGTTATCGAGCTTTGTTTCGAACGTCTTCTCAATGCCATCTATCTTCTCCATGGCCTCTTCAAATCTGTTTAGCACATCTTGCACCTGTCCACTCATCATTTGCTGAAATTTATAATGTAGCTGTTTGTTCGTCATGTTCTCCCAATCAGTCTCACCGGCTTATGATCCTTCCATGGTTAGCAGCAATATAAACACACAAGAATATGATCCTACAGACTACTAGGAAGTGGTGGTGGTGTGTCACAAACCCCTCAAGCAAATCTCAAATTCTTACGAGTTCTTACCCAGCAGCAGGTGGTGATCGGCAACCGTTGTAGTCAAAACACTCAAAGCTTGGATAGAGCGATGGCCAGGGAGAATCAAACGCACGACGTAGATATATGTGGATCTGGGAAGGCTTATGATATGGTAGCAAAAAGGGTCAGCAATAATCAATTCAGAGATGCAAAGTTGAATAAACGCTCAACGACGGTACTGTGCTGGTCCTAGGCTAGCCCGTGCTAGAGACGCGAGCCTAGAACACTAACAAAATCACGGCACAACACATAATCAAGGAAGGACCACACTCTAATTTTATTTTATTTTTTTCACCTTTTTTCCTCTTTTTTTGCTCCGCAATTTTTTTTTCGAAAAAGTCTACAAATGGTCTAAAAACTACCTAGCCAGAATTTTCCAAACTTAGTTTTTTTAAACCGGAACTATTTTTCTACTGTGGGTAGCACGGAAGTTGTGGAGTTCGACTTGGTTACGACTCATAGTATCGCGTGATCTGGAACTCGAAAATAAAGGAACAAATACTGGACTCAGACTAGGGCTGGCGGCGGAGATGAATCTGGTGAAACTCGGACTGGTGATGATGGTATATGATGGGCGGTGGAGCACGGACTGGTGGTGAATCTATGATGGAGGTGCACTCGGATTATTGTGATGGCGGTGAATATGTGGTATATGGCAGCGGTAATGACGATGGTGGTATATGGCAGCGGTGATGACAATGGTGGTATATGGCAGCGGTGACGATGATGGTGGTATATGGCAGTGGTGATGACGATGGAACGGTGACATCGTGATAACTTGTGAACAGAACTGGAAACTTTAAAGGACTGGACACTAAAACCAGCAACTCGACACGACGATGCAACCACAAGTTCAACAAAGCAAAAAGTCTAAAAAGATTATGCAAAGGGTCAGATTGGTTCGGATAGGATGAACTAACCCTAAAAAAATTTGGCTTTTTCGTGGACTATAGTTATGAAGAACAGACTCAATCTAACTACGAAAAACTGTAACCGAGCAACCTGGAAATCTGATACCACTTGAAAGAGGCAAAGGTGTCCCGTCTTTCAATGAGATGGTGGCTATCGTTTTGGTGGAAGTCGACTTTGACGATCAGACTACGAACGTGCAAGGACATTGCGCCTTAGCAATCGCTAAACCAACTTCGAGAGGTTATTGACCATGCCGGAGCACGATCAACCTGACCACGAAGGTCTATTTCCTGCAAGCAAACGAAGAACAAGCAAGAAACTAAGATGGCAATCTGGATATTGCGAATATAAGAGGAAAGCTTTATTAATGAAGGTGGGGTTCTGTGACGCCTTTGTCTGGTCGTTGAACACAAACGAAGCATGCAAAGTTGCAGCTATGGCAAACTTTAAATCTAAACAAAACCCAAAGTCTAAACGACGCCCTAAGGGCTGTATATATGGAGGAAGAGGGGGGAATTTCGTGGACCTTGGGGAAGGGGTCCGAAAAGAACCCTATCTCTTATTTCCCCAAACATACAGACTCTAAAATCAGCCTATACTTATGTATTTCGAAATTACATCGACCTGGCCCAATAGTAAGGTGACGCAACACCTAGAATAACCTCTGGACGAAATTTATGAAGTGGCATCTTGTATATTTTCTCCTAGGCTTCGTGCAATTATTATGGTGGCTTCAATGTCATGAAATCATCACTTGTAACTCTGTTCTTGTTCCCCTTGCGCATGCCATCATCTCCATGCTTGGTCTTGCTCCAGTGTTCATCCCAATTATCCATGCCTGGCCATTCATTTCTAAGCAAAACAAATGTATCCAATTTAGGCAGCATCATATTCTCATGAACATTAGCATCATTACCAAGAAATGAAAGTACCTGATAATTTAATTGGCGTGCGCGAGCTTTAGTAATTGGTCCAGTATATGTACCAGTAGGGGTTGTGGGTGTAACAATGGTATTGATGTCCTCATCAACGTGCAAGGACATCGTATTTGTGGCAAAGCCAGCATTTATAATTCCTTCATACATGTCACTCTTGATTCATTGCACATCCTGGTACACCACCGAAGGCATTCATATAGAGTCATATTTTGTTCTAAGTATCGAGTTGTAATTCTTGAGCTGTAAGTAAATAAAAGTGTGATGATCTTCATTATCAGAGCATTGTCCTTGTGAGAAGAGGATGATGGAGACTATGATTCCCCCACAAGTCGGGGTGAGACTCCAGACGAAAAATAAAAATAAAAAAATAAAAAAGGAGGCCAAAAAACAAAAAACAAAAAATGAGAGAAAAAGAGAGAAGGGGCAATGCTACTATCATTTTACCACACTTGTGCTTCAAAGTAGCACCATGACCTTCATGATAGAGAGTCTCCTATATTGCCACTTTCATATACTAGTGGGAATTTTTCATTATATAACTTCACTTGTATATTCCAATGATGGGCTTCCTCAAATTGCCCTAGGTCTTCGTGAGCAAGCAAGTTGGATGCACACCCACTTAGTTTCTTTTTGAGCTTTCATAAACTTATAGCTCTAGTGCATCTGTTGCATGGCAATCCCTACTCACTCACATTGATATCTATTGATGGGCATCTCCATAGCCCGTTGATACACCTAATTGATGTGAGACTATCGCCTTATTTTTGTATTCTCCACAAGCACCATATTCTATTCCACCTATAGTGCTATATCCATGGCTCACGCTTATGTATTGCGTGAAAGTTGAAAAGGTTTGAGAACTTCAAAAGTATGAAACAATTGCTTGGCTTGTCATCGGGGTTGTCCATGATTTGAATATTTCGTGTGATGAAGATGGAGCATAGACAGACTATATGATTTTGTAGGGATAAGCTTGCTTTGGGCATGTTATTTTGAGAAGACATGATTGCCTAGTTAGTATGCTTGAAGTATTATTGTTTTTATGTCAATATTAAACTTTTGTTTAGAATCTTTTGGATCTTAATATTCATGCCACAATAAAGAGAATTACATGAATAAATATGTTAGGTAGGATTCCACATCGAAAATTCTATTTTTATCATTTACCTACTCGAGGACGAGCAGGAATTAAGCTTGGGGATGCTTGATACGTCTCCAACATATCTATAATTTTTTATTGTTCCATGCTATTATATTATCTATCTTGGATGCTTTATATGCATTTATATGCTATTTTATATTATATTTGGGACTAACCTATTAACCTAGAGCCCAGTGACAGTTTATGTTTTTTCCTTGTTTTTGAGTTTTACAAAAAGGAATATCAAATGGAGTCCAATTGACCTGAAAATTTACGGGGATTATTTTTGGACCAGAAGAAGCCCACGGAGCATCGGATATGGACCAAAAGAGTCCCGAGGCCACCACGAGGGTGGAGGGCGCACCCTACCCCCTAGGCGCGCCCCCTACCTCATGGCTTCCTCATGGACCCCCCTCTAACTTGTTCCTGACGCCAACACCTCTTATATATCCCCAAACTTCCAGAACATAACCAAGATCGAGAGTTCCACCGCTGCAAGCCTCTATAGCCACCAAAAACTAATCGGGACCCTATTACAGCACCCTGCCGGAGGGGGGAATCATTACCGGTGCCCATCTTCATCATCCCGACACTCTCCATGATGAGGAGGGAGTAGTTCACCCTCGGGGCTGAGGGTATGTACCAGTAGATATGTTTTATCTCTCTCTCTCTCTCTTGTGTTGTTGATATGGCATGATCTTGATGTACCGCGAGCTTTGCTACTATAGTTGGGTCTTATGATGTTTCTCCCCCTCTACCTTCTTGTAATGGATTGAGTTTTCCCTTTGATGTTATTTTATCGGATTGAGTCTTTAAGGATTTGAGAACACTTGATGTATGTCTTGCATGTGCTTATCTATGGTGAGAATGGGATATTCACATGATTCACTTGATGTTGGTGATCAACTTGTGGGTTCTGTGACCTTCGGAATCTATGCATAGGGGTTGGCACACGTTTTTGTCTTGACTCTCTGGTAGAAACTATGGGGCACTCTTTGAAGTTCTTTGTGTCGGTTGAATAGGTCAATCTGAGATTGTGTGATGCATATTGTATAATCATACATGCGGATACTTGTGGTGATATTGGAGTATCTAGGTCTCATTAGGGTTTTGGTTGATGTGGGTCTTAAGGTGTTATTTTACTATGAAGTCTAGGGTTGTTTGTGACAATTATAGGAATAGCCCAATGGATTGATCGGAAAGAATAACTTTGAGGTGGTTTCGTACCCTACAATAATCTCTTTGTTTGTTCTCCGCTATTAGTGACTTTGGAGTGACACTTTGTTGCATGCTGAGGGATTGTTATATGATCTAATTATGTTATCATTGTTGAGAGAACTTGCACTAGTGAAAGTGTGAACCCTAGGCCTTGTTTTGAAGCATTGCAATACCATTTTCGCTTACTTCTGCTACTACTTACCTTGCTATTTTTATAATTTCAGATTACAAAAACCTATATCTACCATCCATATTACGCTTGTATCACCATCCCTTCGCCGAACTAGTGCACCTATGCAATTTAACATTGTATTGGGTGTGTTGGCGACACAAGAGACTCTTTGTTATTTGGTTGCAGGGTTGTTTGAGAGAGATCATCTTCATCCTATGCCTCCCACGGATTGATAAACCTTTGGTTATCCACTTGAGGGAAATTTGCTACTGTCCTACAAACTCTACGCTTGGAGGCCCACACGAGTCTATAAGAAGAAGGTTGCGTAGTAGACATCAAAATAACAAGCTACTTTCAGCAAGGTATTGTCTGCAAGTACTGAAATTATCGGTCACAGATAGATAGCAAGATAATTTGAATCGAGCAAATAATAGTAACCATAAAAAAAGTGTAGCAAGGTAGCCCAATCCTTTTTTAAGCAAAGGATAGGCCTGAATGGTCTCTTATAATAAGCTAAGCGTTCTTGATGACGCAACAAAATTTCATCTAGTCACTTTCATCATGTTTGTTTGGTTCGCATTCGCTACTTTGATAATTTGATATGTGGGTGGCCCAGTGCTTGGGTGTTGTTCTTATATGAACAAGCCTCCCACTTATGATTAACCTCTCCCGCAAGCATCCGCAACTACAAAAGAAGAATTAAGATAAATCTAACCATAGCATTAAACATGTGGATCCAAATCAGCCCCTTATGGAACAGCGCATGAACTAGGGTTTAAGCTTATGTCACTCTAGCATCCCATCATCTAATTACTACTCCACAATGTATTCCCTTAGGCCCAAAGATGGTGAAGTGTCATGTAGTCGACGTTCACATAACACCACTAAGGGAATCAACAACATACATATCATCAATATATCAAACGAATACCAAATTCACATGATTACATATGACAAGACTTCTCCCATGTCCTCAAGAACAAAAGTGACTACTCACAAAACATATTCATGCTCAAGATCAGAGGGGTATTGAATACCATAATAGATCTGAACATATGATCTTCCACCAAATAAACCAACTGGCATCAACTACAAGATGTAATCAAAACTAGTAGCAACCCACAAGTACCAATCTGAGGTTTTGATACAAAGATTGAATACAAGATATGAAATAGGGTTTGAGATGAGATGGTGCTATTGAGAGAGGGATGTTGGTGATGATGATAGCTTCGATTTTCCCCTCCCGGAGGGAAGTATCCCCGACGGAATAGCTCCGCCGGAGTGCAAAAGTTCTGATGCCCAAGTTCCACCTCAAGACGGTGGAGCTCTGTCCTGAAAGTCCTCTCCTTACTTTTTTTCTTGTGAAAATGGGCTTATATAACAGAAGATGGGCACCGCAGGTTGGCCAGGGGCTCCTGTAACATCCCAATTTTCAATTTGGATGTTATTTATAGACCATTCATATGCATCCATGATTTATGCATTTTTGCTGCTTTTGTTTTGGTTGCATTTTGATCCAAGAGACCTTAGGCAACCCAAGGACCAATTTGAGAGAGTTGGAGGTTTCACAAAAAATCCAATTTTGATTTATCAAAATTTGGTAAATTGCATCAGATTGTTTTTCAAAATTCCTTTCGAATTATTTTAAAATAAAGAGAGAAAATAAAATGACTACTTCAAAATCAGCAAAGAAATATTGGAAATTGAATTTTGAATTTTTGGAGATTTTATTTGATTTTATTCGCTAGTTTATTTATTTGTTAGCGGAGAAATTAGTACTATAATGTTTGTTTCTAGTTTAGGCATTTAGGCCCAGAAAAATGTTCACTATGTCACTACGTGATTTTTTTTGGTATTTTTAGGATTTTATTTACATTTATTTTAGCGTGTTTTGTGTCTCTGAAAATTCGTTTAAAAAAAGTTCGCAGCCGAACTGGGCCGGCCCTGCTAGCTCCAGGCCACGGCCTAGCCGCCGTCGCCTTGCCCGACCGTCTCCGGGACAGAGTCCCGCACCGCGCCGCCACCTGCCGGAGTCCGGGTCAGACACCTCGACCCCGCCTCCGCCTTTGCCCCCTCCCCAAGAAGCCGCCGCCCCTCCTTAAATACCGGACCTCCCGGTCCCCTCCTCCTCACATTGAAGCCACCGCCGCCGCACTTCACCGCAGCCGCGCCGCCGCCGCAAGCCCCGTCGCCCCCGCTAGTCGCCACCGCTGCCGTGATGTACTACATCGCTGCCACCACGGACCCTCGCCATCGTCGCCGGAGCCCCGCCGCCACCTCCCGCCCACAGCCGATGCTGCCGCCGCCGGTAGCCACCCCGATCTAATCGAGATCCGGCGACTGAGATCTCGCCTCTATGTTTTTGTTTTCGTTATTTAGCGAGTGTTCGCTTGTTAGGATTCGGTAGCGAACGTTATCGTTCTGTAGGGTTCTATAGAGAACGTTCGTTCGACAGGATTTTTCATTTTATTTTAGTTTTCTGCCAGGGACCTATCCGTACTTTTATTTTTACAGATTAGTCCCTCTATTCCAAACAAGCACAACATTTTGCTCGTTTGTCCAAATTTGACGAAACCAACGCCAAAATCTTCAAAGCGATCTCATCTATCCAGTAAACCAACTTGAACATTTTTTGACAATTTAAAATTTGAGTTTAGTTCAGATTTGAATTTGATCTTGTTTTGTTTATATCTTGAGTTTCGTCGCTCCGTTTTAGTTGATTCTTTTTGCAAATTGAAGCTAATCACATGTACCTTATGTTATGATCCAATCCACATAATTATAATGCTGTTAACAATTGTTTTCTGTTTAGATTAGTTATTTTGCTTGTTTTCAAGTTTTCTGGATCTTTTCTTCGATTTCTCTTTGCATCATTTGCTTGAGTGCTTATGTATGCTATTGTTTGTCTACGCTACATTTTCCGGAGTGCGAAGCTTGTTATTACGAATCCCTAGATGTTTTTGATCTTCAGCAAGGCAAGTTACACTTTGGTCATACTTTTCAATACCCAGTTTTTACTATGCATTAGTTTTACACCCCAAAGATTTGCATAAGTAGGATTGGGAACATCTGGATTGGTTGTAGTTTATGAGGTAGGAACCTATTACCTTTGATCACCCTGGGTATATAAGTTATGCTCATATATTGCTTAGCCATGCTCGTAGACGGGGATTGTGTCAGATTTCGGGTTTTGCAAACCCTTGATAGGTTCGAACTCTGGGGTGCGTGTGGAGATCTCAACCTACCCAGCCTGCCTACTCGCGATTCCTCAAAGCCTAGCGCATCGGGATCAAAGTTATAGAGAGACACAATGGTTTATCCTGGTTCAGGCCACCTTCACTACAAAAAAATAAACTTCTGTGATGATACGTCTTTGTCACAGTAGGTCGCGTTTTTTGTCATGCATGTACATCCATGACAAATTTATGACAGAATCAAAATAGTGACACATGTGCTGTCGTAGAAGTGTTCCATGACATTACCAAAATTATCATCACGGAAGTGTCCACTTCCATGACGATAAATCGCGAGTCACAGAAATGCTTTCGTCAAGGGTGACCGACACGTGGCATCCACGGTAACGGAATGCCGTTAAGCTATCGGGTCGGGTTTTGGATCCGATAACCCGTTAACAGCCCCAACCAATGGGGATTTTCCACATCTAAGATCATCATTGGCTGGAGGAAACACGTGTCGGCTCACCGTTGGGACAGATGTCATCCACTCATTGGACATAAGGCGCCTATGATACGTCGACACGTGGCACGGCCCAACAGAGGCCCATTCCTGTGAAACGGCCGGCCCATTTGACTTGGTCAAAAGGTGGCGGGCCGGCCCATGGAAAGCCTGTTAACAGCCTGTTCGCATATAGCCCATTTGCAGCCCGCTAACCCAAGGCCCGTTACGCCCTATCCGAATTAGGCCTAGTAGCGTCATCTGGGCCATCCAATATGATTCCAGCCCGTTTTCACTTCTGGCCCATGTATGGCCCATGACGTCTTTCGGCCCATATGAGGCCCTATGTAACTCTTGGCCTATTAACGGCCCGTGGTGAAACTGGCCCGCAATGAACAGTGTATCACTTTACACCCATTAACGGCCCTTGGTGAAACTAGCCCGTAATGAACAGTATATCACTTTATACCCATTAAGGGCCTATTATTTAGTTGGGACATTTCCAACAAATGTTATCTTTCGGCCTTCTCAGAGCCCATTTATTCTTGGGCTCATTTCCAGCATTCGTTTACTTACGGCCCGTTAGTGTCATTTTCTCCTTGTGGGCCAAATTCAGCCCGTGGTTACATCGGCCCGTTTGTGGTCCATTAATACGTTGGGCTGTTTTCATAGCGTCATCAAATACGGCCTATTAACGATGGCCCGTTATGGTCATATGGCCCGTATAAGGCCCTTTCATGATACGACCCGTAGAAGGCCCATTGTTTCTACGGCCCGTAGAAGGCCCATTGTTTCTACGGCCCGTAGAAGGCCCATTGTTTCTACGACCCGTAGAAGGCCTACTATTTCTACGGCCCGTAGAAGGCCCACTGTTTCTACGGCCTGTAGGAGGCCCAGTGTCACTACAGTAAATATTAGCCCATGGTTATTGTGGCCTAGTTTTAAAAAGAACTGCACTTACTACAAGCAAACAAATAAACAAGACAACAAGGAAATAAATAAGCAAGCAACTTATGCTAGGCTATCATGGCTGTTACACATATTACATCCACTGGGCATCAAAGTTCGCCACCAGTGCAAATATAGGGAACAAAGCAGCATATCATATACACTGGTTGTCAAAGTTGGCGACCAGCACAAATAAACGCCGCAGCAAAACAAATCCAGAACTGAAACCACTTTAGAAGATCTCAAGAAACAATATCCTGGGTACCCATAATGCTGGCAAGATGCTTAGCAAGCTTATTAACTTTCTCTTGTTTGGCGCTTAAATCCTCCAACGCTTGCTGTTGCACCAGAAAATATGCATCTGAATTCTGCAGGGACTTCCTCAGTCCTTCAGCTTCTTTTCGAAGCACATCTGATCGATGTCTTTCAACTTGAAGTTGAGATTCAAGAAGACAAACTGATCCAGACAGCGAGTTCGAAGAGCTTGTGCTAGCAGTAGTGGCCAGTAACTCGAACACTACATAAAGACAGGACTTTTGGGTTCCCTCACTGTCGTCAAGATAGTTTTTATCAGCTTTCTTGGAGACCAACAGGGATGTCTCACTATCTTGAACCTTATCTGCATTACTTCCTTTACCATTGGATAATGCGGTACTGTTCTCCAATATTTCGTCCGCATTCTAAAAGAGAAACAAGAAGACACATCACATGTTTACCATGTTGTATATGAAACTCATTTTGGTAAATGAGTTCAGTAGTAAAGTGGATAGGATAACAACATGAAACAAACATATATCTATGTACCATGGTCAGTTTATGGTCTATATCATTCTAGTTTTTGTTGCCAAATCAAGATAGAGACACAGTTCAAATAATATTTGTTCAAGACAAAGCAGAATAGACAAAATATAAGTGTGGGTAACTATAGAGCAATAACAACACTTGTAATGTGCATGACATGAGAACATAACTGTTTATTCAATTGAAACTGAAATCAACATAGAGCAGGTTACAACAGCAAACCAGTTAAAGAAACAGGTTTAAAACATACCTGTTGCGCCATTGGAGTTTCAATTCCATCCTTCAAATTTGAAAATAGTTGGTATGAGTAAATACAGTAATGCAAGAGCAAAGGAGTATGAACCATAGCTACAGAACCTGACCTGAGAACAAATCTTCTTCTCCTTTAAGTGTTGAGTTGGGATTCAGAGTGGTGGTCCTCGTGCTTTGGGAACTGCAGTTCCCTTAATAACCGCTCGTGTTTGGGTGCTCTGTGGTGGAGACGGTGTTGTGTCAACTAGAACTGGGTTATTATCTGCCGGGTTTGGGGTTAGAAGGGTTGTAGTTGGTTCTCTGTCCAACTGGGTAGGGGTACAATCTGCGAGAGTCTGGGTTATGTGTGGTGGATCTGGTCCTTGGGCAAGTACAACTGTGGTTCTATCTGCATCAACTGGTAGCACTATCTTTTCTGAAGACCGTGTTGTTATTCCCTTAGATACTGCCATCACGCTCTCCAATTCAAATGGCTGATAAACAAGAAAAGTAATTGAAAGTATAGACATTGTATGATAGACAGGTGCAATGGATAGTGGGGAATAAAAGAGGGCATGAAATAATTCATATTTATGTTGTCTAACCAAACAGGATAGCATGACAAAATTTCACATATATGATGGATAACTAAACAGGATAGCATGACACAATTTCACATTATGATGGCTAACTAAAAAAGATGGAAAGGCATAGTTCAAAATATGAGACTATGTAAACAGGATGACATGACATAACTATATAATGTGTTTATTAAATAGGTTGGCATGCCATAATTCACATAAATTCATGGATAGAATGCCATAATTCTAAATATGATGACTGTAAACACTAAACAGGATGAGATGATATAACTATATGATGTCTTTATTAAATGGGTTGCCATGCCATAATTCAGATAGATGATGTGTATGTACTATGTAGACATGATGGCATGATATAATTCAAATATATGATTTATATAGTAAGCAAGTAAGCAGATGGCAATCTATATATGATGTAAAAACTAAGCAATGCAAGACAACATGCATGACATGGGTAATATAACCTTGCCAAGTTTGAGCATAGACCTCAGGGGGGAAATAGGACTGGTCATCAGTCTCTGAATCCTCCTCTGAGGAGCTCTCTGTAGCCAGCAAGATGTCTGCTTTAGTAGGTAGCATTGTCTGCTTTGAATACCTTGTTTTCACTCCAGATACTTCCATCACCGCTTCAAATGGCTGATGCACAGGAAGAGTAGTTGAATATACAAACGTTGTCGACAAATGGAACACGTAATACAAAAAAATGATAGCATGATATAATTCACATACATGATGATTGGCTAAACATCATGGCATTGCATAATTCACATATATAATGCCTTTGCAACAAGATAGCATTGTATAATTCACATATATAATGTCTTGCAACAAGATGGAAATGCAAAATTCACATTTATGGTAATTAGACACTGAACAGGTGGCATTCACACAAAGCATGTCTACACTAATCAAATGGCATAGCAATACGAGACACCATACACACGATATG
>NC_041393.1:346441269-346443517 GCF_002162155.2 Triticum dicoccoides | reverse complement strand
CATCTGTCTCTTAATCCTCCTCTGAGGAGCTATCCGTAACCAGTGAGATATGCGCTTTGTCAGATAGCATAGTCTGCTCAGAAGACCTTGTTTTCACTAGAGAATTTGTCATCACCGTGTAAAATGGCTCATGCACACGAAGAGCAGTTGAATGTACTAACATTGTTGACAAATGTAATATGTAACGGAAAAAAGGATGGCCTGATATAATTTACATATAAGATGACTGGCTAAGCAGGATGGCATTGCAAAATTCACATATATGATGCCTGGCTAAACAAGGTGGCGTTGCATAATTCACATAAACGATGAATAAACTAAACAAATGGCATTCGCACAAGGGATGTCTAAACTAAGCAGATGACATATTTGATGTATAAAGTAAGCAATGCAAGACACCATATGCATGCTATAACCAACATCAGCATGCCAAGTTAGAGCGAAGACCTCGGGGGGTAAATAGGAGTTATCTTCTCCTTCTGAATCCCCCTCGGAACAAATATCTTCCTCTCAATTACAATCCGAACTGCGTGGAGGGGGGCTGCCTTTGCGCCTACCATGGAGCGACGTCTGCATGAAATTATATTGCCATGCAAGGCTCATCTCTTTTGCTCTACATGTTCAGTTCCATTGTTTACAATAACTGTCATGCATAGGAATAAAACATAGTGAAATTATGTAAGGAGTGCATGCAGAAATCCAGAGTGATGGTAGCAACATGTGGATAGACCCAAAACCAATAATAGCAGGCAGATAATGGCTTAAGTTAATAAATACAGATAATGGCTTCTTTATTGTTTGTTTCCCACCCAACATGAAACTCATAGTAGACACCGGAGATTAACCAGATAGTAGATAGATACTATTGATAGCGGCCCCGATATGTACCCCACAACCATTTAAAAACTCAAGTTTCACCATTAGTTTGGAGCTGACTCAGAGTCTAATCGGTGGACAGGACGATAAAGTAGCATGTAATATTAAGCGATGCATAACGTAAGCAGACACGAAAGAGTGTGACCTCTGTTGCGGACCCGTGTAGTCCTCGAGGTCATCTGCTCGGTTGATGATGGTAATGCAGTTTTCATGGCTGCCAGCGGCGGGAAGAAGATCTAAGGCGGCGAAAGACAGTCTGGAGGCCGGATCCCTGCTCTGCTGGACCCTTCTGTCATTGGAGCAGCTGAGCTGGGGGGACGACGGCGCAGCAGGAGAGGGACAAACCACGCAAGGTTTTCTTTGACAACTATCTATAAGAGAAGTAATTCTGTAAGGGCTCGTTTGAATTGGAGGATTCCAACAATGCAGGGATAGGAAATAGACAGGAATAGGATAGGAATGCACGTGCAAGACAGAGAATTTAAAAACACAGGATTTCTGCCAATCTGGGTGTTTGATTCACAACAATTGGAAGATCATAGGATGCAAAGAAGCATGGTGAGATTAAGTCAAACCACAAGAAAATGTACGGTTATAATGCTATTATGCTACTTCTCTTAGTCTTGTGCTTCATGAATAGGAATTTGAAAAGGAGGACAAGTGAAAATTAAAATTCCTACGTTTTTCCTTTCAAGGAGACACTAAAGGAACAAATCCGTGTGCTCAGTGGACAATATATATAACATGTAGAGTAAAAAAGAGATGCAACAAGTGTACAACCTCTTTAGCGAAGCCATGTCGATCTCAGCGTGATTAGGTTGGCCGGTGAGGATGCTCCGGCTGACTTTGCTGTCGGAGGAGGGGAAGAAGATCTTAGGCGCCTGGAGATGGAGCCCGAGGTACTGCTCCGATGTGATTGAGGGTTTCGTCGTTGGAGCAGCTCCGGTGAGTTGTACGATGCCAAGGCTGAAGCAGGATAAGAGAGACAACGAACAACGTTAACCTGAGTGGAATTCTAATAGCTTCTCCAATACATGACATAAAATACATAACCATAAAGTGCTAGATGTAAAATACATCAGCCGCTCATCTCTAAACTTAACTGTCGAAACTAAACCTAACTATTGAAACTGAATTTTGCTGTCAAAACTGAATTTTGCTGTCGAAACTGAACGCACTGGGTGAGGCTACACGTCGGTCGACATACTTTTTCATCTCTGATCAGTCGATTTTGCAGCCGTTGGATACGAAATCAAGGGCCTGCGGTTCATCTTCAACCTCCACCCCCCTGAGCCGCCAACCACCACCGGCCAAACAGCAGCCCCCCGCCGCCCGCGGCCGGCGGTGCGCTGCCCCGCCCTCCCCGAAAACA
>NC_041393.1:346437809-346440860 GCF_002162155.2 Triticum dicoccoides | reverse complement strand
GCGCGACCGCCGGCGACCACCGCCCCCATCCTGAACCCTAAGATAGATAGTGGGGCACCTCTCCGGCAAGCCCCCCTCCCCACTGCGGCTGGTTCTTCCTTCACCCCGGTGAGCTCACCCCTTGAAAATCGACTCACCCAAAAGTCGATTCAGTCAACTGAAGTGTAGCCAAATCGGAGCAGCATCGCAAGCAAGAGCAAAAGCAAGAGCAGCAGCGCGAGCAAGAGCAATAGCAAGAGCAGACCAGGTAGGGGATCGAGAGCAAGAGCAGAGCGGCAGCGCGAGCGAGAGCTAAAGCAGCAGCATCTCCTCCTGATGTGGACATCGCCGCCGAGGGAGCGATGCCGTGGAGGAAGTGGCCGGCGACGCCGCCGTGGATGGAGCCGCGCCGTGTCGGCTCGGGACCGAGCGCCGACAGCACCGTGAGATCGAATCAAGAAGAAAATGCGGCGATTAGTGTACAACCTCTTTGGTGGTGCCGATTAGGCCGCAGCTTCATCCGAGGAAAGGGTGATGATGATGCTCTTCCAGTGGTGCAGGTGAAGATGGCGGTGTGGGAATGGAGGTGGTGCGAAAGACGAGGGGAACGTCGGGGAAGCTCCTTGGAGGTGGAGGATGGGGTGGCTGAACCGGCGGGAGTGATGAGATTGACGACGGATCCTCATCCGGTACGGTGGATGAGGGACGTCGAGGTGTTGCTGTGGACGACGTCTTCGGGGAAGAGGCTCCGGCTGGGTGGCGGACGGAGCATGGTGTTGGGTTTCGTCGCGGGTTTTCGCGGCCTCGATGTATGAATGGGTGGGCGGATGGGATGGCAGTGGGGAACCATGGCTTAGAGACGCGCTTGTCCGAAATGTGGGGTAAGTTACGAAAGTACCCCCAATGATTTGAGGCGGTTCTTTCGGTTCAGGGGTACCGCGGGCATTTCGCGTGTCGGGATTTCACAGGAGGTGGGAGTTTTCGCGCATGTTGTAATTTCGGAATAGCAAGGCGCGGGTTGAGATGGAGGGAGTTGTCGGAGCACAACGACACAAAGATATATCTTAAATATTTCGAGCTAACAAGGCGCGGGTTGAAATTTCCGGACAAGCCTAACATGTACTATACCAAATCAATGCGCACAACAAATGTCATTCAAAACTTTGAATTCATGTTATGTTCAATTAAAATATTTCGCTACGTGTATAATGCATGCAACCTACTACTCAAATGAACGTCTTAGTGCATTCCAAACATATATACTACCGCTTCAATATGAACTAAATTTGAATAAGATCTACAGTAATGATTGTTGTGAAGTCAAAGCATTTGAATTCGTTTCTCTGTTTTAATAAGTTCTACAGTCATCATTATTGTCAAGTTAAGACATCGTTTGTGTATTATCTTCACAGCACACCACATGATTAGTCTTGAGTTACATATGAACTACGTGTACTATATGAACTCGAATTAGATTTTTTGAATCCACTTTATTTTGATTTCAAATCACATTACATTTCTAGCTCTAGCTAGATCTTCATAATCTAAACCATGTCTCATATGTATAATGTGTTTATTACATTATGTATGGTGCCCCGCCCCCTACGCCTACAAGTATTTAGATATGAGTTGTAAACACCACACGTTACCACAAATTAAAATAAAATGTGAGAATGTTTGATATATAGTATTGTTTAGAATGCTCGATATTTAGTTGTAAGCTGCAAACGCCGCACATTATCACAAATTCAAATAAAATGTGAGATTGTTTGATGTATAGTATGGTTTAGATTGTTCGGCATTTAGCTGTGAGTTGCAAATGCCATGCATTATCACATTATGGTATAACATGTGCACAACACGTGTATCACCGCTATATTCATGCATGCAATGTTTAAAACACTATGATCACCTATTCAAATATATGAATCCGCTTTCATATCAAATTATGATCTTTGTTAGTCTCTTACACCCACACAATCCTCTAAACTTTGTAGCTACCACTAACTTTCTCTCGTGCATGCACACGCCCTCCTCGCCCTCCCCCTCCCCCAGCATTCTATCCACCGGGCACATTCATTTTTTTCTTTAGGTCGTTCTCCTAGAGTCTCCACAACTCCTTTCCGACACACACCGATCGATAAACCTCTCCAGCGATGCATGCCTACAGCATACAGACACAGCTTCAATCTCCTCCTTTATGTGTCCTTGCCTCGTGTCTCTCATATGGTCAGACACACGTGTAAACTCTCGCCCCTCTTTTCATCGATCTCACAACCGCACACTCCTCCCCTATCTAGCTAGTAGTTGGGCCTCTCGCACCACCTCCTAGCTCCATTCTCTCTGTCTATCCGTCTCGATGGGCCTTATTTGCCTCTAACAAATGGACGTACACCGACCGATCTCTCACTATACGTATAGCCAGCTAGGTCCTTATAACTCGTTTTTACCCACACATCGATCGATCTACCTTAGTAGTTGTGTCTCTCCCTTCCTCCGACAAACAACAATTGATCTACCAATCTAGTTAGGTTTGCTTACCAAACACATGGTTCCCCTTCATCATCCATGGATGCGTCCCGACAGATCTATCATGCACAGGCACACACAGAAACACATCGCCACTCTTATTGATAACATTGCAGTTCCACCCTCAGTTTGTCTAGTAGGCCTCTCCCAACATCTTCGAGAAGCAACTCCATCACCCATCCAACACTCTACCCCTCTTCCTCCCTCTCCCTCCCTCTCTCTCTCTCCTCTCTCTCTCTGTCCCATCATATTTCCCGTCCTTCAGTTATGTATGGATGTCGACCGATCTCCCTCAAGACATAGTTGGGTCTCTCCTTCTCAACACATATACGAGTCGTTCTACCTCTATAGTTAGGCCTCTGCCTCCCCCTCCCCCCACCCCCTCCCCCCCACACACACCGATACATCAAGCGCTCTAGTCATGTCTCCCTGCCACACACAAACTTGACATGTGCCCTCTAACGTTCCGGTAGGCCAGTCGCCCTATATCTTTGACTTGCACACACACACACACACACAATTTCGATGGCTCTCTTCATCGAT
>NC_041393.1:346414354-346437282 GCF_002162155.2 Triticum dicoccoides | reverse complement strand
CCCACCACAAAACAAAAAACACTCACGAACGCGGTTTGTATCTCTCACACACACCCACGTAGGTGGGGGACGTGCACGAAGAGAAGAGGTGCATGCACGGCGCACGTACTCCCGTCTCTTTCCCAACCACACCCGTGCGGGTACAAAGTGGAGCTCATTTCTATACGAAAATGGCAGCCCACGTGGTAATTTGGCACGCGTACTGGTTTTCCACTTGGTGGAGGGAGGATAGTCTACTACGGGTGAACAAACAAATTGTCACTTGACGCGTTATGTTAAATTAAAAAATAGGCAAACCATGTGGGGCCTACCTTAGAGACAAGGCTCTATACACTGGAGTACTTTTGATGTGTCCCGTCAACTCGCAGAACGAGGAGAAGCTTGCTTAGTACGCCGTCTCCCCCGTCCACGGGCGCGGTGGCTCGCAGGATGAGGTGAAGCTTGCTTCTCCCTCGCCCATGCGCGCGGTGGCTCGCAGGACGAGGAGCAAAATTTACTACTCCCTCCGTGTACTCCTCGTCCCTACTACCTTGGTTATAGAGATTATATCATATTGTTCGGAATATATATGTCCTTTAGTAGATTTCAATATGAACTACTAGTACATACTCCAAACACTGATGTATATAGACGTATTTTAGAGTGTACATTCACTCATTTTGCTCCGTATGTAGTAGCACTCAGTTTGGGTGTTTGGTAGAGTGCATGGAGGGTGCATGAGTCCACACTAGTTTAGCACAAATACACTAGAAGCATGCATGAAGAGAGCATGCATGAAGAGGGGTGTTGAGTTGAGCACGCATGAAGAGGGAACAACTATGCTGAGATGATAACGCAACCAAACACACCCTATATGCCACGCATGTTCATACCATTTGTGCCTTTCTACTTCACTTACTGCGCTACATTACTCAGGTTCGTACGTCCACTCCTGGGTACATGTCCGTCTCGTAGTTCCAATGCCACGTGTTCTTCATATAGATGGAACGATCGTTGCATAACACGTGTGCCTTGATGCTAGGTGTCTCGCATGTAGGCAAAAGGATGAACAAAGCTCACGTAAAAAAAATAGAGTGGAAGAACATAGATTCCGGACGACCGAGAAGGAGCAAGGAACCTCGTGGTGGAGCGTCTGCACTCATAATATTTAATATTATTCAGCGATATAAAATTAACCAATCATCTCCACCGTGGACTAGAAGAGTACGAAACACGGCAACCCAGTGTACTTACATCATACTAGTACATGGCTAACCCACGCTATCACCATATTTCTTGGCTTCCGTGCGACACCTATCTCTAGTAATCCAGCAGCCTGTATCGCTTCTCCCTCCTTGTCTCTATCAAAGTGCGGCGGGCTGGCGTTTCTGCCGTCTATTGAGGTCGGTTAACTATCACATGTTAGCGACATGCCAAGAGCATTCTAAAAAAAAATTCCTTTCATGTTTCGTTTTCAAAAAGAAAAAAATCCTTTCACGTACGAATTTGCCTGTATGCTTTGAGCAACTTGCATGTCCTATACTGCTCCTGTTTGATACTCTAACTTAGCTAGAGGTTAGAGTAACTCATGACTAACCCTAAACTAACTGTAGCCAAAGAGGTGTTTGGGTGACAGGGTTAGATTGACAATAAATGCACTTCATGGAGAGAGAAAAGTGATTTTTCAGTGGTCCCAATGAGAACTATCTCCATTTAGCACCTCTTGGGTGGGATAGTTTTTTTTGGTGGGTTCGGTGCAACTTGCTCCAATTTAAACCCTCATGCTTGGATACTTTAGGGCTATTTGAGCCACAACTAGCTCAAACTAACTCTAACCCATGGATCCAAACAGGGCCTATGGCCAGTCTCGATGCGGAGCAGTCGCGTGCACCGGGAAGCGGCGCTCTCTCGGCCGTCGTGCCACTTCAAAGCCGGCGCTAGTGGGAGGTCGCCTCCGCTCTGGCCGGGCATTAATGCGGCACTGACGCTCCAGGGCGACATTGACCATTTCACGCGGGAAGCGCACGCTAGCAAGGGAGTATAGGTTTTGAACCGTTTCAGACGTATTTTAGAGTGTACATTCACTAATTTTTCTCCGTATGTAGTAGCACTCTCCCTCGCCCCTCGACCCTCGCCCACGTGGTGGACGTGTAGCAATTCATTCGGTCTCATATAGCCAGAACAATATATAGTGCACTACCATTATTGCTCGACTTCCTGAAGAGGCGAAGAGCCAATCGCAAGGTTAATATTTTGGAGACGCCAAGCGCAAGGTTATAGGAGAACGAGTAGTAGGTGCCGCGTCATTTATAAATAATTTTTTTTTCTTCAGTGGCACGTACGCAATATGATAGGTTCATATGGAGAGAAAATAAAACCGCTCCACTCTATACATAGTTAGGACGGGCCAGCCTACATGGTTGCTTGCTGGGGTTGCTCTCTTCACACTCTCTCGCACAAAATGATTGTGGCCACATCTCTAACATCCCGGCGGATCACGTCCGCTTGGGGAAGGGGTGGATGCTTAGTGTAGATGCGGTGGTTGTCGCCGATGGCGAAAACCCACTGTCGGCACGTCCCGATCAGGGGTCCCGGTCCTTCTCTCTCACAAAGCCGGTGAGGTTGCCTTCGTCCCTTGCTCACTGTCGCGACATGGGCAGTTGCCGCCTCCCGCCGCCCTCCTCAAGGTTGAGCTACGTCCCTCAGGTACAACTCCCTTTACAGCCGGCTTGCACCACTGCTCCAGCTGCCCACATCACTCCCTGTGGATATTTCTCTACTTCTTTGCCCCGCACATACCTGATACCTCTACTGGCTTCTACGTACTGTATTTGTGATGAGTTTATGTCTCATAAACTAGTCCTAGTAATCTTATTCTAATCACGCTTCTTCAATTTCTTTGCCACAGGGATGCTCATCTCGATTTTGGTGAAACTGCACAAAATGAACCGATGGTCAAAAGGTTGCAAACTTCATTTATTAGGCAGCTCGAACGTTGCCAACAAATTGAAGCCTAGTCAGGGTTCACGGTTCAAGGGCTAGGGACTGCATGGATCGTTTTTTTCTTTAGCTGCCTCTGTTCCAAAATAAGTGTCAACTTTAGTAGTAGTACAACTTTGTACTAAAGTTTGCACAAAGTTGAGAAACTTATTTTGGAATGGAGGGAGTACATATTTGCTATGATCTGTCAATCATTGAGATGCAATAGCATGCATGTTAGTCTCCTTTGTATTTGATGAAATTTTCAACGGGCAACCTTGGACGCAGGATACATGTAACAAGAGCTGGAAGCTTCGTAGCATTGTACAAATTTATCTCGCTGATAAATTACAGTACGTACTAGTACTATACTAGTACTTCCTCCGTTCCTAAATATAAGTCTTTGTAGAGATTTCACCATTAACCACATGCGAATGTATATAGATGCATTTTAAGTGTAGATTCATACATTTTGTTCTGTATGTAGTTCACCTAGTGGAATCTCTACAAAGACTTATCTACTAGTAATAGCTAGCCCCCACCACTAGGAATTCTCTATCCTCTCCTTGAGCCACATCATCAAAATTGACGTAGTCGTTAGATGAAGTAAATCAGTCATAATAGCCGTCAGATCTAGACGTTGAGAGGCTCCGCACTAAGCCACATGCAAGCATGCAGAAATAGCGTGGCACATGCATGTGAGTGGGTTTTAAATCACATCAACATGTCTGCATGCAAGCATGCACCGGTAGCATGCATGAAAGTGAGCTTTTAAGTCCCATTAACATGTCAAAAAGAAAAATATAATCCCATTATGCAGTAGGAGTTGGCTGATCTTTTTTCCTCACATGGGATGATCTAAATGATGATGGGAGTTTATTTAGTTTGGCTACCACATTTGCATGCGGTTATAGATTTTTTTTAGTTCTATGAAATCGATAATTTTGCGCAGAGAGATATACCGCTGTTCCGCGGCAACGCGTGGGGACTCATCTAGTAATATTTAGGAACGGAGGGAGTACTATGTAAAGAGTTAGGTGTCGCATGGTGATAGTGTGAGGTGGGCCATGTAATCACTGAGCCTGCGTGTTTTCACTGCTCTTGCACTCCTCCGCTGTAAGAATGGAGAAAATTGTAATCTACTACCTCCTTTTGCTGAAAGCGTGAGACATCCAGCAGTCCTACCACCTCAGTAATAAAGACCAATGAGCCGTCAAATCACATAGACCCAGCAGTAAGTTGGACGGACGAAGCAACCATCACTCTTGCGCCAGTGAAAAGTCACGTCCACTCTGCCCGGGCATGAATGCAGCACCAATTCTTTGGAGCGGCCTGACTGTTTCGGGCGGGAAGCGCGCGCGGGCGATGGAGGGGCTTTGGGTGGGCCAGGCTGGTTAGGAGCGGGCGTGGCAGCTGTCTGCATGTCCCTACCGGACACGCCCAGAAACGAGAGGATGCACCGACTCTCGCGGCTAAAATCGTACACTACACACCATATCTCTGTAGGAGTAGGTCGATCTGTCGCACTCTCTAACACACACAGGCTGTTAAACACACACACGCACATGCACGCACCTTGGTCCCGTTGCACCTTCTAACGTGACTTGTTACACCTAGACGAAGGGAGTAGTAAGTATATGAGATACGGTGGCATACTGACTTAAGTCGAATATAAGTGCCCAAAATTTGTGTGCATGTTATAATAAGGATTCACTTAAAATAGTACGTGAGCGAACAGAGGGGTCAATTGGACAGTGTTCCCAAGCAGTAGCGAGATGTGTGATGTAGTAAGATACACCGCTGGCGCTTGTAATTTTCTTATTAATTTGTTTGTTTCACCCTCGGACTGGTGGGACCCAATGTACTACATGGAGAGAGGTAAGGTGACTAAGGCTGCATTATTTCTGCACCACTGTGGATAGTCTTACCACCAAAGCCACATGACACGATTATGATTGAAATCCTAATGACTCCCACACACAAAAAAAAACACGGCATGCCTTTCACACGAATGCAGGAACGTATAAAAGGTTATTTTCCTCTCGTTGAATATAACGGGAGGGTTGTGTAGCTGGTTAGCCTGTTCGCTCATCAAATTGAGGTCTCGGGTTCGATAACTACACTTGAGCATAATTTTTGCCAGGAGGATTCTTTGACTGGTCAAAATGTTTTCTAGGGTTTTCACGCTTCACACTCTCTCTCCAGTATATATATACACGCTGGAGCCTCAGCGCTTGTAGTTGCTCTCTTCACACTCTCTCGCCCTCTCCAGATATAAACAAGACTTCGTTGGCCTCTCTCTCCCCTCACTGCTGCTCGAAGAGCCGGCAGGATCCGTCCGCCGGGAAGAGAAGGAGGCTTAACGCTGTAGCCATCGGTGAGGGAGGGAATCCACTACCGGCGCTACTATTCACTTTCCACCCAGCGGCGGCGCGGGAGGGCGTCCGACCCCTTCTTCTTCGCCGCCGTCCCGCGCCCACCGAACCACGCCCCAAGAACCTTAAGGTATATTTTACTTACTCCACATGCATTGCTCTAGCTGCATGTATACCATGAATCTAGGACGTGTTTCAAAGAGGAAAGGAGTGGGGGAAAGTAGTGGGAAAAGTTGTATATAGCATGAATCTAGGACGTGGTTCAAAGAGGAAATGAAGGGGGAAAGTTGTATAGCATGAATCTAGGACGTGGTTCAAAGAGGAAAGGAATGGGGAAAAGTAGTGGGGAAAGTTGTATCGCATAAATCTAGGACGTGGTTCAAAGAGGAAAGGAAGGGGCGAAAGTACTAGTTCAAAAAGGAAAGGAAGGGACAAGGCTGTAGAGTTTGAGCAGGACTAGATTTGCTGCGCTCACATAGGGAAATGTGTCTAAAGATAACAAAATTGGGACCAACACAAATATGCTCCTTAGTTGTTTGTTCTTTGTTGCAACAGATTGTGCATGACCACAGTACATCGGTAGATGCACATGGTGCTGGTGCATCCACTGTCCCGTGCAACTCATTAGCTGTTGTTAATCTAAGGCCCTGTTTGGTTAAAAACTCCCTAGTCCCTACCTGCTTGGTTCCAGGGACTAAACAAGGACTAGAGGTTATTAAATGACATGATAAAAGACCATGTTACCCCTAGTAATAAACTAATAGAAACAAGGTACGATGCGTGGTAGGGGCAACTATTGGAAAAAGTCCCAAAAAGACTCCCTCGGGGTCTTCTTTCTTTAGCCCCAAATGCCCACTTTTAGTCCCGAAAAGTCCCTCCTGTTTGGTTTAGATGTGACTGACACGGAGTTTTTTTAGACGCTACACCAAAATGTACCTGTAAACAAACACCCTCTAATCATGCCGCTGGAAAATTGATGCAATGCCACAGTTAAAAGCAAATTACATGTTTAACGAATTTTATTGTTAATATAATCTCTATGTTAATATTAATCAATGCCACCGTTTGAGAAATGCTACTGTCTTGCTTTCTTTCTCATTTAGATAAGGAAGATGCTTCTTTTTGTAGGCTTCTGTGTCATCCACCGTTATTGACCACTAATTGTTTCCTTTGCACCGTTGTGTAAACAGGGTTATCTACTTCACCTTGTTGCCATTGTGACCTTTTCTTGCACTGCACAAAACACTTTTGTTTTAAGAGTGTTTTGTGCAGTTCAACCAAAATGTCACACCGACAATGTTGCTTGATTGCTTGATCTTAGTAGAACTGCACAAGAGGAGATCTTACTTCCTATCCGTTAAGGCGAATTTGGTTCAGATCTTCTTCTTGTGAGTTGTTTGAATTCCGCATCATGAGAGGTCAGTACTAGCCTTCTTTCACATGATTCTGCAGTGTTCTTTCATATGTTGTGCTACTTGTACGATAATGTTGCTTGATTTTAGTGAACTACACAAATGGAGACAAGACTTCCAATCTGTATGTGCACCGTAATATCCCACTGAGGTAAGATAAGGATATTTCACAACTGCTGGCCTGTATTTTGCCACTTTCATAAGAAAATTAAGTTTAGTACTATACTTGTGCTCCCTAATTGACATGCCAAATCTTATATTGAAGGTGAAGCTTGTCTGTTATTGAACCAAGTGATGAAGGGGAAGAACAAGCGGAAGAAAACAAAAATCAACTCACGGTGCTGTAATGAAGCACTGGAACTGTGATGACACAAGTAATGATATAGTTTTGCATCTTAATTTATTGCTATGGCTGGAACGAGCAATTGTTTTGCCACTGATTTTATGCCATACGTAATTATCTCTACTTGTGCAAACAGGGATCTTCTTTGAAGTTACCATATATTTTAGTGGAACTGCACAAAAAGATGTTGGAAACATTAAACTAATCGAGGAGTATATAGTAAGCATGGACACCATAGTAGATAGCAACATATGGTTCCGGAGAAGTGCTTGATCTGTATGCTCTACACAATAAGCCTCCTGACAAAGGTTGGTACTCGCCCACTAATTCATCCATATGATTGAGCTTTGTCATCTCTATTGGCGTTGTGCTACTGTTTAGATATTGTCATGAAAAAGTGGTATTGTCCTTGAGAAGTGCTTCATCTGTGCTGTTTTAAATATTTCCTCTCCTTTTTTCGAGCAAATAGGGATGCTAGCATTTAGTTGTCCTCTTGTCTTTGCACAATAGGATCATCTTCCTCTGAAGAAGAATATGGAGTACGTGAAGTGACTAGTTCCGATTATGCCAGGATGAAGAAGCCCTGTCTATCTTCTCATCAGAAGGAGCAGTTGAAGGATGGTTACATTACTCCCCACAAGGCCAAACAAACTTTAGCTCAGAAGGACTGACAAATCTCCATCTTTTTGCTGTGATGCGCGAGAACAATGTTGTTCTAGGATTCTCATCAGAAGGAGCAGTTGAAGGATGGTTACATTACTACCCACAAGACCAAACTAACTTCAGCTCAGAAGGACTGACAAATCTCCATTTTTTTGCTGTGATGCGCGAGTACAATGTTGTTCTAGGATTCTTTTTGGTGAGTTCCATTTTTCTAAAAGTGTGCTCTACATGGACCATGTAGGTGCCTATTTAAACTGTCAATTCATAGTACATTTTGCTTTATACTAATCACTTTTTTTGTATTTGTGCAAACAGGGGTGATCAGCTTGATTTCAATGTGAACTGCACAAAATGTTCATGAATACATTGAATCATTCATTTCCACCACAAGAAAGGAGGTGCCGATAAGTTGTAGGCGTTGCAACATATAAGGGTGAAATCATACAAGCTATGCGTGAATTTGGTTGATTTTGGTGGAACTACAAAAAAAGAACAGTTGATTTATTTAGCACGAGGTGCCATGTCAATGTCCGAACTGATGGCAAACCCTGCCCATTCCACAATCGTAGGCATCTGATATTTTGGAATAGGACAACCTTGTCAAATTTTTCTCATTGATTTTAAGACATGCGTTTGATATTTTTGAATGAGACGCCCTTGCTGTCAGCAGCGTCGATCATTTTTTTCTTTATTCTTTATTTGTGAAGTAAATATTGCCTCTAACATGTGAGTCGCTGAGATGCATAATCATCGATTGTTTTGAATGTTCTCTATGAATTGCCAGCCCTATGTGTTTGATTGCAATGTACAAAAACGCTAAAAAGCTGCTCAAACTCTTTGTACTCCTTCTGTTCCTTTTTACTTTGCACATTGTGAAAGTGCATACTTTTTTTTATAAGATTGGTCAAAGTAGAGATACTTTAACTGCAGACAAAACTTGTATAGAAAGGACCGGAGGGAGTACATGTGAAACTGCTGCAAACGATGTGACCACCCTTGGAATAATTCTAGTACATATTGTTTTGCATGTTCATCCAATGCCAGTGATACAGGAATTCGAACTAATCGAAATAAATTAATTCATACACGGTCGGATTTCTTATAAACATGCCGGATTTAATTACATTTCATACATTATTCAACTAAAAAGAGGTGTTTGTGGCCGCATGCATCTCCCAGATGCAGAGGCCGGGGGTCATCCTCCTTTTCTAAAAAAACTAAAAAGGGGTGCGTTGGAGGTATAATTATTTAACCGAAGCTACCCACCTGTGTCCCGCTGAGCCGAACAGAAGCTTCAGTGACTTAACTGCAGGTGCAGTTGCGTAACTGACATGTGGCCTGTTGGGCCCATGTGTTAGTCAGCCAACTGCACCAGCAGTTAAGCAGAAGCAGCGTTCTTCTCCAGCGCAGCTCTCCGACTCCACGTCGCCGCCAAGAAGCTAACCGGCCGTCAATGGTCAAACCGCCTAGATTGGCTTCAACTGGAGGGTAGCAGCGGTGGCCTTACTTGGACCCGAGCGGCGGCGACTTACCGTACTCTTCCTCGTTTTCTGTGTGGTGCGGCCTCGTTGGCATCGGGGCGGGGCCTTGGCGGAGCCGGCGATGTCCTCTATCTCGTTGTCGGCGTGCGGTGCCTCAGCAGAGCGGTGGAAATCCTCCACCACATTGCCGGCAGGGTGGGGCCTCGCCTGAGCCGGTGATGTCCTCTTCCTCGTTGTTGGCGGGGCGGGGCCTCGGCGGAGCCGGCGGTGTCCTCTGCCTCATTGTTGGCGCCGCGGGGCCTCGGCGGAGCAGGGCGTCGTCGATGCCAGCGGAGCGGGGACTCGTCGGAGCCGGCATTGTCCTCTGCCTCGTCCTCGGTCTCGACAAACAGCGCCTCACCCGCTTCATTGCCCTCTTTGCTAGCCTCTTTGTAGCCGCCCGCACCCTCCGCCACCCGCATGCGGTACCGCCAGCGCTCAAGGCGGCCCTTGCGGGTGGAGCGGTACGAGTCGAGCAGCGCTTCCTGCTCCACCCGCTCCACGGCGATCTGCTCCTCCGCCTGCAGGTGCTCCTGGAGGAGATGGTGGTTGTAGGCGGCGTCGGCCTGTGTCTCCTGGAACTGCTCCTCACGCATCTGCCTCACCCTGTCCATATATTGGGCACGGGCCTCGCCGATGGTCATGGTGCAATGCACCAGCGAGGATGGCGCGGAGGAGGGGGTTGGCGCCGGATCGTCGACTACGATGTTCTCCATTGGGACGTCGTCGTCCTTCGGCTGCCTGCCGGCCAGCCGGTCGGCAGCAATGGCTGTCATCTCCTTGTGGTCAGTTGTCCGCCCGCCCCGAAGAGCGCTGGAGCGCGAGGAAGCCATGGTGGGCAGTAGTGGTGTGGACAGTAGAAAAGGAACGGATGCGGATGACTGCGGCTATGGCCGGCGCAGCAGTTTATATAGCAATGGTGGGCGGGCGGAGGGACGGACGTGTGGCGCAGGAGTAGCTGCCTCGGCAATGGTGTATCATTAATGTGTGCGGCATATGGACGGACGGACGGCACTTGTGTCGTTTGAAGGTGGAGCAATCGCCTGCACCATGAAGCGGGGCGGCCGGCGCTGACTATTTCGGGCGAAAAGCGCGCGCGGGCGAGGAGATGACTTTACTTGGATAGGATAACAATGGGGACTTAGGGAGTCCCGGACTAGGGGGTGTCCGGATAGCCGAACTATCATCATCGGCCGGACTCCAAGACTATGAAGATACAAGATTGAAGACTTCGTCCCGTGTCCGGATGGGACTTTCCTTGGCGTGGAAGGCAAGCTTGGCGATACGGATATGTAGATCTCCTACCTTTGTAACCGACTCTATGTAACCCTAGCCCTCTCCGGTGTCTATATAAACCGGATGGCCTTAGTCCATAGGACGAACAACAATCATACCATAGGCTAGCTTCTAGGGTTTAGCCTCCTTGATCTCGTGGTAGATCTACTCTTGTAACCCACATCATCAATATTAATCAAGCAGGACGTAGGGTTTTACCTCCATCAAGAGGGCCAGAACCTGGGTAAAAACATCGTGTCCCTCGTCTCCTGTTACCATCCGCCTAGATGCACAGTTCGGGACCCTCTACCCGAGATCCGCCGGTTTTGATACCGACATTGGTGCTTTTATTGAGAGTTCCTCTGTGTCGTCACCGATAGGCTCGATGGCTTCTTCGATCATCATCAACGACGATGCAGTCCAGGGTGAGACCTTCCTCCCCAGACAGATCTTCATATTCGGCGGCTTCGCACTGCGGGCCAATTCCTTTGGCCAGCTGGAGCAGATCGAAGGCTACGCCCCTGGCCGTTAGGTCAGATTTGGAAGTTTGAACTTCACGGCCGACATCCGCGGGGACTTGATCCTCGATGGATTCGAGCCACAGCCGAGCATGCCGTACTGTCACGATGGCCAGGATTTAGCTCTGCAGCCGGACAATACCCTGGAGGCCGCACTCGAACCCGCTCCGATCTTCGACTCGGAGCCGGCTGCGCAGACCAAGGATGGATGGCTAGACACCACCTCGGGGGCTGCAACCTCTACGGCGATAGAGCCGAACACCGATCTTGTCCCCCATGAAGCTCGTGACTTCGAGGTGCCGGACTCCTTGCCGGACTCCGGACCTCCTGCACCCCCTCCGGTCGAAACCGATTGGGCACCGATCATGGAGTTCACCGCGGCGGACATCTTTCAACACTCACCTTTTGGCGACATCTTGAGTTTGCTAAAGTACCTCTCGTTATCAGGAGAGGCCTAGCCGGACTGCGGCCAGGACGGTTGGGATGTGGACGACAAAGAAATTCAGAGCCCACCCACCACCCACTTGGTAGCCACTGTCCACGACCTAACCGACATGCTAGATTACGACTCTGATAACATCGGCGGTATGGACGACGATGCCGGAGACGACCAAGAACCAGCGCCCACCGGGCACTGGAAAGCCACCTCTTCATACGGCATATACATGGTGGATATCCCAAAGGATGGGAACGGCGAAGGAATAGCGGAGGATGACCCCTCCAAGAAACAGCCCAAGCGCCAGCGTTAGCGGCGCCGCTCTAAATCCCGCCATAGCAAGAATGAGGATTCCGGCACCGGAGACAATAATACACCGGATAGCGCCGAAGACAACCCACTCCAGCAAGATCTAGCACAGGAGGAGGGGGACGCCAGCCCTCATGAGAGAGCGGCCAAAGAAGAGGTAGAGGACTATATGCCTCCCTCCGGAGACGAGGCAAGCCTCGACGATGACGAATTCGTCGTGCCTGAGGATCCCGTTGAACAGGAGCGTTTCAAACGCAGGCTTATGGCCATGGCAAACAACCTCAAGAAAAAGCAGCAGCAGCTTAGAGCTGATCAAGATCTGCTAGCCGACAGATGGACCGAAGTCCTCACGGCCAAAGAGCATGAACTCGAACGCCCCTCCAAAAGCTACCCCAAACGTAAGCTGCTCCCCCGATTAGAGGTGGAGGCATATGATCCCGCTTCACCAGGAGACAATACGGCTGATCGACCACCCCATGGTCGCGACAGAGAGGCCTCAAGGCCTTCACTAGACCCGTACCCCGGCATCGCTTGAAAAGCACAAGGCCATAGGGGAACACTCCGGACCTGCGCGACATATTGGAGGATAAGGCAAGACAATCAAGATCGATCTATGGATCACGTGGGCGCCCCACGATACGTGACGATCACCGTCACCCCGGACACAGTAAGTCCGGCCGGGCCGAACACAACAGACAAAGCTCTTTTGAGCTCCGTCGCGATATCGCCCAGTACAGAGGCGCCGCACACCCACTGTGCTTCACAGATGAGGTAATGGATCATCAAATCCCAGAAGGGTTTAAACCCGTCAATATTGAATCTTATGATGGCACAATAGACCCCGCGGTCTGGATCGAGGACTATCTCCTCCACATCCACATGGCCCGCGGAGACGATCTCCACGCCATCAAATATCTCCCACTCAAACTTAAAGGACCAGCCCGGCACTGGCTTAACAGCTTGCCAGCAGAGTCAATCGGGAGTTGGGAGGACCTAGAAGCCGCATTCCTCGATAACTTCCAAGGCACGTACGTGCGACCACCAGATGCAGATGACCTAAGCCACATAATTCAGCAGCCAGACGAATCGGCCAGACAATTCTGGACACGGTTCTTAACCAAGATAAACCAAATCGTCGACTGTCCGGATGCCGAGGCCCTCGCGGCCTTCAAGCATAACATCTGCCACGAGTGGCTTGCCCGGCACCTGGGACAGGAAAAGCCGAAATCCATGGCAGCCCTTACATCACTCATGACCCGCTTCTGTGTGGGTGAGGACGGCTGGCTAGCATGCAGCAACAACCTCAACAAAAATTCTGGCAGTCCGAATATCAAGGACCATAGTGGCAGGTCGCGTCACAACAAAAACAAACGCTGCATTAACAGTGATAACAGTGAGGATACGGCAGTCAATGCCGGATTCAGAGGCTCTAAACCCGGTTAACGGAAAAAGCCATTCAAAAGAACAACTCAGGGTCTGTCCAATTTGGACCGAATTCTCGACCGCTTGTGCCAGATACATGGCACCCCTGAAAAGCCAGCTAACCACACCAATAGGGACTGTTGAGTGTTCAAGCAGGCAGGCAAGTTAATTGCCGAAAACAGTGACAAGGGGCTACATAGCGACGACGAGGAAGAGACCCGACCGCCGAACAATAGAGGACAGAAGAGTTTCCCCCCACAGGTGCGGACGGTGAACATGATATATGCCACGCACATACCCAAAAGGGAGCGGAAGCGTGCACTCAGGGATGTATACATGATGGAGCCAGTTGCCCCGAAGTTCAATCCATGGTCCTCTTGCCCGATCACCTTTGACCGAAGGGACCAACCCACCAGCATTCGCCATGTTGGGTTCGCCGCATTGGTTCTAGACCCAATCGTCGATGGATTTCATCTCACCAGAGTCCTAATGGACGGCGGTAGCAGCCTAAACCCGCTTTATCAGGACACAGTGTGCAAAATGGGCATAGACCCCTCAATGATTAAACCTACCAAGACGACCTTTAAAGGCGTCATACCAGGTGTAGAAGCCAATTGTACAGGCTCAGTTACACTGGAAGTGGTCTTCTGATCCCCGGATAACTTCCGAAGCGAGGAGTTAATCTTTGACATAGTCCCGTTCCGCAGCGGCTATCATGCCTTGCTTGGACGTACCGCGTTCGCAAAGTTCAACGCGGTGCCGCACTACGCATACCTCCAGATCAAGATGCCAGGCCCTAGAGGAGTCATCACGGTCAACGGAAACACTGAATGCTCCCTCCGAACGGAGGAACATACAGCGGCTCTCGCGGCAGAAGTACAAAGCAGCCTTTTAAAGCAATTCTCGAGTCCAGCTGCCAAGCGGCCGGACACAGGTAAGCGTGCTCGGAGTAACCTACAACACGACCACCTGGCACGTTTTGAGCACGCGTAGCAGTGCAGCTCCAACCCCAGCCCCTGTAAAACATTAAGACAGACCCTTCGCGTACTCCATTACACTCTGAAGATACCATGGGCATGGGGCAAGGGTCTCGACCACGATAAGCCCAGACTGTGGCTCAACCGCACCAGGGGCTCTTAAGTGTGTCGTTTCTTTTTCTTTTTCTTTTATTTTTTACCTACAGGACTCCGTTTGTCAGAGGCCCTGTCCGGCAGCAGACATGCCGAACCCACGATGCAATAGCCAGGGAAGGAGAAAGGCTACAACGAAAACCCAGGTGGTCTCCATCATGAGCATTAAATCTTTTTTATGCATTATTCCGTAGACTACCCCTAGAGGGGGACATGTTAAACAGTCCCATCCCTTGCTTACCGCACCACTTGTATCGTCCTGCACTTACAGCAGTTTTTATTGAATAAAGCAATGCAGCACATTTTTGCTTCTAATTGCATTTCTTTCTTACACATATGTTCATCTATGACATGTTGCATCCGTACGTTTTGGTACGGCTAAATACACCAGGGGCTTATGTTTCCCGCGTTATGGTGTGATAAGTCCGAACGTGCGACACCCCGAACTTATAGCATTATATGCATCGGCTCCGAATCATGTTCTTGGGTCAATAGTTGGGTTTGCCCGGCTCCCATGTTTTGGTACCTTACGTTCCATTTTATCGGCTAAGGTAGCACTGGGAGAACCACTGCGATTGCGCCCCAGTTGAGCTGGGTTAACGCCTCAGTGGAGAAAGCTAAAACTGACCGTCATGATGAGGCGAGACCTGGTCGCTGTTCGAGAGGTTCTTTGCGAGTCCCTAAAGACTTATGCCGCTTCAAGCGAGGAGCCGGATTCTGTCCGGCCAAGGCGTGGATAGCGCTCCAAATCTGGCCTTCCAAAAACTAGGGGCTTCGCCGAAATTTAAAATTATAGAATTCTATGGCTAAGTGAGAGTGTTCAAGCATTATAAGTCCGGTTGCCTTGTTCGTTGTGTTGAGAGCCTCCCTAGATGGACCCTAAAATGGGAACAAGAGCGCTCGAGTTTATCCCGAACACCCCAGCACTCGTGGCATGGGGGCTGAAGCCGACGACTTGCCATCTCTCAGATTTGATAAACAGCCGCACAGAAGGTAATATTTTAAATTAACAAGTGTTGCTTAGCGCATATGAACCAAGTTTTTAGCGCACAGGATAACAAAATGCGAGTCTACTCAAATATTACATCATTGGAGCACTCACCCGCAATAGTGCGGGCGCCCTTCAGCACACTCCTATAATACATCTCGGGCGTGCGATGCTCCTTGCCCTTTGGTGGGGGGTCCGTCACAAGCTTCTGGGCATCCATCTTGCCCCAGTGCACCTTTGCGCGGGCAAGGGCCCGACGGGCACCTTCAATACAGGCGGAGTGCTTGATGACTTCAACCCACGGGCATGCATCCACCAGCCGCTACACCAGGCAGAAATAGCTCCCAGGCATGGCCTCCTTAGGCCACAGTCGAACTATGAGGCCCTTGATGGCCTGTTCAGCCGCCTTGTGGAGCTTGACCAGCTGCTTCAGCTGGTCACTAAGGGGCACCGGATGTCCGGCCTCAGCATACTGAGACTAGAAGACCTTCTCCGTTGAGCTCCCCTCCTCGGCCCGGTAGAATGCGGCAGCATCGGACACGCTGCGGGGAAGATCTGCAAACTCTCCTGGAGAGCTCCGAATTCGGGTAAGTGATAGGTAATTAACACTCACATGCTTACTTTGCATGAAAAATGAATTACCCGCTGCTATTTTCTTCACCGCCTCTATCTCCTGGAGGGCCTTGTAGGCTTCGGCCTTAGCGGCTTTGGCACTCTCAAGAGCCGTTGCAAGCTCAGACTCTCGAGTCTTCGAGTCATGCTCCAGGCTCTCGTGTTTCTTCACGAGATCCTGGAGCTCTTGCTGTACCTCCGCCACCCGCGCCTCCTGTTTCCCTCGCTCGGTGCGCTCCGCGGCTGCATTGCGTTCAGCCGCGGCCACCTCCTCCTTCAGGGTCGCCACCTCGTTGGTGGCCCCTGCAATACCCCAGTTATCCTTGTCATTTTTCTTGCAACCAAATCCTTTTTTGTAAGGTACAATTTTCATAAGTTATTACTCACCTTTTTCCTCGAGCTGCTTCTTGGCATGGCCGAGCTCGTTCTCGGACCGCTTGAGGTTTTCCTTCAAAGTTTTGACCTCCGCAGTCAGTGCGGCAGAGGTCAGCAGCACAGCCTGCAATCCCATATTGACATATTTTCATGACTCCTGCGTTTATCTTTCTAAAGATCCTCAGTCCGGCTTTTTTTTCGAACACCGAACCGAGCATCAGGGGCTACTATCTATGCGGTACCATTTTACATATATTGAAATTCTTACCTCAAAGCCTGTTAGAAGGCTGCTGCAGGCTTCGGTCAGCCCGCTCTTGGCGAGCTGAACCTTCTGAATCACCGCACTCATAACAGTGCGGTGTTCCTCTTTGATGGAGGCGCCGTTGAGCGCCTCCAGCAAATTATCTGGCACCTCCTGTTGGACGGAGGCAGCCGGCGTCGCGGTCTTGCCCTTCTTACGAAGGGGTCGCCCGCCGGACTACGGAGCCACTATGGGTTCCGGGGCTGAGTCCGGTGCAAAGTCCGGGAGGTTGTCCTGCGACACCTCCGGGGCCCTCTCCTCCTGGTAGATCCCTTCCTGGGATCCCACCTCGGCATCGTCCGCATCACGGGGGGTGGAGGCAGTCGGAAGAGAATCCATATCCGACGCCCCTAAGGACCCGCTCGACGAAGTGGGGAGATCATCCTTAGGCGGACTGCAGGTTTGTATGCGACATTAGGAAGACATAATGTGGCGGAAAACGAAAACCTTGAAGTTATTCGGGAGTCCGGATACTTACGATTTCGCCAAAGGCTTGGCCCTTGGAGGCCAGTCCTTGTCGTCGTCACTAGCGTTGGCGGAACAGTCCGGGGGAAGAGTTTTTCCCCTCTTGGACCCTTCGGCCTCCCTTGTTGGGGAGGCCTTCCTTTTCTTCCCTCCCCCCGCTGGGGGAGAGGCTTTCTTCTTCTCCTCCTCGCCTTGGTGGGAGGAGTCGGCCTCGGATTCATCATCCGATAGCACCTGAAAAAGGGAACTCTTCCGAGTCCCCGTGGCCTTCTTCTTGGCCTTCTTCTTTCGCACCACGTGGGGTGCCGGAGCCAGCAGCCCCGTTAGGCGGGCGTCAGCTGGGTCCTCTGGCAATGGGGCCAAACAGATAGCCTGTGCGGCCTTCTTCAGCCAGTCCTGTCAAAGGAAAGGGAGTTTAGATCCCGCATAGAGTCAAACTATGAATAACAAGCGTCCCGTAAAGGACAATATCACTTACCTCGTCAGCTGGACGCTGTGAGCTGAATCCGTGATCTTCGGTAGCGGATGCGGGAGCCTCGGCGCCCTTGAACAGCACCTTCCAGACCTCTTCGTACGTAGTGTCGAAGAGCCCATTCAAAGTCTGGTGCTACGCCGGATCGAACTCCCACATATTAAAGCCCCGTCGTTGGCACGGGAGAATCTGGCGGATGAGCATGACCTGGACTACGTTGACAAGCTTGAGCTTCTTGTCCACCAGCTTTTGGACGCAGGCTTGGAGTCTGGTCAGCTCCTCCGAATCGCCCCAAATCCGGCCGCTCTCTTTCCAGGTGGTGAGCTATGTGGGGATGCCGGATCTGAATTCGGGGGCCGCTGCCCATTCGGGATCACGCGGCTCGGTGATGTAGAACCACCCCGATTGCCACCCCTTGATGGTTTCCACAAAGGTGCCATCCAGCCACGTAACGTGGGACATCCTACCCACCATGGCGCCTCCACACTCCGCTTGGCTGCCCTTCACAACCTTCGGCTTGAAACTGAAAGTCTTGAGCCACAAGACGAAGTGGGGCTGGATGCAGAGGAAGGCCTCGCACACGACGATAAACGCCGAGATGTTGAGAATAAAATTCGGGGCTAGATCATGGAAATCTAGGCCGTAGTAGAACATGAGCCCCCGGACAAAGGGATGAAGCGGGAAGCCCAGTCCGCGGAGGAAATGCGGAAGCAATACTACCCTCTCGTGGGGCCTGGGGGTGGGGATGAGCTCTCCCTCATCGGGGAGCCGATGCGCGATGTCGCTGGACAAGTATCCGGCGCTGCGCAGCTTCTCGCTCCGGACATATTTGGAGAAGGCCATCCACTTGCCTCTCGCTCCGGACATATTTGGAGAAGGTTGAGGTGAGATGTGCGGGCTTGGGCGCTAGAGCTCGAGTTCGCGGAGATGGATAAGCCAAGGAGGAAGAAGGCGCAGGTAAAAGGATTGGATCTTTATCCCCTTATATGGGCGGACGGAAACATGTGTCCCCACCGGCCTGATAAAACTCGCTTATCTCCCAAGCGCCGCAATCAATGGCGCAGTTGGGTTACCCACGTCCGTATTAATGGGAATCCCGAAATAAGGGGAACACGATCTCTGCTTCGACAAGACGTGCCAAGGAAACCGCCTCGCTAAACGCGCTTAGATGGAACAATAAAAACAATTTCAAGGCTTGGTAGTGGTGTGACGTTACGGCACAAAATACGTCAGCAGATTGAACTTGTGTAATATTATTCTCTCTACGGTTGTATGTGGAATTTATTTTGCAGAGCCGGACACTATCCTGGTGTTCACAATCTTCTATAAATTATTCGGAGGAGGAACCCGCCTTGCAATGCCGAAGACAACATGCGCGCCGGACTCGTCGTCATTGAAGCCTGGTTCAGGGGCTACTGAGGGAGTCCCGGACTAGGGGGTGTCCGGATAGCCGAACTATCATCATCGGCCGGACTCCAAGACTATGAAGATACAAGATTGAAGACGTCGTCCCGTGTCCGGATGGGACTTTCCTTGGCGTGGAAGGCAAGCTTGGCGATACGGATATGTAGATCTCCTACCTTTGTAACCGACTCTGTGTAACCCTAGCCCTCTCTGGTGTCTATATAAACCGGATGGCCTTAGTCCATAGGACGAACAACAATCATACCATAGGCTAGCTTCTAGGGTTTAGCCTCCTTGATCTCGTGGTAGATCTACTCTTGTAACCCACATCATCAATATTAATCAAGCAGGACGTAGGGTTTTACCTCCATCAAGAGGGCCCGAACCTGGGTAAAAACATTGTGTCCCTCGTCTCCTGTTACCATCCGCCTAGACGCACAGTTCGGGACCCCCTACCTGAGATCCGCCGGTTTTGACACTGACAGGGACCCACCAGGTCCATAGCCTCACGTACGCAAGTGCCTCCTTATATATATATATATATATATATAACTATAATTTATTTTGTTTCCTCCTGGTTTCGTGACATCACGGTCCCACACCATGGTTAACCTATGTACTCCCTCCTTTCCAGTTTATAGGGCTTATCTCAAAATTTTAGTTTTTCCATTTTATAAGGCTCAATTTGGTTGTTTGCCATTACATGTTCAGATTCCAAGGTGCATTAAATCATTGCATGCAAGTATTAAGAGAAAATTGACCAATGCATGTACTTTATGCATGCATGCATTGCAATTAATGCATTGATAAACATAATTTTTTGAGGATAACAAGAGCATTAATTAGGTGCTTTTGCAAAACTACAAAAAGTATTCCACCACTCGCCATCTACCTTGATTGGTGAGATTTTTGAATTGAGCATTATAAACCGGAAAGGAGGGATTAGTCAATAAACGAGAGAATTGCATAAGAAGCGGCCGACAGCTGGGACCAAGCAGCTCGAGCAGTATTTGTGTTTTTGAGGTGTGAGCACTGTAGAGTTTTTTGATGTTTACCCCAGATATTATTTTTTCTCCTCTGAACAACAATGTAAACATCGTTGTAGGTATTAACTGGGCGGGTTGTGGCCCGTCTAGCCCAGGCCAAATATCCAGCCCAGATATTAATTTTTTTCAAGCTAAAAATGGCTAGCCTAGCTATACTTTTTTTTGAGGAATACCCAGGCAAGGTCAAGTTGTTATTCTCCGCCGCGCTGAGATGCAAATCTTTCCTAGGAGGGATGCATTAGGCTTAACAAGATAATGGGCCTTAAGAAATAATAAATGGGATGTAATTATAAAAACTGGATAGTAACTATAAAAAAATGCACCAAACAGTGATTACTTTATAAAATATTATTTTTGGAATATTGAAAATTTTAATTTCATTAATTGTTGCGAGTGCAATGTTTTGTTGGATTTTTACGTAATATAAATTTATATTGAAATTGTATTTAATCTGACTAGAAATTTCGGGATAAAAATATTCGGAAATTTTATTGAATTCTGTTTTGAACGGTTGGTTGAAATGGGTTGTACTTTTAACAAACTGTAAATGGGCTATAGTAAATTCCATTAGAATTCAAAAATTGGCTACACATTCTTAAAAATCTCAAATGGGCTATAAGTTCTCCGCCACACACTTCTGGCCTTACTAAGTTGATGTGTCCCCTAAAAAAACAGAGTTGACGCGTACGCAAGGCTTGTCAGCTTATAGTCAACACACGGTTCTAGCAGCAGTGGCCGTTGGATGTCCATCCAACGGATGCCGTGCTTCTTCTTCAATATCGGATATTCTAGCTTCACCCGCCCAAAAAATGATTTGTCCCCCTGACATCTGGGGCGCACCATTTCGGAAGCTGACCTGTGGGCCTACTAAGTTGACGTACCAAGGGCTTTGTCAACTTAGTTAATAATAAACGATTCTAGCTGCAGTGACCGTACGATGTCCATCCAACGACCATCGTGCTTCTTCAACCTCTGGTCTTCTTTCTCAAGCCGCCCAAAGCAGCGCCGGTCGTGCCACCTGTTCCTGCCTCCCGTGGCCGGCTGTGCTGCCGCGGAGGCCTCACCGCCCCCTACTACTCCCACCGCTGGCCAGGCCATCCCTCCACTCACCCACACCCCCTGTTATTCTGTGGCGACGGCAGCGCAGCCGAACAAGTGAACCCTCATACTCCTCTCCGCGTGTGCATCCACTGCCGCGTCTTCCCCGGCTCCGCGTCGTCCCCTTCCTAGGCCTCGCCGTCGTCCACCGCCGTGGTGCTCTCGGTGCGGCGTGGTCAACATGGTCAAGGAACGACTTCCATCGGACGTGGACTATACGTGGAGAGGCTGACAGCTGGGTCCACGGTAACCGCAAGGAAGTGCCTCCTTATTACACGCAAAATAATCATTCCTCCACCTGACAGCGTGGACCCACTGGACAGGCCACCGTATTTTGCGAAAAAAATGATTGGCCCCCTGACTGCTGGGATCCACGAGCTACATCTTCGCACGCAAGGAAGTGCGTCCGAAAAAAAACGATTCGCCCCCTGACTGCTGGGACCCACCAGCTACATCTTCGCACGCAAGGAAGTGCGTCCGAAAAAACGATTCACCCCCCGACTGCTGGGACCCACCAGCTACACCTTCGCATGCAAGGAAGTGCGTCCGGGCAAAAAAACGATTCACCCCCGTGACTGCTGGGACCCAGCAGCTACACCTTCGCACGCAAGGAAGTGCGTTCGGGCAAAAAAAAACGATTCACCCTCCTGACTGCTAGGACCCAGCAGCTACACCTTCGCACGCAAGGAAGTGCGTCCGGGCAAAAAAAACAAAAACAAAACGATTCACCCCCTGACTGCTGGGACCCACCAGCTACATCTTCGCAGGCAAGGAAGTGCCTGACAGTCGGGACCCACCTGGTCGAAGCGTACGTAGCGTTGTCATCCTGGTCACGAACGTGTACGTACATACTGGTCGATGTAGAGGCGCGCACGTGTCGATGTAGAGGCGCGCACGTGTCGTAGTAGAGGCGTGCACGTAGCATGTACACGTACGTACAACGGCGAGGGTGCAAGAAAGAAAATACGGCAACGTACGTACATACGGGTAGGGTCTCGAACGCCTACTCGCGCATACGTACATGGCTGGCTCAGAACGGAGAAACAACATCGTCGTCATGTTCATGGGGAGCCAACCGGCGGGGTCGGAACGGAATGTGTGGTCGTGTTCATCGGGAGGGCTTGGACGGAACAGGCGATGGAAACGAGCCTGGCGTACCGCACAACGGAGTAAACGGACCTCCTACGGTCGAAACGGGGGTCCTGTTGATCAGGAGGGGTGTGGCGTACCGCAAAACGGAGAAAACGGACCTCCTACGGTCGAAATGGGGGTCCTGTTGATCGGGAGGGGTGTGGCGTACCGCAAAACGGAGGAAACGGACCTCCTACGGTCGAAACGGGGGTCCTGTTGATCGAGAGGAGTGTGGCATACCGCAAAACGGACGAAACGGACTTGTGTTGGAGTGCTACGGTCGAAACGGGGGTCCTGTTCATCGGGAGGGGTGTCGCATACCGCAAAACGGACGAAACAGACTTGTGTTGGAGCGCTACGGTCGAAACCGGGGTCCTGTTCATCAGGAGGGGTGTGGCGTACCGCAAAACGGGACTCCACGGGATACTGTTCATCTCCACCATCGACCTCCTCCAGCCTCCACGGGCTACCGTCGACCTCCTCCAGCCTCCACGGGCTCCTGTTCATCCAGCCTCCACCGTGCTACTCCACCGGCTACTGTTCAACCACCCCTCCACTGTCTACTGTTCATCCAGCCCTCCACCGTCTACTGTTCATCCAGCCCTCCACACCACGTGGTCTTGTTCAACCACCCCTCCACGACCACCCCTCCACCGTCTACTGTTCATCCAGCCC
>NC_041393.1:346394398-346413945 GCF_002162155.2 Triticum dicoccoides | reverse complement strand
CTCACTGTTCATCCAATCAATCGGCTTCAGTTAGCAGCAGTAGTGAAGGAATCGCTCCATCGGGTTCAGTTAACAGCCATCGATCAATCGCTCGGGTTCAGTAACGCTTAGCCTGCAGTGCAATCGCTCGGGTTTAGTTAGAGCCCACCGCCTCGCTCGGGTTCAGTTAGAGCCAACTCCTCGCACACACGCGCGTACGTGTACGAGAGAAACGCTCCTCGCTCGGCCCCCGCCCTCCCACCGTAACCGGCAACTCCCCGAAATTTTCCTCCCCCTCGCTTCTACCATGGTTTTTTCCGTCATGGACGGCCCAAAGAATGTCATGCAGCTGCGTCTCCGGCCCGCCTAGGACGAAAAGCCCATTTTCTGTCATGATTTTTTGTCATAGAAGTAGGAGCCCACCACATCTATGATCATACCGGGTTTTGTCACAATTATCATCATAGAAGTGTCATATGTATGACAGAAAAAAAATTCGTTCGGCCCAAAATGTCATGTATATGTCTTTTTTTTGTAGTGCTTGCGGTGTAATACCCTACTCCAGCTTTTTGGCGGATTGCCTTGAGGGGCTGAGGATGAACTAGTACAGTGGATGAACAGCCTTAGGAGGTGAGGTGTTCTTGAGCTCGAGAGAGCTGGTGAGCTGGTCGGATGAGCATGGATCCGATCCCCTCTATGGTTGTGGCTAAGTCCTATTTATAGTAGACTTGGTCCCCTTCCCAAATGTTGGTCGGAAGGGATCCCACAACGGCCAGATTTGAAGGGGACAGGAAGTAAACCCTATCCTGACTAAAGTGGTCTTCACCTGCAAAAAGCCTCTGGTCATGACGCTGCAGTGGGCTCGACGATGAGCTCCGTCCTGCCGTCATCATGGTCTTGGTCTTGTTGCACCAGAATGGAAACCTTTGGTTGATTCCTCGGGACTCCGCGCCTGCTGCTTGCCTCCTTTGCACCAAAGAGGAAACTGGTACTCTGCGCCCGCTGGCGCCCGCCTGGCCTTGGTTGTCATGGCTCAAACCAACTGAGCCTCATGAGGTGCACCTTGCATAGAAGTCTCTGCTCCTCGGGAGCCATCCTGAGGAGTCCGATCCCCTTAGAGGTATTGGTGTTGTCCGCCTCGTGAGGCTTGGCCGCTCACGAGGGTCTTGAGTTTGTTGATGCTGAAGCTGGGCCGTACCAGGCCGTCGATGGAGCCACGCAGTGGGCCGCAGGCAGGCAAGTCTGGGTACCCCCATATCCAGAACGCCGACAGTAGCCCCCGTTCCCAAGGCATGCTCTGACTTGGCTTCTAGGCGAAGCCAAAGGACAAGTGCGGACCGCCGCGGGCCCTAACCGCATGCGGCCTTGAACGCCGCGTGGCGATTGATGGGACATGGTGTCGGTGTACTAAAGTAGGGACACTCCTTTGTACCCCTTACTTGTGCACGGGCAGTCAGAGCCGCGCCTGCGGCCACGCTTAGCAAGGCAGAGGGAGGAATCAACGCCGCAAGATGGTCAAAGCAACGCCAAGATAGAGATACAAAGAACAAGAAGGCGAGGTGGGTTCCCACGGCAAGACCCTTGCCGGGGCAGCCTCCACGGCCCCGGCAAGGACCTTGCCGGGGCAACTTACCCAACGGCAGCGGTGCGCGCCACCCTTGAGCACCAGGTTTTCCGACCCCACCAACCACGTTGGGACCAGGCCTCGGGAGGCACCTCCATGATGGCATGCAGATCTTTGTGAAGACAAGAAGCACTCCAAATGAGATGGGGATTAGAAGACGATAAACCTCGGCGAGATTCTTGCCGAGGAAACCCACAAGACCTCCGACAAGATCCTTGCCGGGGACGACCACGACGCCATGGAAAGACCCTTTCGGGCCCCCGGAAAGGCCCTTTCCGAGGACATCCACGGGGCCATAGCCAGGCCCATGCCCGCCAAGTTTCCACCACCGTCCCATGCAGCTGTCAGCCCACCAGCTAGGTAGGCACCTGCGTGTCAACGTGAGGCTTCCAAGCCAACTCAGCGCATGTCTACGTGGTGGCATGCAAATCTTCATGAAGGCCCTACCACCGCGCCACCTCAGCAGCCTGCCAGCCTACATGGCGTTGACCGCCTCGCTGGCCCGGGCGCATGTCGAAGCAGGACGAGGCGGCGGTAAAGTGAGGGGGACACCTAAGAGGCGCATTTAATGCGTCTTGTCCCGTAATGGCTAAGCGATAAGCTTAGCCTCTATACACTGATGCCACCTCCTGTGTGCCACTATGGCGATCCCCTTGACTATAAAAGGAGGCCTGAGGCATCCAGGAGAAGGATTCGGACCCTGGAACAAGTTACACTCATCGTAGCTAGCTCAAGAACTCCAAGAACACTGACATACACACAGAAGCAGGACTAGGGTATTATGCGTCCTTGCGGCCCGAACCTGGGTAAACGACCCGAGTGCTTGTGCTGACTGCTGATACCGCTCTTCTCACGACCCCGTGCCCCGCAACCGTAGTAGGGATTCTTGTGATCCCATAGGTGTCGTTTCCACTAACATCTTTGGCTTGCCAGGTAGGGGGCGCAGTCGTGAGAATCTGGTTCGGCCGTCAGCCCAGCAGTTCTCTATCACCATGGCTTCCAAAGAACAAGGCGACCAAGCGAGCGGCACCATTAGCGGATGCAGCAAGCGTTCGCGCGACGACAGGAAAGCTAAGTCATGCAAAAACTCTGAGTAATTCTTTTTTATATAAGGTTATCCTCCTCGGAGATCTTTCCTTTCTATAAGAAACCTGCACGCAGTGGGGCCCTTCCATTATTGGCAACGCCCTTGGTCTGTTTCGAGTCCGCTCAACAGATCGAGCGACAGCGTCAAGAACGGCAGGGTGGCCTTCCGCTATTAGCAACACTCTCGTTTTGTCTCGAGTCTGCTCGACAGTTCGAGCGGCCGCGCTGAGAATGACAAGTTGGTTAGCATGGCAGCAAGAACACCCTGCCAGCCGCTCAAGGATCCATCCTTCAAAGCGTTGTGGTATGGGTTCACGCGCCGGCAAGCCTGCCCAATTGGCGTAGGGTGGACATACAAGGACGGGTTGAACAGGGAAATAACATGCATCGATTTTAAAAACTGTAGAGTTATATTACATCGATTATTGCTGCGGTTCTAACTAAAGATATGAATTGTCTTGGTCGTGAACCTACAACGGCAACAAGAAGCAGGGTGCCTAATCCCGGCGCTGGCCTTCTATCTTCTGAATTCCGCCGACACGGCTGATGATGGGCTCGATGCGCTCCTTGAGCGTCGTGAGGTCAGCATCATCCGGCAAGCTATCCAGCATGGTGTCGAAGTCAAGGTTAGGGTTCCAGTATGCCAGCATGGTGAGGACCTTGGTCATGGCGCCCCGGCAAAGTATCCGGGCCTCGCTGGCCAGGGAGCTTGCCCAGTTGGAGTTGAATCGTTCCAGGGCTCCAAGGACGCCCTCGAAGAACAGGGTCAGCCTGGCGTTGGGGCTCATGTTCGTCTCCGGGGTGTACCTCACCTCCGGCATCCCCATGTCAGCCAGCTTCTCGGTGGTCCTGTTGGCGACGTCGACGAGGCGGCTGATCCAAATGTTCTCGCCCTTCACGAATTCCTCGTGAGTGGAGGCATCGTCCTGCCGCAGCTGTTTCTCTGTCTCCAGGCCCTTGGTCAGAGCCTCCTCCCGGGCTTTTGCCTCCAAAAGCGTCTTCTCAAGATCCTCCAGCTTCAGCTTCAGGTCCTTGATGGAGTCGTTGGCGTGGGAGAGCTGCTCGGCCTTGGCGAGGATGTCGTCCTGAGCCACCGTCAAGGCGCAGTTGGCCGTGTTCTTCTCCCTCGCCAGCTGATCGGCCCTAGCCTTCAGGCCGTCCCGCTCCGCCTCCAGCTCCTTCACCTTGTCGCCATGGGCCCGAGCTTGGGCATCAAGCGCTTCCTCGTGCTTCTGCTCCAGCTCCTGAGTCCGCGTCGTGGCAAGCTTCTCGACCTCCTCATCCTTGCTATGGAGTGTGGCGGAAAGCGTCGCCTCAAGGGCGACGAGGTCCTCTTCTTGAGAGTCCAGCTCGGCCTGGCGCTGGGACCGGGCGGCCTTGGCCTTGGAGGCCTCTTCCCTCACCGCCTCCTGGGCTTTCTCGATGTTGGCCTGCTTTAGGAGAAGCTCTAGCTCGCGCTCCACCAGCTGACCTTGGGTGGCCTTTAGCTCCTCGTGGGCCTGGCGGAACCACGCCTGCGCCTCGGTGACGCGCTTCCCGAAGTCTGCCTCTGCCTTGCCCGCCATCGCCTTCCTGGACTTCGCCTTGTCCAGGCGGGCGCGATGGAGCGCATGCAGCTTCCAGAAGCTTGCGCCCATGGCCCGAAGAAGCTGCTCCTCCTGGGTGCCACTGTCACCGGCGCCCGGTTCCTCGACGACCTCGAGCCCGGCGGCAGCGAGCACTTCTTCATCCAACACCTCTCCCTCGGCTGACGCCCTGGTGCTCGTCGTCCCTGGAAGGTGGACGAACAAGTCGTCGCCCACCTTCAGATACCTGCCAGAGCCAGAGGCAGCGGACGAGGAGGTTTGGTCATCAACCACCTCCTCCCCGGCAGCGCCCTTACCAGCCTCCTCGGCGGCAGCCTCGCCGGTCTCTCTGGTAAACCCCTTGGCAGCATTCTTGGCAATGGTCTCAGCGGCCTCCTCGGCGGCGACCTTCTCAGCCTCGGCCACGGCGTCCGCGGCAACATCCGTAATGATCGTGTCGATGTCCTCCTGGTCCACCAGGGGGGATCTAGATGCCGAAAGAGAAAATGAGGCAGGGCCAAGATCAGGATTCAAAAAAGAAGAAGAGAAAGAAGAAGAATAAGGGAAGCCAGATGACTCACCCGTGCCGGGCTAAGAAGAAGTGGTCCCCTCCCCGCCAACATCTGTTGCCGGGGCGGGGCCACCAGTGTCCGAGTCTACCTCCTCCTCCTCCGTGCACATGGGCTCGGTGTCTAGTGCCCTTGTCGGCGATGCCCCTTGGGGCGGTGTGGTCGATGGGGGCGTCGTGGTGGGGTTGGCCCTTGGTGGCTCCTCCTGCTTCTGCCCTCCTCTTGCAGCCACGGCAAGGTCAGTACCAAAAAGCCACACCTCGGCGCATGTTGATAGGGAGTACGTGGTGAATGCACGCTGGGGGCTGAGCCGGGGGCTGCGCCGTGGGCTGCTGTCCAAGCTACTCTCTACCACCAGCGGCGCCTTTAAGGTACCCGCCGGTGGCTGGCTGCCCATCAGGACCTTCGCCCTCTTCGCTGCCCGCTGGGCCAGCGTCTCCATTTCTCTGCAAAGACAAAAACGAATCAAGGGAAGCGGCATGATTGGAGAGGATGGAAACAGCGAGGGGCAGAATGCTTACTCATCCTCCACCTCCTCTTCTGCTGCCTTCCTCTTCCTCCTCGAGCTGAGGGACGAAAATTCAAAGGCAACCTCCATGTCGGCGTTTGCGGGAGGAGGGGAAGGCGATGGAGTCCGGTAGCGTTTGGATGAAGAAGAGGCGGTCGCCTTCTTCTTCGCCACCGCTGTCGGTGTCAAAACCGGCGGATCTCGGGTAGGGGGTCCCGATCTGTGCGTCTTAGGTTGATGGTAACAGGAAGCAAGGGACACAATGTTTACCTAGGTTTGGGCCCTCTCGACGGAGGTAAAACCCTACTTCCTGCTTGATTAATATTGAAGGTATGTGGAATACAAGAGTAGATCTACCACGAGATCGTAGAGGCTAAACCCTTTGACCTAGCCTATGATGGTATAATTGTAATTGTGATCGGCCTTCTAAGGACCATACTCTCCGGTTTATATAGACACCTAAGAGCTAGGGTTTACATGGAGTCGGTTACAAGGAAGGAAACATAATATCCGGATCGCGAAGCTTGTCTTCCACGCAAAGGAGAGTCCCATCCAGACACGAGCCGAAGTCTTGAGTCTTATATCTTGACGCTTCTATAGTCCGGACGATAAATACAGTCCGGCTGTCCGGATACCGCCTTATCCAGGACTCCCTCAGTAGCCCCTAAACCAGGCTTCAATGACGATGAGTCCGGTGCCCAGTCTTGTCTTCAGCATTGCAAGGCGGGTTCCTCCTCCGAATACTCCAAGGTTCCCATCACGATGAACAGTGTCCGGCGTCTTCATCAATGTTATACTCCTCGGCTTCTATGTATCAATAATGACCATTTCCACATGTCGAACGAATGTGAGGAGTCAAGGCATTTTTGCATTTGCGACCCTTGGTCCTTCAGGCTAGCCGCCTATTTTAAGAGACGGGGATTCCTAGATCCAAACCTCACTCTCCCTCCTCGAGCAAGCATCCAATAGAGCGCCCAGAAAAAAAACCATTCTAGCATGGCCGGTCGTTGCAACTCTTCTGCTCGCTCCCCTTGCCCCAAGCCCGGAAACTGGGGAGAGTGTTTAGTTTCTCATAGCCGCTTGATAAAGTTACAAACCCAAGGGCTCCTCCCGCCGGCATTCATGGTCCCTATGCGAGCCGGAGTGGCCACCTATAACGGCGGAGAACAAGCGGAGAGATCCCCCAATCCGTCTCCACAGGAGCGAATATGCTTAATTCCGCATCCGTTAAGGGGCATCGGGTTTCCTATTCATCCATTCTTTCGCGGGCTTCTGGAGTTCTACGGCCTCCAGCTGCACAATCTTACCCCAGCCTACATACTGCATATAGGAGGGTACGTCGCCCTTTGCGAGCTATTTCTACGCTGTGAGGCTCATTTCGGATTGTGGAAGAAGTTGTTCTGCCTTATCCCCCGCAACCAGGGAGAATCCCTATGTCAAGTGGGCGGGGCCGAAGTATGGCGTATTGCTGAGACCGGATACCTGTCCGGTACTCCCAAGAAGGCTCCAGACAACTGGGCTTCAAAGTGGTTTTATATTGATGACGCTCCTCTTCCGGATCCAATCCGGACGGGACTCCCCAAGTTAAGTAACTCCCGCCGAGGGTGCGTCTAAGCTAGCGCCCCCGAGGTCCTCAAGAAGAGGATTCCAGGGAGGTACATTTCCTGATGAATAGGATAAAGTTATTGGCCAAATCCGGACTGACGATAGTCGAGGTGATGGCAATATGTATAATGCGGGGAGTGCATCCGCTTCAATATCGGAGCAATCCCATGTGGCACTACAACGGGACAGGCGATGCCATCTGCTGCGGCCGTAAGGGTCCGGACTCCCCCACCGCTCTGGCAAGGATACTGTCCGACCTGTACAAAGGAAAAGAGGAGGAATTCCTCCATATCAAACCGTGAGACGGATTCTCCATATACAATCCCCCAAACTGGGTAAGTCGTTATTTATTTTATCGCTTCACTCATTGTGGCGTTTTTTTGCTAAAGTTCACCTGCGTCGATATTTCCAAGCAGGAACTGAGGAGGGACGTGGAAGGAATCACCAACCCTTCTCCACAGCTAGAGGACCCCGAAAGGGCCCTAGATCCAGGACTCGAAGAAGACCCAGATGTGGCCGTGGAGCTTGTCTACGGGATATTTTATCGGGCGAGCCGTGACGGCGCCCCAGTGGCTATTACTGCCGATTATCCCGGACTGTTACCTTCGTCGCGTGTAAGCCAAGCCGAAAACTCAATCCTCCAAAGAGAATTCTTTCCTGATGTCACACCTTATCCCTGATATGTCGTGATTTTGCAGAAGCAACGTTCGGAGCGTAGGGCCGAGCCCCTAGGGACCCGTCAGCCACAGCCGTCCGGATTGGGTAGGCTCAAGAGGAAGGCGGTTAGAACCGACACGCCTCTACAGAGGTAAGAAAACAACCTGTCATGCAATTTTGTTGTCGCTTGAAGCATAACAGCAGCCTTCATACATTTCGGCAGGAAGAGGAGTATCCGGACTGTATCCGGAGATCCTGCCAACCATGCCTCCACTAGTCGGGCTCCAAGACCAACTTCGAGAGAGGAGACAGACGTAGGGCCGACGTTGCATAGTCCTCCGACAGAGGAGGCAGATATGCTCTCCGCCACCAATTCGGAGGTAGAGAGCGCCATGGATCATCAGCGTCGACGGGTCGTGCTTCGCAACAACATCTTCTCCGAAGAGGCGTTTAATGCCTTCAATTCGGGAGATGCATACATCTGAGCTGCTCAAAGCGGACTCGCCCGGGCGACAATCCAGTATACCAAAGATATACGGGTAAGAAAGCTTGATGAGCATGTATATAGTAGTAGCCCCTGAGACTTGAAACAGTTGAAACAACAGTTTCAAGTATCAATTCCTGCATAGGTTCTTGTTGATAAGAATGAGCAATTTGCTCGGGAGCTAGAGGAGTGCAAGACTCAACTGAGGGCCACAGTTGCCAAGCTAGAGGAATCCCAGAAGGCCTCGTGTGGTAATATTTATCTGAATTGTATGAAAATGCACCAGTTGGCAACCGGCTAGTATGACAAATTTAACAGAGAGTTATGTAGACAACCCCGGAGTAAATCCGGAGGGCGGCAGGGAGGACGAGTCGCATCTCCAGAGGCAACTAAAGGCTAGTGAGCGCATCCTGACGTAAGTGAAGCAGGATAAGAACATGCTCCAAGATGCCAATGTTTGGCTGGACGTGGAATTGAAAGACGTCCGCGCACAGCTGGCGGACTCCGTGAAGGAGAACAAAAGGCTTTGCCACAACATTTATCGTAAGTGCCTAAACAAACTGTAGTATAGTTCAACGAGGAAGCATATTGAAAAAGTTATGATTGCAGGAATGCTGACGGGTTGCCCTGAGGAGGCTATGCCCGCATCTGTAGGTGATTTACTGCAGGACCTCTCACAACTGCATGAGCGAGCTCGACAGGTGATGCAGGGCATTGCGCGGTCTTTGTGGCCATCAAGCTCCCTGCCAAAGGGCATGGGGGTGAGGGAGTCCTGGATTAGGGGGTGTCCGGATGGCCGGACTGTGACCTTTGGCCGGACTCCCGGACTATGAAGATACAAGATTGAAGACTTCGTCCCGTGTCCGGATAGGACTTTCCTTGGCGTGGAAGGCAAGCTTGGTGATACGATATGTAGATCTCCTCCCCTTGTAACCGACTCTGTGTAACCCTAGCCCTCTCCGGTGTCTATATAAACCGGAGAGTTTTAGTCCATAGGAAGAACAACAATCATACCATAGGCTAGATTCTAGGGTTTAGCCTCTCTGATCTCGTGGTAGATCAATTCTTGTACTACCCATATCATCAATATTAATCAAGCAGGAGTAGGGTTTTACCTCCATCTGGAGGGCCCGAACCTGGGTAAAAACATCGTGTCCCTTGTCTCCTGTTACCATCCGCCTAGACGCACAGTTCGGGACCCCTACCCGAGATCCGCCGGTTTTGACACCGACATTGGTGCTTTCATTAAGAGTTCCTTTGTGTCGTCACCTTTAGGCCCGATGGCTTCTTCGATCATCAACCATGACGTGGTCCAGGGTGAGACTTTTCTCCCCGGACAGATCTTCGCACTGCGGGCCAATTCGCTTGGCCATCTGGAGCAGATCGAAAGCTTCAGATTTGGAAGTTTAAACTACACGGCTGATATCCGCGGAGACTTGATCTTCGATGGATTCGAGCCGCAGCCGAGCGTGCCGCGCTATCACGATGGGCATGATCTAGCTCTGCCGCCGGACAGTGCCCAGAGTGCCGCTCAGGTGTCTGCTCCGACCCTCAGCTCGGACTCGACTGTGCCGGTCGAGGACAGGTGGATAGACGCCGCCTCGGGGGCTGCAATCTCTACGGCGATCGAGCCGAACACCAATCTTGTCCCTGGCGGAGCTCGTGACTCCAAGGTGCCGGACTCCTTTCCGAACTCCGAATCTTCTGCACCCCTTCCGATCGAACGCAATTGTGCTCCGATCATGGAGTTCACCGCCGCGGACATCTTTCAGCACTCGCCCTTTGGCGACATCCTGGATTCACTAAAGTCTCTCTCTTTATCAGGAGAGCCCTGGCCGGACTATGGTCAGCAAGGTTGGGACGCAGACGACGAAGAAATTCAAAACCCACCCACCACCCACTTCGTAGCCACTGTCGACGATTTAACCGACATGCTCGACTTCGACCCCGAAGACATCGACGGTATGGACGCCGATGAAGGAGACGACCAAGAACCAGCGCCTATAGGGCACTGGAAATCCACCTCGTCATATGTCATATACATGGTGGACACCCCAAAAGAAGGGAATGGCGATGGAAAAACAGAGGATGACCCCTCCAAGAAACAACCTAAGTGCCGGCGTTAGCGGCGCCGCTCTAAATCTCGCCAAAGCAAAAAAAGTGAGTCTGGCACTGGAGATAATAACACCCGGGACAGTGCCGAAGACAACCCCCTCCAGCAGGATTCAGCGCGGGAGGATGGGGAGGCCAGCCCTCATGAGAGAGCGGCAGACAGAGAGGTCGAGGACGACAATTATATGCCTCCCTCCGAAGACGAGGCAAGCCTCGACGACGATGAATTTATCGTGCCTGAGGATCCCGTCGAACAAGAGTGTTTCAAATGCAGGCTTATGTCCACAACAAGCAGCCTCAAAAGAAAACAGCAGCAGCTTAGAGCTGACCAAGATTTGCTAGCCGACAGATGGACTAAAGTCCTGGCGGCCAAAGAGTACAAACTCGAACGCCCCTCCAAGAGCTACCCAAAGCGCAGGCTGCTACCCCAACTAGAGGAGGAAGCAACTAAACCTACATCACCAGCGTATGATGTGGCCGATCAGCCACCCCGTCGCCGTGACAGAGAGGCCTTTCGGCCCTCAACTCAAGCCGCACCCCGGCGCTGCTCAAAAAGTACCAAGGCACGGGGAAACGCGCCAGACCTGCAAGACATATTGGAGGACAAGGCAAGGCAAATAAGATCGATCTACGGATCGCATGGGCACCCCACGACACGTGACGATAACCGTCACGCCGGATATGGCAAATATGGCCAGGCTGAACAGGGCAGGCAAGGCTCATATGAGCTACGTCGTGATATAGCCCAGTACAGAGGCGCCGCACACCCACTATGCTTTACAGATGAAGTAATGGATCATCAAATCCCCAAAGGGTTTAAACCCGTAAACATCAAATCATACGATGGCACAACAGATCCTGCGGTATGGATCGAGGATTATCTCCTTCATATCCACATGGCCTGCGGTGATGATCTACACGCCATAAAATACCTCCCACTCAAGCTTAAAGGACCAGCTCGGCATTGGCTTCACAACTTGCCAGCAGAGTCAATTGTTTGCTGGGAGGACCTGGAATCTGCATTCCTCGACAACTTCCAGGGCACTTATGTGCGACCACCAAACGCCGATGACCTAAGCCACATAATTCAGCAGCCAGAGGAATCGGCCAGACAATTCTGGTCACGGTTCCTAACCAAGAAAAATCAAATAGTTGACTGTCCGGATGCAGAGGCTCTCGCAGCCTTCAAACATAATATCCGTGACAAATGGCTTGCCCGGCACCTTGGACAGGAAAAGCCAAAATCCATGGCAGCCCTCACAACACTCATGACCCGCTTTTGCATGGGAGAAGACAGCTGGCTAGCTCGTAGTAATAACATGACGAAGAGCCCGGGTAATTCAGATACCAAGGACAACAATGGCAGGTCGCGTCGCAACAAGCACAAGCGCCGCATTAACGGCAACAATACTGAGGATACGACAGTTAATGCCGGATTTGGAGGCTCTAAACCCGGTCAGTGGAAGAAGCCATTCAAAAGAAATCCTCCGGGCCCATCCAGTTTAGACCAGATACTCGATCGCTCGTGCGAGATACACGACACCCAAAACAACCAGCCAATCAGACCAACAGGGATTGTTGGGTGTTCAAGAAGGCAGGCAAGTTAAGTGCCAAAAACAGAGACAAGGGGCTGCATAGCGATGACGAGGAGGAGCCCCGATCGCCGAACAACAGAGGACAGAAGGGCTTCCCCCCACAAGTGCGGACGGTGAACATGATATACGCAACCCACATCCCTAAAAGGGAACGGAAGCGTGCGCTCAGGGATGTATATGCATTGGAGCCACTCGCCCGAAAGTTCAACCCATGGTCCTCCTACCCGATCACTTTTGATCAAAGGGACCACCCCACTAGCATTCGTCACGGTGGATTCGCCGCATTGGTTCTAGACCCAATCATTGATGGATTTCACCTCACTAGGGTCCTCATGGATGGCGGCAGCAGCCTGAACCTGCTTTACCAGGATACAATGCGGAAAATGGGCATAGATCCCTCAAGGATTAAACCCACAAAGACGACCTTTAAAGGCGTCATACCAGGTGTAGAGGCCAGTTGTACAGGCTCAGTTACACTTGAAGTGGTGTTTGGATCCCCAGATAATCTCCGAAGCGAGGAGTTAATCTTCGACATAGTCCCGTTCCGCAGTGGCTATCACGCCCTGCTCGGGCGAACCGCATTTGCAAAGTTCAATGCGGTGCCGCACTACGCATATCTCAAGCTCAAGATGCCAGGACCTAGCGGAGTCATTACGGTCAATGGAAATACCGAACGCTCTCTCTGAACAGAGGAGCACAAGGCGGCCCTCGCGGCGGAAGTACAAAGTAGCCTCTCAAGGCAATTCTACAGTCCGGCTATTAAATGTTCAGACACCGTCAAGCGCGCCCGAAGTAACCTACCACAAGACCGTCCGGCACATTCCAAGCAAGCATAGCAGTGCGGCCCCAACCCCAGCCCTCGCAAGATTGCGAAACCAGTACCACGCGTACATAATTACGCTCTGGAAGTACCATGGGCATAAGGGGAGGGGCACAACCACGGCATGCCCAGAAGGCGGCTCAACCGCACTAGGGGCTCCCGATTTTGTCATTTCTCTTTTCTTACTTTCAGGACTCCACTCTTCAGAAGGCTTGTCCGGCAATACAATCACCGAACACATGATGCAACAGCCAGGGAGACAGCAAGCCACATCTAACGTCCAGGTGGTCTCTATAACGGGCTAAATACCTGTCTTACTTAAAGTCTCGCAGCTTGCCCCTGGAGGGGGACATGTCAAATAATCCCATCTCTTGCTTATCACACTATTTGCATCGTTCTGCTTTCATAGCAGCCCTTTAATAAACAATACATAGCTCTTGTCTATTATTGCATTCATTTTTCATGTAAATATGTTCAGTCATGACATCATGCAACCGTACACTTTGTTATGGCCAATACACCAGGGGCTTAAGTTCCCCAGAATACGATGTGAGAAGACCGAACACTCTTATGAGTACGGCACCCCGAACTTATAGCATTATATGCATCGGCTCCGAATCATGTCTTGGGTCAATAGTTGGGTTTGCCCGGCTCCCATGTTTTGGTACCTTATGTTCCGCTATGTCGGCTAAGGTAGCGCTGGGAGAACTACTGCGATTGTGCCCCAGTTGAGCTGGGTTAACACCTCAGTAGAGAAAGCTAAAACTGACCGTCATGATAGGGCGAGAGACCAGTCGCTGTTCGAGAGGTTTTTCGAGTCCCTAAAGACTTATGCCGCTTCAGGCGAGGAGCCGGATTTATCCGGCCTAGGCGTGGATAGCGCCCCGAACTCGGTCTTACGAATACTAGGGGCTTCACCGAAATTTAAAATTGTAGAATTCTATGGCTAAGTGAGAGTGATAAAGCATTATAAGTCTGATCGCCTAGTTCGTTGTGCTGAGCGCCTCCCTCGAAGGACCCACGAATGGGAACAAGAGCGCTTAGGTTTATCCCGAACACCCCAGCACTCGTGGCATGGGGGCAGAAGCAGACGACTTGCATCTCTCAGATTTAATAAACGGCCGCACAGAAGGTAATATTTTAAATTCAAAAATCGTTGCTTAGCGCACATGAACAAGTTTTCAGCGCACAGGATAAACACGAGCGAGTTTAATCAAAAATTACATCCCTGGTACATTCATTCGCCACAAGACGGGCACCCTTCAGGACGCCCTCATAATACATCCCGGGCCGGCGATGCTCCTTCCCCTCCGGTGGCCCTTTTGTCACCAGCTTCTCAGCATCCAGCTTGCCCCAGTGCACTTTAGCACGGGCAAAAGCCCTACGGGCGCCTTCGATGCATACGGAGCGCTTGATGACTTCAAGCCGTGGACAGGCATCCACCAGCCGCTGCACCAGCCCAAAATAGCTCAAAGGCATGGCCTCCCCAGGACATAGCCGGCCTATCAGGCCCTTCATGGCCTGTTCGGCTGCCTTATGAAGCTCGACCAGCTGCTTCAGTTGGTCGCTCAGGGGCACCGGGTGTTCGGCCTCAGCATACTGGAACCAGAACACCTTCTCCGTCGAGCTCCCTTCCTCGGCCCGGTAGAATGCGGCGGCGGCGGATACACTGCAGGGCAGATCTACGAATGCTCCTGGAGAGCTCCGGATTCGGGTAAGTAACAGGTAATTTACTTTCACGTGCTTGCTTTGCATAAAGAATGCCCTACCCGCCGCAATCTTCTTCATCGCCTCAATTTCCTGGAGGGCTTTTTGGGCTTCGGCCTTGGTAGATTTGGCGCTTTCAAGTGCCGAGACAAGCTCGGACTGTCGAGTCTTCGAGTCAAGCTCTAAACTCTCATTTTTTTTCACAAGAGCATTAAGCTCTTGCCGCAGCTCAGCCACCTGTGCCTCTTGTTTCTCTCGCTCGGAGCGCTCCATGGCCACATTGTGTTCGTCCTTGGAAAGCGCTTCCTTCAGGGTCGCCACCTCGGTTGTGGCCCCTATAACATTCATGTTGGTCCTGTCATTTTTGCAACCAGGTATTTTTATATACTTACATAAGGTACTACATACCTTCCTTGTCCTTGAGCTGCTTCTTGGCAAGGCCGAGCTCGTTCTTGGACCGTTCGAGGCTCTGCTTCAATGCATCGACCTCCGCAGTCAGTGCGGCAGAGGTCAGAAGTGCAGCTTGCATTCCCATATTGACATATTTATGTTAGACTCCTGCGTATATCTTTTTTAGATCCTCAGTCCGGCTTTTCCTTCTGAACACCAAACTGAGCATTAGGGGCTACTCTCTATGCGGTAGCATTTTCATATGTTTTAAATACATACCTCAAAGCCTGTTAGAAGGCTGGCACAGGCTTCTGTCAGCCCGCTCTTCGTGGACTGAACCTTCTGGATCACCGCACTCATAACAGTGCGGTGCTCCTCGTCGATGGAGGCGCTGTTAAGCACCTCCAGCAAATTGTCCGGCGCCTCCGGTTGGACGGAGGCCATCGGCGTCGTAGGCTTGCCCTTCTTGCAAGGGGGCCGCCTGCCGGACTCCGGAATCACTGAAGGTTCCGGAGCGGTGTCTGGCCCAGGGCCGGACTTAGATCCCTCTGGGGCTTCGTCCCCTTTGGGCCTGGAGTCCGGGAGGTCGCCTTGCGGCGCCTCCAGGACCACCTCCTCCTGGTTTAGCCCCTTTTGGGACTCCACCTCGGCATCGTCCGTAGGGCGAGGGGAGGTAGCCGTCGGGAGTGAAGTGTTATTCACATCCGACGAGTCCAGGGAGCCGCTCGATGAATCGCCGAGCTGAGCCTTGGGCGGATGCGTAATTGAACTCGGCGTCAGACGGTACTGTACAATAGAGGAACACCATAAGTTATTTTGGTATCCGGATACTTACGATTTTGCCAGGGGCTTGGCCCTGGATGGCCATTCCTCTCCGCCGTCGTCGGCGTCGGAGGTGTAGTTTGGAAGAAGGGTCTTCCCCTTCTTGGCCCCTCCGGCCTCCCCAGTTGGGGCGGCCTTCCTTTTCTTTCCTCCCCCCGCTGGAGGGGGAGAGGCTTCTTCTTCCTCCTCCTCGTCTTCGGAGGCGGAGGGCGTTTCAGGGTCGTCGGGCGATGAATCCGACACCACCAGGCGTCGGGAACTCTTTCGGGTCCCCGTGGCCTTCTTCTTGGCCTTCTTCTCCGGCACCACGTGGGGTGCCGGAACCAGTAGCTTCGTTAAGCGTGCATCTGCTGGGCCTTCGGGTAAAGGGGCCGGACAGTCAAACTGTTTGGACGTCCTCTTCCAGTCCTATCAAAGGAGCGGGTGTTTAGATCCTGCATAGAGTCAACCTATGAAAATCAAGTATGCTGTAAAGAATAAAAACAAGATTACTTTGGTGGCTTGGCGCTTGGCGCAGAATCCGCGATCCTCGGTGACGGGAGGGGGAACCTCGGAGCTCTTGAATAGCACCTTCCAGGCGTCCTCGTGCTTTGTGTTGAAGAGCCTGCACAAAGCCTGGTGCTGGGCCGGGTCGAACTCCCACAAGTTGAAGGCCCGTCGTTAACACGGGAGGATCCGGCGGAAGAGCATGGCCTGGACTACGTTGACATGTTTAACCTTCTTGTTCACCAGGTCTTGAACGCAGGTTTGGAGTCTGGCCACCTCTTCCGGATTACCCCACAACATGCCCGTCTCTTTCCAGGATGTGAGCCGCGTGGGGATGCCAGATTGGAATTCGAGGGCCGCTACCCATTCAGGGTCACGCGGCTCGGTAATGTAGAACCACCCCGATTGCCACCCCTTGATGGTTTCCACGAAGGATGTGACGCCCCCGATTCAATCGTACACTAATCATACACGCAAAGGTGTACGATCAAGATCAGGGACTCACGGGAAGATATCACAACACAACTCTACAAATAAAATAAGTCATACAAGCATCATAATACAAGCCAGGGGCCTCGAGGGCTCGAATACAAGTGCTCGATCATAGACGAGTCAGCGGAAGCAACAATATCTGAGTACAGACATAAGTTAAACAAGTTGCCATAAGATGGCTAGCACAAACTGGGATACAGATCGAAAGAGGCGCAGGCCTCCTGCCTGGGATCCTCCTAACTACTCTTGGTCGTCGTCAGCGGGCTGCACGTAGTAGTAGGCGCCTCCGGTGTAGTAGGGGTCGTCGTCGACGGTGGCGTCTGGCTCCTGGACTCCAGCATCTGGTTGCGACAACCAGAAAGAAAGGAAAGGGGGAAAAAAGGGGGGAGAAAGCAACCGTGAGTACTCATCCAAAGTACTCGCAAGCAAGGAGCTACACTACATATGCATGGGTATATGTGTAAAGGGCCATATCGGTGGAGTGAACTGCAGAATGCCAGAATAAGAGGGGGATAGCTAATCCTGTCGAAGACTACGCTTCTGGCAGCCTCCGTCTTGCAGCATGTAGAAGAGAGTAGATTGAAGTCCTCCAAGTAGCATCTCCAAGTAGCATCTCATAGCATAATCCTACCCGGCGATCCCCTCCTCATATCCCTGAGGTAGAGCGACCACCGGTTGTATCTGGCACTTGGAAGGGTGTGTTTTATTAAGTATCCGGTTCTAGTTGTCATAAGGTCAAGGTACAACTCCAAGTCGTCCTGTTACCGAAGATCACGGCTATTCGAATAGATTAACTTCCCTGCAGGGGTGCACCACATAGCCCAACACGCTCGATCCCATTTGGCCGGACACACTTTCCTGGGTCATGCCCGGCCTCGGAAGATCAACACGTCGCAGCCCCACCTAGGCAAAACAGAGAGGCCAGCACGCCGGTCTAAACCTAAGCGCACAGGGGTCTGGGCCCATCGCCCATAGCACACCTGCACGTTGCGAGGGCGGCCGGAAGCAGAACTAGCCCCCTTAATACAAGAGTAGGCTTACGTTCCAATCCGGCGCGCGCCGCTCCGTCGCTGACATCTGAAGTGCTTCGGCAGATACCACGACGTCGGGATACCCATAACTACTCCCGCGTAGATGGTTAGTGCGTAGAGGCTCGTAGCCAACTCAGATCAAATACCAAGATCTCGTTAAGCGTGTTAAGTATCCGCGAACGCCGAACAGGGCCAGGCCCACCTCTCTCCTAGGTGGTCTCAACCTGCCCTGTCGCTCCGCCACAAAGTAACCGTCGGGGAACGTCGGGAACCCAGGCCCACCTCTACCGGGATGGAGCCACCTGTCCTTTCAGCCCCCAACTCCGAACAGTATCACAGGTAATGTAACAGTGTAAAGTATATAGTATATGCCCGTGATCACCTCCCGAAGTGATCACGGCCCAGTAGTATAGCATGGCAGACGGACAAGAGTGTAGGGCCACTGATGGTAAACTAGCATCCTATACTAAGTATTTAGGATTGCGGTAAGGTATCAACAGATGTAGCAACAATGTCAGGCTATGCATCAGAATAGGATTAACGGAAAGCAGTAACATGCTACACTACTCTAATGCAAGCAGTATAGAGAAGAGTAGGCGATATCTGGTGATCAAGGGGGGGGGCTTGCCTGATTGCTCTGGCAAGGAGGGGTCGTCAACTCCGCAGTCGAACTGGGCAGCAGCAGCGTCGGTCTCGTAGTCTACCGGAGAGAAGAGGGGGAAGAAACAATGAATACAATGCAAACAAATGCATATCGATGCTTGACATGACAAGTAACGATGCTAGGTGGGCCCTAACGTGGTATGAGGTGGTACCGGTTAAGGGGGGAAACATCCGGGAAAGTATTCCCGGTGTTTCGCGTTTTCGGACAGATGAACCGGAGGGGAAAGTTGCGTGTTTGGTATGTTAGAGGTGTGTGGTGGACGAACGGGCTGCGTATCCGGGTTCGCCTCGTCGTTCTGAGCAACTTTCATGTTGAAAATATTTTAATCCGAGTTACGGATTAAAAGATATGATTTTCTAAAGATTATATTAATTTCTGGAATTTAATTAATTAATTATTTAATTCGAAAATGAATTTATGACGTCAGCATGATGTCTTGCTGACGTCAGCAGTCAACAGGGTTGACTTGGTCAACCTGACAGGTGGGTCCCGTTCGTCATTGACTGTTTAGTCTAATTAATGTTTAGCTAATCTAATTACTGTTTAATTAAACTAATTAGTTAATTAGGTTAATCTAATTATGATTAATTAACTTAATTAATTCCTTACTTAATTAATTAATTTAATTATTATTTATTTATTTAATATATATTTTTTTAATTCTTTTTTTTATAAAACCGTTCTGGGCGTGGGGCCCCCTGTCATAGGCTCACAAGGGCCAAAAGCGGGTGTGGGCTAACGGGTTAACGAGCGCAGCCCAGATGGGTGGACCTGGCAGGGGCCGGATCTGGGAAGCGGTGACCACGGCGAGGTCATGGCCGGAGCGGGGCGCGCCGGCCGTGGCCTGTGGAGAGGCGACCGCGAGGAGGAGCGCTCGGGGCCGGCGCTGTCGGGGGAGCAGGGGGACGGAGGCGAGGGCGGAGAACGACGGCGATGGGAGGGGGTCGGAGCATGGCAGGGAGCCATGCGCCGGCGCGGACGACGCGGGCGTGCAGGTGCGCTGCTCGAGCGCGGGGAAGAGGAGAAGGAGGGGGGTCCTCACAAAGGGTTGCAGGGTCATGGCAATGGGCTCGGGGAGGACAGGGACGACGAGGTCGGGGTCGGGTCGGCGATGGAGATGAGGTCGAGGCGGCGAGGTCTCCGGGCGGTGGTGGCGTGACGACGGGCGACGACATCGGGTCGGTGACGAGGCGAGGACGCAGCTTCAAGCGAGCGCCGTGCGAGGGAGAGGAGGGGCCCGGAGGAGTCCGGGAGGGGCGGCGCCGGCGGCGGTTTGCATCGGGCACGAGCGTGCGGGGGGAGGTGATCGAACAGGGGCGCTCCTCTCCCTGTGCCGATGCGTATGTGTGTG
>NC_041393.1:346386840-346394169 GCF_002162155.2 Triticum dicoccoides | reverse complement strand
TTTTTTTGTTTGTTTTGTTTGTTTTCTTTTATTTATTTTCTCCTCTGTTTTAATTCAATTTAAAATATTTATGCATCTTATAAAACTGTGTCTTCTACACCATAATTATCTATGTAATATCTAGTACAAACCGAACAATTTTATTTTAATGTTTGAAAACTTTTATTATTTACCAAATTTTAAATTTGAATTTGAATCGGTTTCGAATTAACTCGAGATTAGCAACTATAATCGAGGTGACGTGGCATCACTAGCAGAGGATCACTGTAGCTTAATTACCCGGGCGTCACAATTCTCCTCCACTACAAGAAATCTCGTCCCGAGATTTAAGAGGGGTGTAAGGGGGGAAATTTGGTAACGAATCTAGCGGGTCTTCTCATCCTGGCTTGCTCTTCTCGAAGAGGTCGACCCATTATATTGATGTCTTCCTTTCTCTGCTTCAGGTCATCATGATGAAGTCATCATCCTTTCTTCGGAAATTTCATCGTACTAACGAAAGATTAAGGGGGTATACCGAAGAATGGATCTCTGCAGGGTAGATTATTTGGTAGACAACAACGAGGAAGGTGGCGGAAAGTAACTCTCGAATTGAAATTCAAGACAATATCGAGAGCAAAGCAAGAAGGTGCAAAATAGAAGTTTCAAGCGCATAGGCAATCGTTCGTTGCCTGAAGCGAAGTGTGAAAGGGGTTCAGAGCAATGGGAATAAGTATTGCGTCTGATACCAGATTGATGATCTCATCGGAAGGTGGCTCGTGAATTACACACGAGGCCACGCGTGAGGAATAACTTTGGGAACAGGGGGTGTATAGGAGAGTCAGGTTTCGATCCTGTGGAACTGTGGGTTATGGGCCCACCATGTGGGTTAAAAATAGGAAGGGCGGAGTCGTCTTCCGCGATCATGCAAGCAAGGCATGTCAGAGGGTAGCCTGTCGATTAAGTCGGCAACAACGTCGATACCAAGGGCGAGGGACGAAGAGAACCATTTTCCTGCTCGTTGAACGAGGCGGGCCAATAGGCAAAGTTCTCGTCCATCGGTGGTTACCGGAATATCATCAACAATCGTAACAGGGTCTTACTGACCAATTATACATCGAGGGGTTTACATAAGCAGTGAATCTTTACTGCTTAGATTATATAGATCACAAGAATGACAAACACAACAATGGAAAGGAAAATATGAATATCAGATTAAACATAACAATGGAAAGGAAAATGTGTTAAAACACATAATTCAAGGGTATATCCTTCCCAAGGACAAGCAGAGCAAGATATCCATGACAGGATATAAAGTAGAAAACCATTTAGTTAAGGGGGGGGGAAGAATCTCATGATATTACGCATACAACGGTGTTAGGATAAATGATAAATAAATCTAGCATCGTGCTTCAAATGTTCCTGTTGCAAATCAGAGTACCATTGACATGCTTCGAGATAGCATTGACATGGTCTTCAGGTGAAGATCAGACTTTGGAAACACGAAGGATCCATCAGGAATAACTTGTAGAATAAGTCTTACAATTTCCTCAGGGAAGAATGGCTAAACTTGCTAAAAAGGATACTACAATAATAGGTCCTCCACCCAGGGGGGGGGTGCTAGGCATGACATCATGTTACCAGGTCATCAAAGGACCAATGTTATAACTCTTGAAAATATGTTCCAACCATCATATCTGACCGAGATTCAGATCTGATTGGTGTCAGGATAACTCAGACTCGGGATGCCTGAGAAGAAAGGTGCAACACAAATTGATGAGATGACATTGCAAGATTCTCGAGAAATTTACTACGGAAGCGAGTTTCGAAACAAAAGCTCATCATTAGACCAAGGAGAGGGTGAGGAGGTGGCTGATGAACTCAGCGACAATTCATCGAGATTTCCAAAAATGGATTTCCACAATTATGTGAACAAGGAGATAACAGCTGTCAGATCAAATAATATAATGGGGTATGCTTGAGGAACACATACACAATTAAACATTGGTTGAAAAGTGCACCCGAAATATGGGTTGGGTTGCACGACCAATGTCAGAATGGTGAATCAATAACCAATAGCCTGAGGATGAGCTGTCGGCCATTAACTTCAAAGCAATAGGGTTGCTAGGAGTACAGAATCCAAGCAGCACCGTTCACTTGCTAGTATTCCGGTTAGAATCAACATTGGGGCCAAGAAAGAATGGTGATGGTTAGAAGTATCACCATACCAAGAGATTTTAAGAGGCGGAGCACTTCTCACAACCTTCTTGACATAAAAGATGGTAATACCTCAAGGTGAAGTAGAACAAATGCTGGATAGCAAGGAACTCAAGATTCAACCCAAAACATGAACACATTTGTGTTGAGGGAAGACAAGGATGTGGTCAATGATAACACGATCATCGAGGGGCGAGGATGGTATTTCCCATCATGAATTTGATTGATATCCTGGAAGGAGTTAAAATGTTGATGATGATCACGACAAATTTTGTCGAGAGGCTCCATGAAGATGCAATCGCTCGGCGACGGCATCAAGCCAAGGGAATGGTGAAGCAAAAGGCTATTATAACCGTAGATAAGATGTCATCCCAAAATTTAGAGTTATCTCTCAAGACAAACAATATGATGGTGAAAGTTCGATGTAAGCTTAGAGCACTGTCGGGATTGTGCCCCAAGGATGAAGGACATAGGTAAAATGGTCAAGCAGTCAACCTGACGATGATGATGTAGTCAATCAGCTGGGAATGACACGATCGAGTACAAACTCGTAAGCGATGAAGATTACTAAGAGTTGTTGAATCGCAGTGCGGACTCGATTCAGTTATCGGTGTTCTCGAGTGACTAATAACTCAGACCCTGGGGGGGAATCCGAGATCGGTGAGAAGCAATACTAGATGAAGACTCGCAGGAAGCAACATAGTTCTCGAGATACCAAAGGTTAATAATCGAGGAAGATCAAAATAGAGGTTGGGCAAGCGTATTGATCTGCAAAAGGCAAGCACTTTAACTTGTCCGAGAAATTGAATCAAGGAGAAAATGTGGTCGGGACCACGACTGCAAATGACCAATACATAAATACCAGATGATTTCATATCAAGGAAATAGTTATTATTACAAGAAGCTTCTATGACAGGATCTACATCGTGTCCATGGGCATGAACACAAAGTTCAAGGTCGACTCCCACTTCTTTAATGCATAACCTTTCATTCACTTCTCGCCTTCAACGAAATTGTGTGTTGAAATTTTATCTGACATAACACTAGTACAGTATGACCCGTAGTGGTTTCCGGGTTCACACAGTTTAAAGAAAAGCATATGTCCAACCCATCAGGGCCTCCTAGGAACATATACCACAAACTTCAGGAGTAATTAACACAAGCTCGATAGCAGAGCATGGTTGGCAAAGTAGAGGATACAATTTACCAAAGGCGGTATATATCCTAGGAAAGGCTCAAGGTTATTGAATATGAAGGACCTTGTCGGATAAAATCCAGCAAAGGATCTGGGGTGAGTATCGACACACAACCAGAGGAAGAAGCCAGGCAAAGACATTGGATTATCGAAACAACTGAATAACTTAGAGCTCAATTGCTAAGGGGTTATGGTTTACAAAGCGAAGAATCAGAAGCAGACGCTCTGATCAAGGATGGATAAGTTCAATAGACTTAGGGGCAAAATCGACGACAATTTAATTGGCGAGAACCAGCTCATGATTAAAACGACGTCTGAGCCGGAAGGATGAATTCTAGGATCCGACTAATGATTGCGTGCATTCGTACTCATGTTGAATCAATAGGATCAAAATGACGGTGGCAAAGAATGCCAATAAGATTACTATACTTATGGGATTAACCATAATGCAAGCAAGCAAAGAATTTCAAAAGCAATAAGTTGCTGAGGATTTTCGGAAGATCGAATAGTATTTCGGAGACCATTGTGAAACACATGAACAACTTGGGGGTGAGCGGATACTCGATAAGTGCGAGAATTATCCATAGGGGTATTCAGGTGACAAGGAACAGCAAGGCAGTAAGCTCAAAGGATTATCGAAACCATGACGAGTTTTTCAGGGTATCTTGTAATAACAAGACCAACTGGGGATGATATAAGAATAACAACGGTAAGTAGTTACCCATAAGGGTTGACGGTGGAAGGGGAATTGCAAACGCGATGAACACAAGTTCTCGGGTTAACAGCGGAGAGTATCTTCAGAGTCTTCACGTACAGCAGACGATCATCAGTAATAAGGGGCTCTCCGGGTGAAAGTGATAACGAGATCCTAATGTTAGATTTAGCAAATTCATTTAACCCGAATAGAAGAGAGTTCAGAGTCCCAGAGTAAGGATCGAGGAGTAAAAGATCCTAATACCACCCGGATGGCGACGTGGGCCCGTAAGGCACACAACCATGTTAGTAAAAGTTTTGCAATGTCTAGACTCGACTTCGGCCAAGGAGTGTGGAAGGGGGATTCCTACAGGCAGTCGGCTCTGATACCAACTTGTGACGCCCCCGATTCAATCGTACACTAATCAAACACGCAAAGGTGTACGATCAAGATCAGGGACTCACGGGAAGATATCACAACACAACTCTACAAATAAAATAAGTCATACAAGCATCATAATACAAGCCAGGGGCCTCGAGGGCTCGAATACAAGTGCTCGATCATAGACGAGTCAGCGGAAGCAACAATATCTGAGTACAGACATAAGTTAAACAAGTTGCCATAAGATGGCTAGCACAAACTGGGATACAGATCGAAAGAGGCGCAGGCCTCCTGCCTGGGATCCTCCTAACTACTCTTGGTCGTCGTCAGCGGGCTGCACGTAGTAGTAGGCGCCTCCGGTGTAGTAGGGGTCGTCGTCGACGGTGGCGTCTGGCTCCTGGACTCCAGCATCTGGTTGCGACAACCAGAAAGAAAGGAAAGGGGGAAAAAAGGGGGGAGAAAGCAACCGTGAGTACTCATCCAAAGTACTCGCAAGCAAGGAGCTACACTACATATGCATGGGTATATGTGTAAAGGGCCATATCGGTGGAGTGAACTGCAGAATGCCAGAATAAGAGGGGGATAGCTAATCCTGTCGAAGACTACGCTTCTGGCAGCCTCCGTCTTGCAGCATGTAGAAGAGAGTAGATTGAAGTCCTCCAAGTAGCATCTCCAAGTAGCATCTCCAAATAGCATCTCATAGCATAATCCTACCCGGCGATCCCCTCCTCATATCCCTGAGGTAGAGCGACCACCGGTTGTATCTGGCACTTGGAAGGGTGTGTTTTATTAAGTATCCGGTTCTAGTTGTCATAAGGTCAAGGTACAACTCCAAGTCGTCCTGTTACCGAAGATCACGGCTATCCGAATAGATTAACTTCCCTGCAGGGGTGCACCACATAGCCCAACACGCTCGATCCCATTTGGCCGGACACACTTTCCTGGGTCATGCCCGGCCTCGGAAGATCAACACGTCGCAGCCCCACCTAGGCAAAACAGAGAGGCCAGCACGCCGGTCTAAACCTAAGCGCACAGGGGTCTGGGCCCATCGCCCATAGCACACCTGCACGTTGCGAGGGCGGCCGGAAGCAGAACTAGCCCCCTTAATACAAGAGCAGGCTTACGTTCCAATCCGGCGCGCGCCGCTCCGTCGCTGACATCTGAAGTGCTTCGGCTGATACCACGACGTCGGGATACCCATAACTACTCCCGCGTAGATGGTTAGTGCGTATAGGCTCGTAGCCAACTCAGATCAAATACCAAGATCTCGTTAAGCGTGTTAAGTATCCGCGAATGCCGAACAGGGCCAGGCCCACCTCTCTCCTAGGTGGTCTCAACCTGCCCTGTCGCTCCGCCACAAAGTAACCGTCGGGGAACGTCGGGAACCCAGGCCCACCTCTACCGGGATGGAGCCACCTGTCCTTTCAGCCCCCAACTCCGAACAATATCACAGGTAATGTAACAGTGTAAAGTATATAGTATATGCCCGTGATCACCTCCCGAAGTGATCACGGCCCAGTAGTATAGCATGGCAGACGGACAAGAGTGTAGGGCCACTGATGGTAAACTAGCATCCTATACTAAGTATTTAGGATTGCGGTAAGGTATCAACAGATGTAGCAACAATGTCAGGCTATGCATCAGAATAGGATTAACGGAAAGCAGTAACATGCTACACTACTCTAATGCAAGCAGTATAGAGAAGAGTAGGCGATATCTGGTGATCAAGGGGGGGGGCTTGCCTGATTGCTCTGGCAAGGAGGGGTCGTCAACTCCGCAGTCGAACTGGGCAGCAGCAGCGTCGGTCTCGTAGTCTACCGGAGAGAAGAGGGGGAAGAAACAATGAATACAATGCAAACAAATGCATATCGATGCTTGACATGACAAGTAACGATGCTAGGTGGGCCCTAACGTGGTATGAGGTGGTACCGGTTAAGGGGGGAAACATCCGGGAAAGTATTCCCGGTGTTTCGCGTTTTCGGACAGATGAACTGGAGGGGGAAAGTTGCGTGTTTGGTATGTTAGAGGTGTGTGGTGGACGAACGGGCTGCGTATCCGGGTTCGCCTCGTCGTTCTGAGCAACTTTCATGTTGAAAATATTTTAATCCGAGTTACGGATTAAAAGATATGATTTTCTAAAGATTATATTAATTTCTGGAATTTAATTAATTAATTATTTAATTCGAAAATGAATTTATGACATCAGCATGATGTCATGCTGACGTCAGCAGTCAACAGGGTTGACTTGGTCAACCTGACAGGTGGGTCCCGTTCGTCATTGACTGTTTAGTCTAATTAATGTTTAGCTAATCTAATTACTGTTTAATTAAACTAATTAGTTAATTAGGTTAATCTAATTATGATTAATTAACTTAATTAATTCCTTAATTAATTAATTAATTTAATTATTATTTATTTATTTAATATATATTTTTTTAATTCTTTTTTTTATAAAACCGTTCTGGGCGTGGGGCCCCCTGTCATAGGCTCACAAGGGCCAAAAGCGGGTGTGGGCTAACGTGTTAACGAGCGCAGCCCAGATGGGTGGACCTGGCAGGGGCCGGATCTGGGAAGCGGTGACGACGGCGAGGTCATGGCCGGAGCGGGGCGCGCCGGCCGTGGCCTGTGGAGAGGCGACCGCGGGGAGGAGCGCTCGGGGCCGGTGCTGTCGGGGGAGCAGGGGGACGGAGGCGAGGGCGGAGAACGACGGCGATGGGAGGGGGTCGGAGCATGGCAGGGAGCCATGCGCCGGCGCGGACGACGCGGGCGTGCAGGTGCGCTGCTGGAGCGCGGGGAAGAGGAGAAGAAGGGGGGTCCTCACAAAGGGTTGCAGGGTCATGGCAATGGGCTCGGGGAGGACAGGGAC
>NC_041393.1:346327145-346386139 GCF_002162155.2 Triticum dicoccoides | reverse complement strand
TATTTATGCATCTTATAAAACTGTGTCTTCTACACCATAATTATCTATGTAATATCTAGTACAAACCGAACAATTTTATTTTAATGTTTGAAAACTTTTATTATTTACCAAATTTTAAATTTGAATTTGAATCGGTTTCGAATTAACTCGAGATTAGCAACTATAATCGAGGTGACGTGGCATCACTAGCAGAGGATCACTGTAGCTTAATTACCCGGGCGTTACAAAGGAGCCCTCGAGCCATGTGACGTTGGGCATCCTGCCCACCATGGCGCCTCTGCACTCCGCTTGCCGGCCGCCCACGACCTTCGTCTTGACACTGAAGATCTTCAGCCATAGGCCGAAGTGAGGCTTGATGTGGAGGAAGGCCTCGCACACGACGATAAACGCCAAGATGTTGAGGATGAAGTTCGGGGCCAGATCATGGAAATCCAGGCCGTAGTAGAACATGAACCCCCGGACAAATGGGTGAAGTGGGAAGCCCAGTCCGCGGAGGAAATGGGTGAGGAACACCACCCTCTCATGGGGCCTAGGGGTGGGGATGAGTTGCCCCTCATCTGGAAGCCGATGCGTGATGTCATTAGACAAGTATCCGGCCTTCCTCAACTTTTTGATGTGCCCCTCCATGACGGTGGAGGCCATCCATCTACCTCCCACTCCGAACATGATTGGAGAAGGTTGAGGTGGGAAGTGCGGACTTGGGCACTGGAGCTCGAGTGCGCAGGAATGGATAAGCGAAGGAGGAAGAAGGCGTAGATGCAAAGGGTAGATCCTTATCCCCTTATATGGGCGGCCGAAACTATGAGCCCCCACCAGCCTAGTAAACTTCGCTTATCTCCCAAGCGCTGCGATTAATGGCACGGTTGGGTTACCCACGCTCGTATTGATGAGGATCCCGGAATAAGGGGACACGATCTCTGCTTTGACAAGATGTGCCAAGGAAACCGCCTCGCTAAACGCGCTGAGGTGGGACAGTAAAACGTATAAAAGCTTGGCCGTGGTGTGATGTCACACTATGGAATACGTCAGCAGATTAGATTTCTGTAAATATTATTCTCTCTACGGTGGTATGTGAAAATTATTTTGCAGAGCCGGACACTATCCTTGTGTTCAACATCTTCTATGAAGTATTTGGAGGAGGAACCCGCCTTGCAATGCCGAAGACAATTTGCGCGCCGGACTCGTCATCACTGAAGCCTGGTTCAGGGGCTACTGAGGGAGTCCTGGATTAGGGGGTGTCTGGATGGCCGGACTGTGACCTTTGGCTGGACTCCCGGACTATGAAGATACAAGATTGAAGACTTCGTCCCGTGTCCGGATAGGACTTTCCTTGGCGTGGAAGGCAAGCTTGGCGATACGATATGTAGATCTCCTCCCCTTGTAACCGACTCTGTGTAACCCTAGCCCTCTCCGGTGTCTATATAAGCCGGAGAGTTTTAGTCCATAGGACGAACAACAATCATATCGTAGGCTAGCTTCTAGGGTTAGGCCTCTCTGATCTCGTGGTGGATCAATTCTTGTACTACCCATATCATCAATATTAATCAAGAAGGAGTAGGGTTTTACCTCCATTGAGAGGGCCCGAACCTGGGTAAAAACATAGTGTCCCTTGTCTCCTGTTACCATCCGCCTAGACGCACAGTTCGGGACCCCATACCCGAGATCCGCCAGTTTTAACACAGACAGGGGGGTTGTGGACGTGCTTCAAGGAGCACCACAGCGCTTCTGTTTGTGGAAGATATCCGCCTGCCGTCAAGGTGCAAGAGAAGCATGGGCGATGGTGAAGACGCACTACAACAAGCTGGACCCGAACTATATGGCCGAAGTTGGACCGGCCGGACCAGATGGGCAAGAAATTCCCGTGAATCTGGTATATGACCAGGTGGTGTTAGCCGCCAAGTATTCTCAACAGGATTGTAAGTTAGATAGCCTGTTGGATGGTATAGGGGATGAATATAATTAGTCCAAATGACTGTGTAATTCGATGGACATAAGTAGCCCCTAGCCGGATTTAAAGTCATTTGTCGTGGCGGAACTTTTCGCTTCAGCCCCCGGAACCTAAAATCCGGGGTGTGTCCGAATACCCGCTCGGTTAGGGGTCATAAGTGCTTGAACAGACAAGTACCCAACTAGTTATGTTATATTGCATGGTTAGCAAGAAACATCTTCCAGGGAGAATAGTTCCGTTAAGGGTTCCTTTCCCTGGGTAAGCATGTGTCAAGGCACATGTCCGGACTGCGAACCAAAGCGCAGGATACGAAACTTCTGGGGATTAATTTTATAATAAATGAAGGCATCTTTTGTTCACCGACTGAATATTCTCTTAAGGAAACTAGCTTTCGGCTTCACCCAGTCTGAGGTACACATCCGGCTCAACCGGCAGTAACAATCGTAGAGGTGCTCCCCTTATGCCCTAGCCAAATTAACGGGAACGTAGGGCATAAACACAGGAGCCAGGCAACCCAGCTTGGCCACGTCTTAAGTCATATCGATGCATATAAAGGTGAAGAAAAGGCACACATGGAAAAAAGAAACGCATGTGTGATGGGCAAGAAGCCCTTACAGTAATTTATATTAAGCTTCCGTATAGGAAGCCCCCAGGTAAAGTTTACACACATAGTGCGGCCGGAGTAATCTGGGAATCCGCACTGTATGAAATACTTGTCTGAAAAGAAAGAGATCGAGAAAGGAAAAAGTGAGGGAGCATAATCTCTGGAGTCTGGCCATGTTCCATGGGTTTGGCTCGAGTCTGTTATCGGATGCATTACATAGGCGGTACGCTCCTCCAGTGAGAACTTTGTCGATGATGAAGGGGCCTTCCCACTTGGGTTTGAGCTTGTCCTTCTTCTCTGGTAAGCGTAGAACGAGTTTGCCAATATTATAATTTTGGCCCGCACTTCTCTGCTTTGGTATCTTTGAGCCTGTTGCTGATAGAATGCGGAACGGGCCATAGCGACATCGCGCTCCTCCTCCAAGGCATCCAAATTATCCTGCCGATCTAACTCGACTTCCTTCTCTTCGTACATGCGTACACGTGGCGAATCATGTATTATGTCGCATGGTAGTACTGCTTCCACACCGTACACCATAAAAAAGGGGGTGTATCCGGTGGTGCGATTCGGCGTGGTCTGCAGCCCCCAGAGTTCGGAGTCGAGCTCCTCGATCCACTGAGTATCCGACTCTGTCAAGGACCGCACTAGTCTGGGTTTGATGCTGCTCATGTTAAGACCATTTGCCCATTCGACCTGGCCATTTTTTTGAGGATGGTAGACGGAAGCATAGTCGAGCTTAATGCCCATTTTGCCGCACCAAGATTTCACCTCATCGGCCGTGAAATTCGAGCCATTATCGGTGATGATGCTGTGGGGGACACCGTATCGGTGTACGACCCCGGATATAAAGTCTATAACTGGTCCGGATTCGGCCGTTTTTACTGGTTTGGCTTCTATCCATTTGGTGAACTTGTCAACCATGACCAATAAGTATTTTTTTCTTATGGCTTCCCCCTTCAAGGGGTCCAACCATATCCAACCCCTAGACCGCGAAGGGCCAAGTTATGGGAATTGTTTGGAGAGTGGTAGGGGGCATATGGCTCTGATTGGCGAAGAGCTGGCAACCGATGTAGTGTTGGACAAGGTCATGTGCATCTGCTCGGGCTGTCGGCCAATAAAAACCTGTACGGAAGGTCTTGCTGGCTAGTGCTCGAGCCGTAGCGTGGTGCCTGCCCAGTCCGGAGTGGATTTCAGCAAAGAGCTGCCGCCCTTCCTCTTCGGAGATGCACCTTTGGAGCACTCCGGTAGTACTTTTCTTATAGAGTTCTCCTTCATGGACTTTGTAAGCTTTAGAGCGCCGGACAATGCAGCGTGCTTCATTTTGGTCTTCAGGGAGCTCCTACCTATTTAGGTAGGCCAAGAAAGGCTCAGTCCACGAGGCGATGACAACCATTATTTCGTGGGCTGACGGTGTTATTTCGGTGGTAGAACCTCCAACTATGTCTGATAGTTCGGAATCTGGGGATGTATTCGGATCTGTGCTGGTATTGCCGGAATCCCCTTCCCATACCACGGATGGCTTGAACAGCCTTTCCAGGAATATGTTAGGTGGGACGGGGTCGCGTTTAGCGCGGATGCATGCAAGGATATCTGCCGCTTGATTATTTTCTCGAGCCACATGGTGGAATTCGAGCCCCTCGAACCGAGCTGACATTTTAAGGATGGCATTGTGATAGGCCACCATTTTCGGATCCTTGGCATCAAAGTCTCCATTTATTTGTGATATTGCAAGGTTTGAGTCCCCGCGCACCTCTAGGCGTTGAATGCCCATAGAGACTGCCATCCGGAGACCGTGCAACAGAGCCTCATATTCGGCTGCATTGTTGGAGTCTGTGTATAATATTTGGAGGACGTACTAGAACATGTCCCCAGTGGGAGAAGTCAGGACTACACCTGCTCCCAATCCGGCCAGCATTTTAGAGCTGTCAAAGTGCATGATCCAGTGAGAGTACGTGCCGTACTCTTTAGGGAGTTCGGCTTCCGTCCATTCGGCGACGAAGTCGGCTAATACTTGCGACTTGATAGCCCGCCGAGGCTTGTACGTTATGTTGAACAGAAGGAGTTCGATGGCCCATTTAGCAATCCGGCCCGTGGCATCACCGTTATTTATTATATCGTTGAGTGGTACTTTGGAGGCCACGTAATCAAACACTCTTGAAAGTAGTGTCGTAGCTTTTGGGATGCCATGAAGACTGCGTATGCAATTTTTTGATAGTGTGGGTATCGGGATTTGCATGGGGTGAGGACTGTGGATACGTAATAAACCGGCTTCTGTAGCGGGAATTTGTATCCGTCAACCTCTCGTTCGATGACGAGTGTTGTGCTTACAACTTGATGTGTTGCAGCTATGTACAGCAGCATAGGTTCGCCGATAGTTGGCGCTGTTAGGACTAGATTACTGGCCAATAAGGTCTTTATTTCATATAGTCCGGCCACGGCTGCATCCGTCCACACGAAGTTTTCAGTGCACCGAAGGAGGCAATAAAGAGGCAGTGCCTTTTCTCCTGACCTGGAGATAAAGCGGCTCAAAGCAGCCACGCATCTAGCTAATTTCTGGATGTGTTTGAGGTCTGTTGGTATAGCCAACTGTGACAAAGCTCGGATTTTTGCCGGATTAGCTTCAATTCCTCTATTGGAAACGATGAAGCCCAGCAGTTTTCCAGAGGGGACGCCGAAAACGCATTTCTCCGGATTCAGCTTGATGTCGTATGTTCGTAAGTTGTCAAACGTAAGCCTCAAGTCATCAATTAGACTTTTCAACGTATCTTGTTTTTACGACGACGATGTCCACGTATGCCTCCACTGTTTTGCCGATTTGCTTTTCCAGGCATGTTTGAATAATGCGTTGATAGGTTGCTCCGGCATTCTTACGCCCGAAAGGCATAGTGTTGAAGCAGAAAGGGCCGTATGGCGTTATGAAAGTTATTGCAGCTTGGTCGGACTCTGCCATCTTTATTTGACGGTATCCGGAGTATGCATCGAGGAAACACAGAGAGTCATGTCCGGCTATGGTATCAATGATTTGATCGATGCGAGGGAGGGGAAAGGGATCCTTGGGGCAAGCCTTGTTAAGGTCTTTGAAGTCGACGCACAGGCGCCAGGATTTGTCCTTCTTTGGTACCAATACCAGGTTTGCCAGCCAATCCGGATGTTTGATATCTCTGATGAATCCGACCTCAAGTAACTTGGCTAGCTCCTCCCCCATGGCTTGTCGTTTGGGCTCCGAAAATCGCCTTAGGGTATGTTTAACAGGTTTGTATCCCTTTAGTACGTTAAGGTTGTGTTCGGCCAATCCACATGGGATGCCCGGCATGTCCGATGGGTGCCGGGCAAAGATATCTCAATTCTCGTGCAAGAAGTCACGCAGTGCGGCGTCCATAGCGGGGTTCAACTATGTCCCGATGGAAGCTGTCTTCATGGGGTTTGTTGGGTGGACTTGGAATTTGACTATCTCATCTGCGGGTTTGAATGAGGTGGACTTGGGTCGCTTGTCGAGTATTACGTCGTCCCTGTCCACGGTGGCGCGTAGCGTGGTTAATTCTTCTGCCGCTAGGGCTTCGGATAATGCTTCCAAGGCCAGCGCTGCAGTTTTGTTTTCGGCACGGAGTGCGACATACGGATCACTAGCTAGAGTGATGATCCCATTGGGTCCGGGCATTTTAAGCTTCATGTACCCGTAATGGGGTATGGCTTGAAAGCTCGCAAACGCGTCCCGCCCTAGAAGGGCGTGGTATCCGCTGTTGAAAGGAGCCACTTGGAATGTGATTTCTTCGGACCTGTAATTCTCTGGGGTGCCGAATACCACGTCGAGTGTGATTTTTCCCGCACACCGAGCCTCCCGACTAGGGATAATTCCCCTGAAGGTCGTGCCACTTTGTTCAATGTGGCTTTTGTCAATCTCCATCTTTTTGAGGGTTTCTTCATAGATTAGGTTTAATCCGCTTCCGCCGTCCATGAATACTTTAGTGAGCCGAAAGTCATCCACTATTGGGTTGAGGACCAGAGCGGCCGGCACCTGGATGGACTGGAATTGGGGTTCTTCGCTGGCATTGAAGGTTATAGCCGTGTCGTTCCACGGATTTACTTTTGCCACATGGCAAATTTCAGCGGAGATTCGATGCGCTCGCTTGCGCCTATTGTTTGAGGCGAAGGTCTCGAAGACCGTCAGCACCGTATTGTGTTCTTGGGCGGGATGTGGTTCTGCTTTATGACTCTCGAGGAGATCCTCGCCACTCTTAGCTACCTGCCAGAGTATCCAACATGCTCTAAGGCTATGGGTCGGCCTAGCGTCCGGCGTGCTGTGAAGCTTACACGGCCCATTGAGCCATCCTTCCAATACGGTTCCATGCCCTGGGGCGGGCTTTGGTTTCTTGGGAATTGAGTTGGTTGACTTACGAGAGTTCGGCCGTTAAGTTCGGACAAAGGTTCCGGTGAGGGCCGTACTAACCCAAAATTATGTCTGGGTTTTCCAGGCGCTTTCCATCGCGCAATACTTTTGTACTATGGTTGCCAAGTCTGTAAGGTTCTCTATTTCGTGGCGACTTATAGCATTAAGGAGTCCTTTGTTCGTGAAGTTTCTGCAGAAAAGAGAGACTACGTCCTCCTCGTGGCAGTCCTTGACCGTATTAAGAGCAAGGAGAAATCTGGCCCAGTAACGATGTAGCGTCTCCTGGGGCTCCTGCCGGACACGGGAGAGATGGATTAAGTCCGAGCGAGCATCATTGGCTGGAGCCGGATTTTGATCCGATCTGACGCCCGGGGGCACGGGAAGTACCGAGCCTGATAGTTCGGGATCTGGAGTATTACCTGATCCCTTTGGCCCAGTGCCCGATTCTAAGTCCGGGACCTGGGTCATGTAGTCCTTTGGGTGGGTGTTCGGCTCACTGAATCCGGTGATATGAACATAGTTGGTCCTCAAAGTTGAGGGGCGACCCACGTGTGATTCCTCCACTACCGCTATCTCATGGGTGGCCGGCGGGGATCTAATGTCCCTCTGGTCGGGTTTAAGCCCAATCCGGTCATAGTCTGTAGCGACTCCCAGGGTGGCGATGCGATCCAAGAGCTCGTTAAGAGAGGAGAGCTCCATCGGATCCATCTGTTCGGAAAGCTCCGAACCAATGCGAAGGTTATGCGTGATGACCCGAGAGGCCATCATTGGCGCGACAGCCGATGGGGCGGTTATAATGAAGCCGCCAAGTCGGAGAGTCTGGCCTACAGCCAGCGTTCCCCCAGAAGTGATATCGTCCTTGACAACGAGACGAGCCATCGAGCCCTTGCAGCGGCGACACAGAGGACCTCTCAGTGAAAGCACCAATGTCGGTGTCAAAACCGGCGGATCAAGGGACACAATGTTTACCCAGGTTCGGGCCCTCTCGATGGAGGTAAAACCCAACTTCCTGCTTGATTAATATTGAAGGGATGTGGAATACAAGAGTAGATCTACCATGAGATCATAGAGGCTAAACCCTATGAGCTAGCCTATGATGGTATGATTGTAATTGTGATCGTACTTCTAAGAACCATACTCTCCAGTTTATATAGACACCGGAGAGCTTGGATTTAGATGGAGTCGGTTACAAGGAAGGAAACATAATATCCGGATCGCCAAGCTTGTCTTCCACGCAAAGGAGAGTCCCATCCAGACACGAGCCGAAGTCTTGAGTCTTATATCTTGACGCTTCTATAGTCCAGATGATAAATACAGTCCAGCTGTCCGGATACCCCCTTATCCAGGATTCCCTCAACCGCGGCCTTCTTCTTCGCCGCCGCGGCCCTCGTCACACACGCAGCTTCCCCTGAACCCCTTGTCGCGGCTCGGCCCTACCGGATCGGACCGGCTCGCCAGAGCTGGCCCGACGTAGGACGCATCTTTTCTTCGTAGCCGAGGGGTCGTCGGTCTCGGCCACCTCCTCGGACAATTCCTCGACCACGTCCTCGACGGAGGGGCCTAGATGCTGATGACGCCCGCCTTCCTGGCAGACTTCACCCACTCGACGAGCTCCTTCTCTTCTGCGGCCACGGCGGCCCCGTTCTCCATGCAACCGGCATCGCCGGCCGCCCTGGCAAGCTCCGCCTCCATCACTCTAGCGGCAATGTAGTCCAGCTCCTCCTAGGTGGTGTCCTGGATGAGCAGCGGCTCGTCATGATCGAATTCTGCGACTAAGTTGTCGAAGAACTCCTCCACCTCGCGTGCCGGGGGCTCGACCTAGGCTGGGTCAAGACCGTGTGCGTTGAAGACCGGCATCATAGCGAGGATGTCGGCATGTCGGGTGTTGTTGCTCAGTGGGACCACTCCCGGTGGCAGCCCGAACAAGGGCCCCCTGATGGCCTTGCCGGACTTCGCGGTCGTGCCGGTCCTCTCCAGCTTGCCATCGACGAACACGTCGAGATGGAAGAGCCTCTGGCAATACCAGGAGTGCCCCATCACCATGAGGTTGTCCTTCAGGCCGGTGCGGAGCCTCATGATGTCGGCCGCATTCCTGAAATCCCAGGCCGGCCTCCCCTTGTTGTGCAGTGGAGCGATTTGGCGATGGATGAAATCCATGGCAATCATCTCGAGGGTGAGCCCGGCCTCGGTGAGGCGGCGAATCCTGGTGGTGGCGATCGAAAACTTGTTATCGTCAGGGTCGAGGTCGCTCCAGTCCGCGCCGCGGATCGGCGGCTCCCGACGAACACCCCGGCAGAACTCCGGTGGGTTCTCCTCCATGATCCAGCACCACCGGACCTGCCACTCCTCCCACCTCTCCTTCATGGCGCCCTCTGGGTATGAGCCTTTCCCTGGGCCCTCGGGATCCAGGCGACGCTTCCAGAAAGGGTGCCCCCGGATTGGATGCGGGGGGAGAAGTAGTGGCAGAAAAGCGCCGTGGTGGGAAACACTCCGGTGAAGCCCTCACAAAGGTTGGAAAAGCACGCCAAGCAAGCCATGGCATTCGGCGTGACATCCAATAGATGGAAGCCGAAAGTGCACATGACATCGTTGAAGAAGACGGAAAAAGGGGGGCAGAGCCCGCAGAAGAAGTCGACAAAGAATGGGTACCGTTTTGAGCCACCCTTGCTGCAATCCGCGGGGTTGGCGTGCGTGATGGGGTGCCCTGCCGTATCCGCCCCCCCCCACAAAGGCTTGAAGTAGTCCCTGAGGTCGAAGACGTCGATTGGCGACGGGATGAAATAGATGAACTACGCCCACCGCGCCACCGCCTCGCTCCGGCGTCTCCTTCTCCTTTGTGCCATTGGCTACGCCCTTGCCCTTGCCAGATTTAGGTGCCATTGTGGCTGGAAAAAGGGCGAGGGGTCGAAAGCAGTAGGGGGCACCGCAGCAGCGAGCAGGAGCGAAAGCTTGAGGAGGAAGAGGATGGGGATGGCGATGCCGAGGCTGGGGAAAGCGTAGAGGGTAAATGAGCCGCGCGCCCGTGGTTATTCCTTTTTATGGGGAAGGCACGGGCCGCCTCTTTACCATTTATTGCAATGTGATGCATGCCTGTGGCAACCGCCCCACGCATGCCCCCGCGTCATGCACGCTCCCCATGTCACGCGTTCAATGCGGGTCATGGGGAAGCGCAGCAGACGAAAAAAGTTACTACGGTAAAAAACCGCCCCGCCTGCCCGCGCACTGTTTTGGGCCTAGCCCAACAACATGTTGCGCTTATGTGTGGCCCAGGCCCGGGGGCTCTTGTTGGTGTACTAAAGTAGGGGCACTCCTTTGTACCCCTTACTTGTGCACAGGTAGTCAGAGTTGCGCCTGCGGCCACGCTTAGCAAGGTAGAGGGAGGAATCAACACCGCAAGATGGTCAAAGCAACGCCAAGACAGAGACACAAAGAACAAGAAGCCGAGGTGGGTTCCCTCGGTAAGACCCTTGCCGGGGCGGCCTCCACGGCCCCGGAAAGGACCTTGCTAGGGAAGCTTACCCAACGCCAGCGGAGCGCGCCACCCTTGAGGCCCAGGTTTTCCGACACCGCCAACCACGTTGGGACCAGGGCTCGGGAGGCGCCTCCATGATGGCATGCAGATCTTTGTGAAGACAAGAAGCACTCCAAATCATATGGAGATTAGAAGAAGACAAAGCTCAGCGAGATCCTCGCCGAGGAAACCCACAAGACCTTCGGCAAGATCCTTGCTAGGGACGACCACGACGCCACGGCAAGACCCTTGCCGGGGCCCCGGCAAGGCCCTTGCAAAGGACATCTGCGGGGCCATAGCCAGGCCGATGCCCGCCAAGTTTCCACCACCGTTCCATGAAGCTGCCAGCCCACCAGCTAGGCAGGCACCTGCGTGTCGACGTGAGGCTTCCAAGCCAACTCAGCGCATGCCTACGTGGTGCCATGCAAATCTTCGTGAAGGCCCTACCACCGTGCCACCTCAGCAGCCTGCCAGCCTACATGGCGCTGACCACCTCGCTGGCCCGGGCGTGTGTTGAAGTAGGACGAGGCGGCAGTAAAGTGAGGGGGACACCTAAGAGGCGCATTTAATGCATCTTGTCTCGTAATGGCTATGTGATAAGCTTAGCCTCTATGCACGGATGCCACCTCCTGTGTGCCACTGTGGTGATCCCCTTGACTATAAAAGGAGGCCTGAGGCATCCAGGAGAAGGATTCGGACCATGGAACAAGTTACACTCATCGTAGCTAGCTCAAGAACTCCAAGAACACTGATATACACACAGAAGCAGGACTAGGTATTACGCATCCTTGCTGCCCAAACCTGGGTAAATGACCTGAGTGCTTGTGCTGACTGCTGATCCCACTCTTCTCACGACCCCGCGCCCCGCAACCGTAGTAGGGATTCTTGTGATCCCATAGGTGTCGTTTCCACCGACACGTGGGCGTATCCACTTCCCCATGCTACATCGGCAACCATTCAACTTCAGGGGTCGATGCTGCATGTAGGAGATCATCATTACGCGAGGTCATGGAGGCCAGCGGTTGGCCTTCCTCCGACTATAAATGAGGGGAGGGGCAGAGCCCCCCTCGCTCATCTCTTCCTCCCTCTTCTTGCCGCTCGCCCTTCTTCTTCTCCATATTGCTGTTGCTCCCATGGCGCCAATCAGGAGGTTTTCCGCGGCAGAAAAGGGGGAGGCCCCTTAGGAGGGGCCTAATCCACTCCCGCTGAAGAAATAGTTCTGCCGCTCCTATGACGCCAGCGCAAGGCAGGAAGTGACCAGGCCTTGGCAATCAAGGACTCCGCCCGGCTTCCCCCTTCCCTTATATGTCCGGGCATAGGACATCGACGCACTCCGTCGAGCAACCCCACATGGCGAAGGATGAGCCGCTGCCGTCCTTCCTGCCGAGCCACGAACTCACGCCAAGGGCAGCTCGCGTGAGTTCATGATGTGGGCAGTGATGTCGCCTGCCTCGTGGATCCGATTCCGGAGGTTCTTCGCCAACGAGTTGTCGCCGAGGGGGCCACTTGAACTATGGCTGCAGCATGCCGGGTGCTGCAGCCTGGCCGTCGGGGCTGAGGTCGAGGTGGTGCCCCCTGGCGATGTCTTCATGACCAATGGATGGGGCGAGGTTGCCCAAGCCTACCGCGCAGAGGGGGCCCTTGCGATCCACTTCGAGTACGACGACGCCTTCACCCTGTTCTTCAAGGTCTTCGATAAGGAGGGTCGATGGCTGGAGTGCTGCCCCGAAGGAAGCAGCCCACAGGATGCAGCCGAGGGTGCTGGACCTGCCTCCGTCCCAGTCGACGCCTCCTCCAGCAGCAGTGATGACTTTTGGGAATCCAGCGACTCTCCTAAGCCCAGCGAGTCTCCGGTGTCCAGCGATGACAGCTACTTGCTGCCAAGCTCCCGCTGCGGCTGGAGCGCGGTAGCAACTGCCGCTCGGCGGTGTCGGTGATGCACGTTGGCCTTGTCGAAGCTCTTCTTCTTTTGTTTCCCTGCATGAAATTAGGGATAGCCCCGCGGGGGCATGTAAGTATCGAAATGCTTTAATTCCAGCATTATTCTTTTGGTGTTTATGATGAAATCGCGTATCCTAGTCTGGCATGGTTCCCCCTTTCCTCCACTTAGGTAGCGTAGCGCTCTACGCCAGCGGGACCTAGTCCCCAGGCAGGCTTCCGCCATTGCTAGTGTGCTAGGTCGCAATGTCGTGGTCAAGGCTAGGAGATGAGCTGCCCGAGGTCCAGTGAGAGCTCATGAGACGTGATGCTCATGAGGTCCCCCTTGGCGTGCAAGTAGCTGGCCAAGAAACGGAAAGGGGAGCGAACTGGTGGAGTGGGACTGTGAGAGTCAAATGGGCGAGTTGCGAGACTTATGCCGTCATGTGAGCGACTTATCTTTTAGCAACCCCACAGCGACTCCTATGGATGGTGCCCATTCGTGCCTCTACGGTAGCGTCACTAGGTGGGGTACGCAATGATCATCCCCCTTCCTTGCTTGCCGTGCTCTACGTCCTCGGGTCCCGGCCCTCAAGCAGGCTCAGCCGCCGCTAGAATGCCAGGTCGTGATGCCGTGGTCAAGGCTTGGGGGTGTGGGCTGGAGAGCCAGTAGGAGCTCCTGAGGTGCATTGCTCAGGAGCCCCCCCTTTAACGTGCAAGTGACTCGCAGGGCAAGGTGGTGACCGCCGGGGCCAGCTCGTAGCTATGCCTTAGGTGAACTTGTGTGTTAGCTGGTAGAAGTGGTTGTAAGTCCCTATGGTGCTGACGGCCTATCCTTGAACATTTCAAGGGAAGACAAAGGAACCGAGGACCTGGTGAGGTGGCATGCGCGAGGCGGGCCGTGAGCCAGAGCTTGGTTCTCGGGTTTATCAGCGTTGCTGGGACAGACCCGATCACAAGCGTCGTGCCAGCGTGAGTAGCTTTCGTTGCAGGACGAGCATAATCCGGGTCAACAATGAAAGGGGACCGCAAGGCGGATAGGTCTCGAAGCAAGCAGGTGATGGTAATAAAACAACTCATGAAAGATGGTTAGGCAATTCCGACGAACGCAAGAAGGATACATGTCACAGGGACGGACCCACGCGACTTGGGGATAATGCAGCCCGCAGGGTGCCCCCAAACTGAACAAACTAAAAAGATGTCACCTGACACCATTGCTGAAGAGATGTCGGGGTAGCGGAAGATGCGCACTACTGAAGTCGCACATCATGAGCCGCCTTGGCCCTGAGCCTCGCGAGGCTCCGGGGGCCTGGGTGGCTCCTGAGGACCCATCTCCACCTTCGCCAGGATCGCCTGGTGCCTAGCCTCCCGAGCCGCTAGGACGTCCCACATTCGGTGCTGAAATGTGAAAGCTGTACTCGGCAGGCCGAAGGGCATGCAAACGTAGCTGTGAGGGGGACCCTCGCATCGGCCGACACAGGACGGCCAGAAGAGCTGCCGAGACGCGGCCCTGTTGAGCCCTGGAATGTTGATGCAGACGCGGAACTCCTTCCCACTCCAGGGCAAGGAGCCGCGCCCGGCGGTGGGTGGCGATCGCCCTGCACAACCCTTGCCTCCTGAATCTACTTGATCACCTTGCTGATGAACTCGTGAGCGCCTTGCGCCCCACGCCTTGTGCCTTCTCTTGTGAAACATGCGCTGAAGCATGCCTCCACATGGTGCCCGAGCGCCCCCCTCATGACGTCGGCTAGGCCTGAGGCCCTCCAGAGGAGAGCCCCCGAGCCCAGCCTGAGAGGGGTGCCGGGCGCGCCTTACTATGCGATAGGTGAAGGCGCCCCATCTAGGGACGCGAGGCTCAGCGCGGCACTGTTGGGTGACACCTCCTCATGAGATTCCTGGCCCAGCTGCAGCTTTTTCGTCTTGGGGGCGACCTCAGGAGGAAGGACATCGCCCACATCTTCAGTGTTCTTGACTGCTGCCGCTTGATAGGTTCGCTCAAGAGAGCACACCGTGTCCTTTTCCTCGCAGGTGACTGTGATGATGCCGCCGCTTCCTGGCATCTTGAGGACATTGTAGCCGTGGTGTGTTGCTACCATGAACTTGGCCAGCGCCGGGTACCCAAGGATGGCGTTGTACGACAGGCGAATGTCAGCGACATCGAAGTCGATGAGCTCGGTGTGGTAGTTGTCGCGCTTGCTGAAGGTGACAGGGAGGCGGACCTGCCCTATCGGATGCGTGGAGTCGTTGGTCACTCCTGAGAAGGGCTTGGTAGGCTGAAGCTGCTGGTATGGTACTTGGAGCCTGTTGAACGTCTGAACAGAGGGAACATTGAGCCCTGCTCCTCCGTTAATAAGGGTCTTGGTGATGACCATGTTGCTGATGACGGGCGAGTAGAGCATTGGGAGCGTGCCGGAAGTGGCCGCACACTTGAGCTGGTCGTAGGAGTTGAAAGTGATGGCGTACTTGGACCATCTGAGTAGGCATGTAGCCTCGAGCTTTGGGAGTGCTGCGTTCACCTCACACGCGAACTGCTTGAATACGTGGTGAAAGGCTGGGGCCTGGGAGCCGCCCAGGATGCAGGCGATGGCTCGAGGCTCCTGGAAGCCCCCAGCCCCCTCGTCCAGGTGATGATCTTCGTTCCTTCTTGCCGGTGGAGGCAACGGAGGAAGACCAGCGTTGCCTTGAGGCCGATCCTCGCGAGGGTGGTCCCTCCAGGCGTCCTCGCGAGGCTGACCCTACCAGCAGTCCTCCCGAGGCTGGTTGCGCCACTCCTGGCGATGGTTGCACCCGTCCCAGCATCCACCACCTCGGCCACCTCCACGACCGTAGACTCGATCATTGCGCTCGAGGCATCGACCGAGGCGCCCATCGCGGAGGGATCTAAGCTCCTGGAAGTCGTTGGTGTTGTGGTTGTGCATGTTGTGGAAGACGCAGAATGGTCGGCTGCTCTTGGATGACTCAGGGTGATCGCCGCCTCGCTTCATCTCTGGCTCGCCCGCAAGCACAGCCGGCCCCTTGCGCTTCACGTCCTTGACCTTTGCCTTCTTGTCTTCTGGGTCAACATCGGGGAGTTCGAGGAGGGAGAGGCGTCCCTCCTCAGCCCTCGCGCACTTGTTCGCCATGTTAAACATTTCCAGGGTTGTGCAGATGTCCTCATGTATAGCGTGCTCCTCCTTCATCTTGACGTCGCGGACGCCATCAGTGAACGCTGAGATGATGGCCTCATATGACACCTTGGGAATCTTGAGGCGGGCGTTGTTGAAGTGCTGGATGTACTTCTGCAGGGTCTCTCCTGGCTGCTGACTGATGCGTTGTAGGTCACCTGCAGCCGGCGAGCGATCGCGAGTGCCCTGGAAGTTGGCAATGAAGCGGTCGCGCATCTCATCCCAGCAGGAGATGGATCCCACGGGAAGATTCAAGAGGCAAGAGCATGCGCCATCCTTGAGGGCCATGGGGAACCAGTTCGCCATGATCTTCTCGTCGTCGTTGGCCACCTCGATGCTTAGTTCGTAGAGCTATAGGAACTCGGCGGTGTCGTCGTAGCGCGGGGGCAGGTCGGGCTTGAACTTGCCTGGCCAGATGACATTGCGTAGCTCCGGGGTGAATGTGCGGCATCTTGTCGTGGTCACCGGAGCCCATCGAGGAGGTGGAGCCTGGTCTTGGCGCTCGCGCGCCGCCACCATCACAACCGGCGCACGGTCTTGACGTGGAGGTGCTGGAAGCACACATGCATCTTCTTGAGGCCGCTGGACCACTTGGCAGCTTGCTTCTTCGTGCGCAGGCGCCTAGCGCGGTGGGTCACGCCGTGGTGCCACCCGCCTTGGTTCGACGATGGTGCCCTGGGATGGAGGTGTAGGAGGTCCCCCGTGAACCACGTCGCCCATGGCAGGCGGCTGCTGAGGCAGTGAGCGGGCTGGCACAACGGAGTCTCTGGCGGCGCTGACGAGATCGGCGATGCATTCGAGCCACTCCTCATAGAAGTTGTCGACTGCGGTAGCGAAGGAGCTCCCGCGCCATGAGCAGAGTAGCTTGGGCATTCGCCGGGCCACGACGCGCATGGGAGGACGAAGCGGCCGGAGTCAGCAACGGAGTGGCGGTGCGCCAGTCACGGTGCACCGAGGGGTGCAGCGATGAAGCTTGCTGCTCCTGGCCAACCGGGCCCGTGGCGGTGTTGGCCGCTAGTAATGGAGGACAGCGAGGACAACCGTCGCCTGCCGGCGCCACTGAGCAACGCGGGCAGCAACCGCGGCCCAGTGCTCAGCGTGAGCCCGACGTGCTTCAGCCATGGAAGCGTCAGAGCAGTGGTGGATCGATCGATGGAAGAGAAGATCCGATGCACCCCTACCTGGCACGCCAAATGTCAGATTTTAGGTTCCACAAACCCTTGATAGGTTCGAACTCTGGGATGCGTGCGGAGATATCGACCTACCTAGCCTTCCTACTCGCGATTCCTTAAAGCCTAGCGCATCAGGATCAAAGGGACAGAGAGACACAGCAGTTTATCCTGGTTCGGGCCACCTTGCGGTGTAATACCCTACTCCAACTTTTTGGTGGATTGCCTCGAGGGGCTGAGGATGAACTAGTACAGTGGATGAACAACCTCAAGAGGTGAGGTCTTCTTGAGCTCGAGAGAGTTGGTGTGGTGGTCGGATGAGCATGGATTCAATCCCCTCTATGGTGGTGGCTAAGTCCTATTTATAGTGGCCTTGGTCCTCTTCCCATATGTTGGCGGGAAGGGATCCCACAACGGCCAGATTTGAAGGGAGACAAGAAGTACACCCTATCCTTACTAAAGTGGTCTTCGCCTGCAAAAAAGCCTCTGGTCGTGATGCTGCGGTGGGCTCGGCCATGAGCTCCGTCCTACCATCCTGGCAATCTTGGTCTTGTTGCACCAGAAGGAAAACCTTTGGGTGATTCCTCGGGACTCCGCGCCTGCTGCTTGCCTCCTTTGCACCAAAGAGGAAACTGGTACTCTACGCCACCTGGCGCCTGCCTGGCGCCTGCCTGTCCTTGGTCATCATGGCTCACGTCAGATGAGCCTCGTTAGGTGCACCTTGCATAGAAGTCTCCGCTCCACGGGAGCCAGCTTGAGGAGGCCGATCACCTTAGAGGTCTTGGTGTTGTCCGCCTTGCAAGGCTTGGCCCCTCGCGAGGGTCTTGAGTTTGTTGATGTTGAAGCTGGGCCGTACCAGGTCGTCGATGAAGCCACGCAGTGGGCCGCAGGCAGGCAAGTCTGGGTACCCCCGTATCCAGAATGCCGACAGGTTGGTTCGTGAGATTCATGAAAGTTGTGAGAGATAATAATTTTGGACAACATTAAGGCGGCAACTTTAATACACATCTAGGTGGATTTTTTGTGGCACCTAGGGATACCAGTGCCTACCCATGGGAATCCCGGAGTACCCGTGTGATTACCCTCGGTCCGCCACCCAGGCTCAAAGGGATCATATGATATTTCATGCCTAGAAACTTCCGTGTGCAGCCACAAGCCATTATGGGCTCTGGCATAGTTGAGTAAGTTGTGTCATATCTTGAAGAGGTGGATTAGAAGATGTAGGGGAAAGTAAGTGTACCGGACTACCCAGAGTAGAGAGTTAATGCTTCAGAAAGACTATGTCTCGATCTTCCAATCATGGATGCAGTCGAGTCTTGTCCGGAAAAGTGCGCAACCTCTGCAGAGTGTATAAACTAATCATGGTTAGTTGTGTCCCCAGTTATGGACAATTTGAGTATCTGGAAGTGGATATTTTGTTGATCTCATCACTCTATTTAATTAATGCATTGGGTTTAATGAATTATTACTTGGTTAATGGTGGGATTGAGTTGGAGGAACCTTATCAATATTGGTACAAACTTTGTAGTAAATAAAATTTATTCCTTTGTTGTAGGGAAAATTAGCTTTATGCAAAATTAAACTTAGAGCCTCCACCAGCCAAATATGCATGTAGAAATAGTCTCCTTCATTCATTTGCTCTACACGGCTGCAACGTCTCATGTTGCAGAGTTTACCAACGAAGAATAAGGTGCACTAGGTCCTTTTCATGCAATCAGTTATGCCCTGGAGTTGATGGACTCATTTATGTTTGAAGCTTCCGTGGTTACTTTATTTAGATGGCCTTCAGCCATATTAAGCTTGTAAAAAATACTCTTTATGAGGACCTCATGTAATAAGTGTGTGATTAAACTCCATTATAATTCCTCGAGTACTATGTGTGTCAGCATACCGATCCAGGGATGACACTTAAGCACAGAGACATCGATCCATTGGGATCATGGTCGCTACAAGATGGTATCAGAGCACATGCTGATCGTAGGACGCAACCACTAGGAAAAGCCACATTGTCAGATGTGGGGTTCCGGCAGACCCTTGAGGTTCGAACTCTGGGGTGCGCACGAAGATCTTCCTCCTACCAATCCACGTCCAAACGCCTCGCGAGAATTTAAGCTAAACGATGAACAACACGAGGGACACAAGATTTATACTGGTTCGGGCAACCGTTGTGGTGTAATACCCTACTCCAGTGTGTGGTGTGGTGGATTGCCTCAGGGGCTGATGATGAACAGTACAAGGGGAAGAACCGCCTCACAAGAGGTGTTCTTGAGCTAGTGTGGTGTTCTCGTAGGAAAGGATTCGATCCCCCCCTACCGTGGTGGATATCCCTATTTATAGAGGCCCTGACCCTCTTCCCAAATATTGAGCAGGAAGGGCGCCAACAACGGTCATTTTGAAGGGGAACATCTAGTACAAGCTATCCTGACTAAAGTTGGTCTTCGGCTGCCAAAGGCACTGGCGATGACACCGTCTTGGGCTCCACGGTGACCTCCATCCTGCCGCTCTGCTGGTCTTGGTCTTGTTGCACCGAAATGGTAACATTTGCCTGATGCCTCGGTACTCCACGCCTGTGCTTGCCCCCTTTGCACCAAAGAGGAAACAAGGACACTACGCAGGGCGGCGCTTGCCTGGCGCCCGCCTGGTCTCGATCGTCACGGCTTGCGTCACGAGCACCTCATGAGGTACCCTTGCCTTGATTTCTCCACCTCCTCGCGAGCCTGCCTGGCGAGGCCGCTCTTGAGGAAGCCTTGCATCGTCCGCCCCGCGAGGCTTGGCCCCTCGCGAGGGTCTTGAGTTTGCTTTGACGAAGATGGGACGCACTGGGCCTGCACTAGAGCTACGCTGTAGGCAGGCAAGTCTGGGGACCCCCGTTCCCAGAATGCCTACAATAGCCCCAGGGCCCTAGGCGGGCTTGGACTTGGATTAGCAGAGAAGCGAAGGGGCAAGTGCGGAGCGCCGCGGGCCCCAACAGCCTGTGGCCTTGGGCGCCGTGTGGAGGTTGATTGGACTGGGGCGTCTCCGCTTCCCCACGCTACCTCGGCAACTGTCGGACTGACAAAAAGGCTGGCCTGGGGCTAGGCTTACTTTCATTACTCTCATCCGCCTTGCTCCAGATCCCTTTTCTTGCTCTTCGCCCTCCTGCTTCCAAAATCTCCAGATCTGCCTTAGCCTTTCATCTCCGACGAGCAATGGCGCCCCGCAAGACCGCAGTCGGGGCTCCACCGGCCTGGTACTCGCCGGCTCTGGATCCTCCAAACATGACGGAGAAGAATCTCGCCCTCACACGCTAGATGGTGGCGGCGCAGGGCAACGTGATGGGGGAGACTGTGCTCCGGCTCGGCTCTGCCCAGCCAAAGGACAAGGGGAGCACCTTCTACCCCCTCTTCATGAGTGCCATCATCGCTGGTTCGGTGCCTCTTTTTTCTGAGTTCTTCCTTGTTGTCCTCTGCCAATATCAGCTGCACGCTCTGCATCTCCACCCCAACTCCGTTCTCCTCCTGGCGATCTTCGCCTACTACTGTGAGGCACACGTCGTGGTGATGCCCTCCGAGGCCTTGCTGCGCCACTTCTTCTCCCTCCGGGTCACTGGCGCCAATATCTCGGCGTGCGCAGGCTTTGTCGCGTACTCCAAAGCCAACGTGATCTTGAAGGCCGGGAAGAGGGCCGACGGCTTCTGGAGCAAGTGGGTCATGGTGGACGCCAGATGCAACAACTCCCTGCTGGAGCTGCCCACGGAGCAGCCCCAGGCTATTGAGGCGTGGTCTCGTGCGAAGCTCGACGACCGGCGGGCGAAGCTGGTGCTGGGGAAGATGAACGTTGAACTAAGGCCGGGCAACCTGAGGGCGGTGAAGCTGACCGGGGCCACGCTCCTGAGGGAGTTCCTGTCACACCGGGTGGCCCCTCTTCAGGCGCACTCGCGCCCGCTGTGGAGGCTCGAGGATGCGGACGTCGTCCTCCTCCTGAGCTTGGATGCCCTGGCTGATGAGGATCTAACCGCAACCCTCCACTTCCTGGTCGGTGAGGATGTGGCAAACCCGGAGGGTGCTCTGGTCCCCTTGTTCCTTTGCGACGACTGGGAGCGGGTGGTGGACACCATGCCCACCTTCGACGGGGTCGGTTTGGTGCCGGCGGAGGCCCCTAAGGGCCAGGTGGCTATCGGATGTTGGGTTCCGGCAGACTCTTAAGGTTCAAACTCTAGGGTGCGCACGAATATCTTCCCCCTACCACTCGATGTCTGATCGCCCCGCGAGAATCTAAGCTAAACGATGAACAACACGGGGGGCACAAGACTTATACTGGTTCGGGCCACCGTTGTGGTGTAATACCCTACTCCAGTGTGTGGTGTGGTGGATTGCCTCAGGGGCTGATGATGAACAATACAAAGGGCGAACAGCCTCGCGAGAGGTGTTCTTGAGCTGGTGCGATGAACTGCTTGGATGAGTTCGATCGCCTAATGATCTAATGAGAACTCGATGCCCTCTTCTATGGTGGCTAGCCCTATTTATAGAGGCCCTGGTCCTCTTCCCAAATATTGAGCAGGAAGGGCGCCAACAACGGCCATTTTGAAGGGGGACATCTAGTACAAGTTATCCTGACTAAAGTTGGTCTTCGGCTGCCAAAGGAACTAGTGATGACGCCGTCTTGGGCTCCACGGTGACCTCCATCCTGCCGCTCTGCTGGTCCTGGTCTCGTTGCATTGAAATGGCAATCTTTTCCTGATGCCTCGGTACTCCACGCCCGTGCTTGCCCCCTTTGCACCGAAGAGGAAACAAGGACACTGCACAGGCCGGCGCCCGCCTGGCGCCCGCCTGGTCTCGATCATCACGGCTTGCGTCACGAGCACCTCGCGAGGTACCCCTGCCTTGATCTCCCCGCCTCCTTGCGAGCCTGCCTGGCGATGCCGCTCCTGAGGAAGCCTTGTGTCATCCGCCCTGCAAGGCTTGGCCCCTCTCAAGAGTCTTGAGTCTTGTGTTGATGAAGATGGGCCGTGCTGGGCCACCACTCAAGCCACGCCGCAGGCCGCAGGCAAGCAAGTTTGGGGACCCATGTTCCCAGGACGCCGACAGTAGCCCCCGGGCCCAAGGCACGCTCGGACTTAGCTCAGCGGAGAAGCGAAGGGGCAAGTGCGGAGTGCCGCAGGCCCCATCAGCCTGCGGCGCCCTTGGGCACCGCGTGGCGGTTGATTGGACGTGGGCGCCTCCGCCCCCACGCCGCCTCGGCAACTGCTCAACTTGACAAGTCCCTGCATGCAGAAATGAGTCGTGATTACCTGAGATCGTGGAGGCCAATGGTTGGCCTCCTCCGGTTATAAATGCAGGAGAGCGCAGGCCCCCGCTGCACAGCTTCCCGCTTGCTTCTTCTTTCTCCCCATCCTAGATGCTTGCCGTGTTCTATGGCACCGCTGAAGAGGTTCTCGGCCGCAGAGAAGGGAAAGGCTCGTCGGGAAGGCCTGACTCTCCCCCGCCCAAGTGTGGCCGGGGGTGTCCCCGCAAGCATCTTGCGACTCCTGCAACAGCTCCCCACGGTCGCGGCTGCGATCTCCCGCATGGCGACGGGCGCCTGGTGGGTGAAGGAAAGCGCGTCGCGGTCACGCGGCCTCCTAGACCGTGCTTCCATTCGGCGAAGGAGCTGCCGGAGTTCGTCATGTGGTCAGTGGACCCAACCGGTTGCTGGCTCCAGCTTCCCCGCTTCTTTGTAGGCGAACTCTCGGCCGGCGCTCCTGGCGGCCTCTGGCTTCAAGCGGACAGTTGCTGCAGCTGGGCCTCCTGGGCCTCACTGGAGATCTCCATCGCCGGGAACATGGCTCTAATGTTTGCCCGCGCGCGTGGCCTGAGCCGGCGGTGCACCCTGCATTTCAAGTTTGACAGCGACGCCACGCTTTATGTGAGGGTGTTCGGAGAGGATGGCCGCCGCGTTGGGTGCTGCCCCAAAGATGATGATGGCAACCGGGTGCCCAACCTCGGCGATGTCGAGACGAAGACGAAGGTGGGCGTGTGGCCGGCAGCGTTTGCAGCTTGCCAAGCCTCGGTGGCTCCCCTTTTGACGGCAGCTCCTCCAGCGGTGGCCGTGACCAGCCACCGCGCCGTCGCGCTCACCTTGAGGGAGGCAGCGGGTTAGCCCGTTGTCGCGCCTCGGTGAAGCGTGAGGAGGGGTCTAACTGAGCTCCGGAGGTAGTACGAGTCCTCGCCATGAGCCGGTGCCGGGCAAGCCGTGTCTATTTTGTCTTCCTACCTTTCCTGCACAAAGAGAGAGTAGTGTGGGGCCCCGTAGGGGTGTGCTGGACTGTTGTCGTTTAACTATTATGCTACTTCCATCATTCCCATGTTGTGTTTTGGTGTTGCGTGCTCGTATGTAGGAACCACTTAGCTCAAGGGGACTTGCCATGGTCTTTGCTTCACGAGGCTGAGGCCTCATCGCGCACCTTGTGGCCTGCAAGAATTAGTGAGGAGAGGTAACCTTCGGTCTTGGTCGTGAGGGCAACCGACTCTGGTCCTGTGTTCGCATAGCGATGCCCGTGGGACATAGACCGGGAGGGGTGCTCCCGCGGTGGACTTGGATAGGAAAGCCTCATGAGGTCAGAAGACGCTCGCGAGGGCACCCGCACAGGCCCCTCGCGAGACTTGCGAAAGAGAAAACGAGTCAGGTGGGCGACAAAGATAGAGAATCATGGGTCGAGGATGGCAACAACGTTGAAAGAAACTCCAATAAAATTTCAAATAAGGATGAACAAGCCAACTGCGGAAAGCAAATGAAAAAGCTGCGTCCGGCACCTAATCTAGTCTTCGACGTCTTCTCACCAGCGCGGAGCTAAGTGCTGCCACTGGGCATGGGCGGGAGCCCCCGAGGCCCGAGGGCGGCTCTCTGGAGACTCTGGGGCGTGTACATCCCCAACTCATTATTACGTGAGAGTGTCACGGGCGGCGAGCTTCACATGCATTGGCCTTCTTCACAGGCTCCGGGCCTTTCTCGGGGCGATGAGCTTCACAGGCGTTGGCCTTCTTCATAGGCATCGGGCCTTTCTTGGTACAACTAGCTTCACAGGTGCCGGGCCTTCTTTACAGGCACTGAGCCTTCCTTCAAGGGTAGAACTTCCGGAGGTGCTGGATATTCCACGCGTTAGGTATGGGCACCCCCTCCTGAGTCTCCAAGCGTGTGGCGCCAGGCCTGGAGACATGAACAACCTTGAACGGGCCCTCCCACATGGGCGAGAGCTTGTGCAACCCTTCCCTGGAGAGCACCCGCCTGAGCACGAGGTCACCTACCTCGAGGGTCCTGGGGCGGATGTTGCGGCAGTGGTACCGCCGCAACGCCTGTTGGTATCTCGTTGCCCGAAGTGCAGCCTCCCGACGGTGCTCCTCTCCCAACACGAGGTCCACCCCCCTCCCCCCCCCCGCATTGTGTCCTGTTGTGCGTCATCGAAAGCCAGGACCCGTGCGGAGTGATGCCCAACCTCGTGAGGAAGGACCGCCTCAGCCTCGTAGACGAGGAAGAACGGGGTTTCACCGGTCGACTTGCTAGCGGTTGTGCGGATGGACCATAGCACGGACTGAAGCTCATCGTGCCAGCCCCTGCCGCAGGCCTCCAGCTTCTTCTTGAAGGTCCGGGTTTTGAGGCCCTTCAGGACCTCAGCGTTGGCGCGTTCAGCCTAGCCGTTGCTCCAAGGGTGCGCCACCGAAGCGTAGCATATCTGTGTTCCAAGGTTAGCACAATATGTTCTGAAGAGGTTGCTGGTGAACTGCGAACCATTGTCGGTGATGATGCGATTAGGCACCCCAAACCAGCGCATGAGGCCCTTGATGTATTTGACCGCTGAGCCAGTCGGGACGGTGCGGACGGCTTCCACCTCTGCCCACTTTGTGAACTTGTCGATGGCGATGTAGAGGTAGCGGTAGCCCCCTGGCGCCCGGGGAAATGGGCCAAGGATGTCCAGTCCCCAAACAGCGAATGGCCATGAAAGGGGGATGGTTTGCAGGCCCTGAGTCGGCTAATGGATCTGCTTAGCATGGAATTGACAGGCTTCACAAGCTTTTACCAGTTCGATCGCGTCATTGAGTGCTGTTGGCCAATAGAACCCGCTTTGAAAGACCTTTCTGACGAGGGTCCATGAAGACGAGTGGTGCCCACAGTCCCCACCGTGAATGTCTACCAGTAACTCTTTCCCTTGCTCCCTGGAGATGTAATGCAGGGAAACATCATTCGGCCGCTTTCGGTAAAGTTCTCTGTCTTGGATGCGGTAGGTCGTGGCCTACCGCACCACGCGTCCTGCGTCCTCCTCCTTCTCCGACAAAGTCCCTTGCGTCAAGTAATCTTTGAATTCTGCGGTCCAACTTCCCTCCTAAGGCTCTAGTGCCAGGAGCAGGCGAGCTCCCGAGGTCGGGCCGCAGGTCGGGGCTCCCGAGGTAGGCGGTTGAGGGAGCTCCTCCCGAGGCTACGCTGTACTTGCTTGCGTCGGTGTTGCCGAGGGTCTGAAGAGTCGTTCCTCAAAGACGCCGGGCTCTTGAGGCAGACATCTGGACGCCCTCCTGGTGATGTCATCAGCCTCTTGATTGGTGCCGCGGGGCACGTGCTGCAACTCTAACCCCCAAAACTGCTTCTCCGCCCTGCGGACCTCCAGAAGATATGCTTCCATGTGTTCGTCCTTCGGCTCGTACACCTTGTTGGAGAAGTTGACGAGGAGTTGTGGATCTCCCTTGATGATGAGGGGCTTTACCCCCAAGGCGGCTGTAGCTTTCAATCCTACTATCAGGCCCTCGTATTTTGCTATGTTATTGGAGACCTTCTCTCCGTGCTGGAAGCAGAGCTGCACGGCATAATAGAGCTTGTCCTGAGTGGGAGATATGAGCACTGCGCCTGCCCCTGCGCCATGTTGCGAGAACGCCCCATCGAAGTACATGACCCAGCCGTCCGGTGCTTCACTTCCTGGGGAAAGCGACCAATCCTCGCCCGCTTCGAGCCCTGGTGCCTCCGTCCATTCCGCCACGAAATCCGCAAGTGTGGCTCCCTTGATGACCCGGGTTGTGCTGAATTCCAGCTAAAATGCTTGCAACTCGATGTTCCATTCTGCGACCCTTCCAGCTGAGTTCGGGCTCCTGAGTATCCTTTCCAAGGGATATGCTGAGACGACCTTGATGGGGTGACCCTGAAAGTAGTGTCGCAGCTTGCGTGAGGCCACTAGCAACGCAAGGAGGAGTTTCTGAGGCATGGGGTATCACGCCCTCGCGTCCCACAGCATCGTGCTAACGAAGTACACAGGATGCTCGATGTGGTTGAGAGTGCTGGTGTGGCCTGCGTCTTCCGGAGGTCGAGGCGCCTCCCAAGACGATGGAGCCCTAGGCGCCTGGTTGCCTGGCGGGGCCTCCTCCATCGTGGGTGTGTCCCCCTGTTGAGGCTGATCCCCATCCGCTACGGTCGTGGTCTTCACGAAGCTTTCCTGGCCTTGTTCTGCTTCGGCCGGGGCTGCGACTGACGCGGTCTTGGCCCGGCGCTCCTCCCGAACCTCCACCAGGGCTGCGCTGGCGGAGTAGGGCGTGGCTGCAAGGTAGAGCACCAAGGGCTCCTGAGGGCGCGGAGCTACCATCACCGGAGGGCTGGTAAGTTACTTCTTGAGATCTTGGAATGCTTTGTCAGCCTCTTCAGTCTATTCGAACGGGCCCTTCTTCTTCATCAGCTTGGAGATGAAGCGTCCCAACGCGGTTACTCGCCCAGTGAGCTTCTACATTTCTCTGAGGGTCTTCGGCGGACTCATGTCTTCGACTGCCTTGACCTTCTCTTGGTTAGCCTCGATGCCTCTGTGGGACACGAGGAAGCCCAAAAGCTTGCCTGAAGGGACTCTGAATACGCACTTCTTCGGATTGAGTCACAGGTCCACCTCGCAAAGACTCGCGAAGGTTTCTTCCAGGTCCTGTATCAGGGTCTTCGCCTCCTGAGACTTCACCACAATGTCGTCGACGTAGGCCTCGGCGTTCCTCCCGAGCTGCCAGCCCAAGGCAATGTGCATCAGTCGCTGGAAGGTCGCGCCTGCATTGCGCAACCCGAATGGCATGCAGGTGTAGCAGTACACCCCACACGGGGTCAGGAAGGTTGTCTTCTCCACGTCTTCCACCGCCATCTTGATTTGGTGCTAACCCGAAAATGCATCCAGGAAACACAGCAGGTCGCACTTGGCGGTGGAGTCGACGTTCTGGTCGATGTGGGGAAGCAGGAACGGATCTTGAGGGTAGGCCTTGTTGAGGTTGGTGAAGTCGACGCACATGCGCTCCTTTCCCCCCTTTTTTGGCACGACAACGGGGTTCGGCAGCCATTCGGGGTAGCGGACCTCGTGAATGACTCCTGCTGCCTCTAGCTTGCGGGTTTCTTGGATGATGAATGTCTCCTTCTCTGTGTACACTCCGCACGGGCTCACAGAGGCCGTTTTCTCCACATCTTCTACCGCCATCTTAATTTGGTGATAGCATGAGAAGGCATCCAGGAAGCACAGCAAGTCGCACTCATCAGTGGAATTGACGATCTGGTCGATGCGAGGGAGCGGGAATGGATCCTGAGGGCAGGCCTTGTTGAGGTTGGTGAAGTCGACGCACATGCGCTCCTTTTCCCCTTTTTTGGCACAACAACAGGGTTGGCCAGCCATTCAGGATAGCGAACTTCGTGAATGACACCGGCAGCCTCCAACTTGCGGGTTTCTTGGATGATGAAAGCCTGCTTCTCAGTGGACTGTCGCCTTACCTTCTGCTTCACGGGGCGCACGTTGGGGCACATGTTCAGGTGGTGCTCAATCACCTCTCTTGGGATCCCTACTAGTTGATCGGGTTCCCATGCAAACACCTCCTTGTTCGTGCGCAGAAATTTCACCAGGGCCTCCTCCTGCTCAAGGTCGATATTGGCGCCTATGGTGAAGGTGGCGCTAGAAGATCCATCTTCGTCGACTGGTACTTGCTTGCTCTCCGCCTTGTCTTGGGTGAATAGCTGCTTCTTCTTGGCTGGCGCAGCCCCCTTGGGCTCAGGGGCATCTGCACTGGCGGGCTGCACCATTGCGGCCGTCTTGAAAGCGAGCTTGAGTGCCTGTAGTGCATCCCTCGCGTCTCCAGGCACGGTAAGGACGCCGCTGCTCCCAGGCATCTTCATGAGGGTTGTAGGACGGGTGAGTCACCGCCATGAACTGGGCCAAGGCAGGGTAGCCGAGGATGGCGTTATACGGGAGGCTGATGGGGGCGATGTCGAAGTCGACTAGCTCCGTGCGGAAGTTGTCGTGGGTGCCGAAGGTCACCGGGAGGTGGATCTGCCCCAGGGAGCCGGTGGAACTGCCTCGGATGCCGGAGAAGGGCCTGCTGGGATGGAGTCCCTCCAGCGGCACGTGGAGGAGGCTGAAGGCCTCCACCGAGAGCATGTTGAGGCTGGCACCACTGTCGATGAGGGTCCTGGTGACAGCCACCTGCAAATGGTGGGGGTGCATAGCATTGGGAGCGCGACCGAGCAGGCGGTGTTGGAGGGGTGATCGTCCGAGCTGAAGGTCAAATCGGCCTTGGTTGCCACCCAGCCCGGGGGGGCTTCACGGCGCTTGAGGACGGCACCGATCCGGCGGACGAACGGCTTGACGTGGCGGCTCGAAGGTGGCGCCGGCGAGCCGCCCAAGAGAGCTGCGATGACTGGGGGCGCCGGCACAGCGTACTGGGCAAGGAAGCGGCTGTGCAACACCTCCCAGGAGGCCACAGAAGCCGCTGGCAGGTGGAGCAACCACATGCGTGGGACGCCATTGAGGGTCATCGGCAGCCTGTTAGCCATGACCCTGTCATCGCCCCCTGCCTCGAGGATGGCCTCCTCATATGCCAGCAGGAAGGCTAGCGGATCCGTCCTGTCATCGTAGCGTGGCGGCATGTCTAGCTTGTACTTGTTTGGCCATCGCACCTGCCGTAAGGCGGGGGCCAGGGCTCGGAGCCCCCTAGCCCCAGCGCTCGAGCCGGCCGCCGAAGTCGGAAGCGTGATGTCCGCCATGAGGGAGAAGTGCAGTGCTAATGGAGAGCGGGCCGACGGAAGGGAGAGCTTCGCCACACCCCTACCTGGCGCGCCAAATGTTGGATGTTGGGTGCCGGCAGACCCTTAAGGTTCGAACTCTGGGGTGCGCGCGAAGATCTTCCCCCTACCACTCCATGTCTGATCGCCCCGCGAGAATCTAAGATAAACAATGAACAACACAGGGGACACAAGATTTATACGGGTTTGGGCCACCGTTGTGGTGTAATACCCTACTCCAGTGTGTGGTGTGGTGGATTGCCTCAGGTGATGATGATGAACAGTACAAAGGGCGAACGGCCTCGCGAGAGGTGTTCTTGAGCTGGTGCGATGAACTGCTTGAATGAGTTCGATCACCTAATGATCTAATGAGAACTCGATGCCCTCTTGTATGGTGGCTAGCCCTATTTATAGAGGCCCTAGTGCTCTTCCCAAATATTGAGCGGGAAGGGCGCCAACAATGGCCATTTTGAAGGGGAACATCTAGTACAACTTATCCTGACTAAAGTTGGTCTTTGGCTGCCAAAGGCACTGGTAATGACACCGTCTTGGGCTCCACGGTGACCTCCATCCTGCCGCTCTGCTGGTCCTGGTCTCGTTGCACTGAAATGGCAACCTTTTCCTAATGCCTTGGTACTCCACGCCTGTGCTTGTCCCCTTTGCACCAAAGAGGAAACAAGGACACTATGCAGGCCGGCGCCCGCCTGGCGCCTGCCTGGTCTCGATCGTCACGGCTTGTGTCACGAGCACCTCACGAGGTACCCCTGCCTTGATCTCTCTGCCTCCTCACGAGCCTGCCTGGCAAGGCTGCTCCTAAGGAAGCCTTGTGTCGTCTGCCCCACGAGGCTTGGCCCCTCGTGAGGGTCTTTAGTCTTGTGTTGATGAAGATGGGCCGTGCTGGGCCACCACTTGAGCCACGCCGCAGGCCGCAGGCAGGCAAGTCTGCGGACCCCCGTTCCCAAGACGCCGACAGTGGCGACGGCGACGGTGGACTTATCCTGTGATGATTCGGGCAGGGGAGAGGAGGAAGATGAAGAGGAGGAGGAGGAGCGTCACTCGGAGGCGACCATCGAGGGGATGGGGGAGACTTCCCCCTGGTGTAGGTCCAGCGCCCTCTGCTCCATGCCGGACGATGACGAGGCCGGCAATAGGCGAGGGGTAGAGGACCCGCCCTCGACCCCGAAGAAGGACAGATTGGGGCTGATCTCCCGAGGGTCTACTCCAGCCCTGGTGCCGCCCGAAGCCAGCTCCATCCCTTTTGGTGCGCCTTCCTCTGCTGCTGGACCTCCTGAGGCTGAGCCCCGCAAGAGGCTCTCAGGCTTCAAGCTCGGCCGGAGGCCGTGAGACCCCGAGGCAGCCGACCAATAAGTACTCGAACTCCACTTTGCCCTTGTGTTTGCCGTCGAGGCCTGACATCCCTTATTTGGGTAGGACGCCACCTGCGGCGAAGAGGCTGAAGGGAGACACGTCGACCTCTCTTGGGGCAGGCTCACCTGCCGTGGCCGCGCCTTCACTCGCAGGAAAGGGAGGCAGCAGGGCTCACACTTCCCCTTCCCGGTCGTCCTCGCGAGGTCAGGAGGGACGCCCTGGCGGGGAGCCAGCCCCCGTGGCCCCGCTAACTCTAGAGGCGCCTGCGCTTGATGCTGTCGCCGAAGTTGTCAAGGCTCAGAAGGTCCCTGCCTCCTAAGCTGTGATCACGCTGTCGTCTTCCCCTCCTACTCCGCCGGTTCCCGTCTCCTCTGCCTCCTCCGTCGCCTTGGACCGTGCTACCAACAAGCTGAGTCGGCTGCGAGAGGATCTCCGGGGCGCCGACCCCCGCCTGGTGGCCGGGCGGCTGGAGCTGGTCTCCAACTGGGTTCGCTCTGACGCCTCCGTCCGAGCGGCGCTGAGCCAGGCTGTGATGGCTTCTGAGGAGGAGAAGCAAGTCACCTCCCAGGCCATAGCCGCTCGCGACGTAGCATTGAAGGATGCTTCCACTGTCAAGGGCCACTGTAAGATGCTGGAGGGCGAGCTGCAAGGGTTGCGTGATGAGCTCGCAAAGGAGGTTCGCGACCGTCATGCGAAGGAGGAGGAGATGAAGGCTCGGGAGGCTGCCGTCAAGGACCACGACGCCGAACTCTTAGCTGACCACGGTCGGCTCAAGACACTGGAGCAGACACTGAAAGCGGAGAGGGTTGAGCTGGATGCCAAGGCGAAGGTCTTGGACGAGGACCGTGCGGCCTTCACGCGTTATGAGTTGAGGGCTCGCACGGCGCTGAAGACGCTTTATGAAGTGGGCCTGGAGAAACCGCTGGCCTGAGCCACGGAAGGCCCCGCCAAGCTGATTCCCTTCCTGGTCGAGGTGCTTGAGGAGGTCGTGACTGGCATCGGCCCCATGGCCGAAGTTGAGGCTCGCGTCCTTTCCTCCGCAGCACTGACGCGGATCCTCAGCCACGTCTACCTCCGCAACCCCGACGCCAACCTTGACGACCTGCTGGAGCCTGTGGATGTCAAGCACTCCACCGCTGTTGCCGAGGCCGTGAACGGCCGAGCGGAGGCCTTGCTGGCGAAGTTCCGCGCCCAAGCGAGGCGCTGTTGGCTCCGCGACCTCGGGGGGTGGAGCTGACAAGCGCAACTCCACCACGAGCGGCGGTGCGGCCCAGGGGCGATCTTCTTGCGGCTTCTTTCCTGCTTCGATTCCTGCAACATGCACCGTGCCTCGTGGAGGCGTTTAAACTTGTGTTTGGTATTGTCAGAACAATTTATGGTCTGTAATATTTGCTTCTGAATTTGCTAAATTTTTGCGGTTTCCTTCCTATTTGCTTGTGTTCTACATCGGCAGGGCCCAGCCCCGCGCATACCTCAGCCGCCGTTAGCCCCGACCGGATCACCAGGACGGGACTAAGTAGTGAGGGGCTACGTGGCAAGTTAGGCTCCTGAGTCGCGATGCTCAGGAGTCCCCCTTGACGTTCAAACGGTCTTCATACCTTGGCTCCGCTCAGGGAGGGGTGGGCAACGACCAGGTCCGAGGGACTTGGTTGGGTGGTGTGCGCCCGGGCGTGAACCGGGCGCAGCCCCCGTGCCAAGCCCCCTCCTGCGGCGCTCGCGAGGGGGGGCGTTGCGATGAGGCCAGACATTGAGCTCTGGGCTCCCTAAGGTTGATACAGCCGTGGGCTGCCCTCAGTTGCTTATCACCAGCGTGGAGCATAGCACTTTCGTATGTGTACGGGCATAGCCGCTCCTCGGCAGTGTCGTCAGCCAGCGCGGAGCATGGTGCTTCCACTGGAACGTGGGAGGGGGCTCCCCTCTGGGAGGAGTCCCCAGGGCGTGTACAGCCCCGCCCTGACACGTGGCCGCCACGGTAGCGCTAGACGAGGTGTATCTGGGCACTCATGAGCCAGCACGAGACTCACGAGGCCCTACCTCAAGGCGGGTTGCGCCTGATCTTGAGCCTTGGGCGGCTGAGTGTTCCTGCATGAGGGTTAGATGCAAATGCTCTACGTCCTCAGGTCCTGGCCCTCGAGCAGGCATCGGACCAATATCCAAGAAACCGTATCGAATGCCCGCCAATGATCATGAGGAAATTAAGAAGCAGATTAAGGAGTTATTGGAGAAAGGTTATATTCAACCAAGCTCATCACCTTGGGGAGCCTAGTGCTTCTAGTTGAGAAGAAGGATGGATCTTTGAGGATGGTTGTTGATTATCACGCGATGAATGAGGTGACGATCTAGAATAAATACCCTCTGCCGATGATCAATGATATTTTTGACCAGCTGTAGGGAGCTACGGTTTTCTCCAAGATCGATCTTCGGTCAGGTCATCACAAGCTGAAGATCCGAGAGCAGGATATACCTAAGACAGATTTTACCACAAGGTATGGGCTATATGAGTGTATGGTTATGTCATTTGGTTTGACTAATGCCCCTGCCTATTTTATGAGTATGATGAACAAGGTGTTCATGGAGTTCTTGGACATCTTTGTCGTGGTGTTCATTGATGATATATTAGTTTATTCGAAGAATGAAGAAGAGCATAAGGAACATTTGTGCTTGGTTCTCGAGAAGCTCAGGGAACACCAATTGTATGCCAAGTTCAGCAAATGTGAGTTTTCGTTGAGGGAAGTTGGATTTCTCGGACATGTTATATCAGGAGAAGGAATAGCAGTAGACCCTACCAAGGTTGCATCTGCCACTGAGTTGTTGGCACCCACCTCAGTTGGAGAGATCAGAAGTTTCCTTAGACTCGCAGGTTATTATCAAAGATTTATTGAGAATTTCTCCAAGATCGCCAAACCCATGACGGAACTATTGAAGAAAGACACCAAGTTTAAATGGACCGAGGATTGTGAGGCCGGTTTCAAGAGTTGAAGAAAGGTTTGGTTATAGCCCCAGTGCTGATTCTCCCGATTATCCGCAAAGATTTCCAAGCATATTGCAACGCTTCTTGTCAGGGACTTGGAGGCATTCTTATGTAGGAAGGAAGAGTTGTTTCATATGCCTCACGTCAGCTTTGACCTCATGAGTTAAATTATGCCACGCATGATTTGGAGTTAGCAGCCGTAGTGCATGTGCTTAAGACATGGAGACACTTTCTCATCGGCAACCGTTGCAATGTTTACACGGATCATAAGAGTTTGAAGTACATCTTCACGCAGAAGGAGTTGAACCTCGGGCAGAGGAGATGGTTGGAGCTCATAAAGGATTATGACATGAGATTGCATTATCACCCAGGAAAGGCCAATGTCGTACTTGATGCGTTGAGCTGCAAGAGTTATGTTAACACGCTCATAACCGGAGGATTACCGCAGGAGTTAGCCTATGACCTTCGAGAACTTTGCTTGGAGATAGTTCATAGAGGTTATGTTGCCGCACTGGAAATTCAGTCCAGTTTACTGGGAAAGATCCGAGAAGCCTAGAAGACAGACAAGGAGATTGCAGAGATAAAGGAAAGGATGAGTAAGGAAAGGCTAAAGATTTTTGTCAGGATGAGCACAAAACTTTATGGTTTGAGGATGTATCTATGTGACCAATGACCCTGACATCAGGAAGTTAATTCTTCAGGAGGCTCATAATTCGCCTTACTCGATTCACCCAGGAAACACCAAGATGTATTGGACTTGAAGGAGAGTTTCTAGTGGACAGGAATGAAGAAGGATATTGCAGAGTCTGTAGGAGTATGCGACATATGTCAGAGAGTTAAGGCAGAGCATCTGAAACCAGCAGGGTTACTTCAGCCTTTGCTGATACCCGAATGGAAGTGGGATAAACTTGGCATGGATTTCATCACCGGATTACCCAAAACTCGTTCAGGCTATGACTCTATCTGGGTTATGGTTGATCGCTTGACCAAGGTAGCCCATTTCAGGGGTTGATGGCGGGTGACCATGGCGAGATCAGAGCGCATGGCAGAGCGTCGCCAGGAAACAGCGGGCGGAGTCATGCCATCGCCGCCCCCGCCTTTGTGCCGCTTCCTCCCACGCTAGCCTCCCTGGTCGCCCTATGGAGAGGGGATAGGAGACGCCGGAGCGGGTGATGGCACTGGTACCAGAGTTTGGGGCATGCGGACGGCAGAGAGCCCGGTCAGTGACTCATGGGATGCGGCGTTCCTTCTACAACAGATAGGTGCATGCCTGGAGGAAGGACGGCAGAGAGCCCGGTCAGTGACTCATGGGATGCGGCGTTCCTTCTACAACAGATAGGTGCATGCCTGGAGGAAGGACGGCAGCTTGGAGTCATCGTATGTAACACCCCAAGAGTGATGGGTCCCATTTTGTAATATATCCAACCTTGGTCATGATCTAATTCCATGTGGGTTCCATCATTTTGGCTTCATCTTGTTGCTTTGTTGTTTCATTTTTGCATGCCATGACCATATGAGTGGATTGTTTTATCTTCATCATATTATTCCAATGAGTCACCCATGTTGTTGCTATGATCATCATTATTGTTGATTGCATTTAGTTTGAGCTTGTTCTTGTGTGTAACCCCATCTTCATTTCAGCCTATGTTTCGGCATCTCCTCCATCCCAACATAAACCCCTCTCCATGCAAACGCCCTTGCTCATCTTCTTTCTTTCAGTTCTATAGCCATTTATTAAAGTGACATTTTTCCTATCTAGAAAAATGTTCATTCTTTTCCTATAAGTCTTGCACCATGCCTTATTGTAACATCCCAAATTTTCAATTTGGAATGTTATACAATAGATCATCATTGCATATCATATTTTATTGCATTTTGGGTTGATCCTAGAAATTCTACGCAACTCAAGGACCCACGCAGAGAGTTGGGGATTTCGTTATTTTCATATTTGAGTTTTCTCAAATTTTGGAAAGAGGATCGTTTGATTTTAATTATTTTTCTCTCCTAATATTTCCAATATGAAAATGAAAGAGAGAGGATAAAATGACTTCCCCAAAATAAAGAAATATTGGAGGTTAAATATAAAAATCAAATAAGAATTTTATTCGGAGTTTTATTGCTATTTTATTTGAATTAGGAAAAAATGTGTTTTTCAAAATTGCATTAGAGGCCCAATTAAATGTTCGCTATATCCGCTATATTTTTAGAGGACGTGGAAAATTTATTTCAGGATTTTTGGAGTCTGTTTAGTATTTCTTTTCTTTGTTTTTCTACGCGCAGAATTATTTAAAAAAAAGGAACCGACTTAGCCGGGTCGTAGCCGACTCGGACTTCTCCGGCCGGCCCTTTTAAAAGGCCTGCCCCGAGACCCTGCCAGCCCAGCCGCCCGCCCCCGCTAACCCTAGTCGCCACCGCCTCAAACCGCGCATCGTGCCTCTGCCAGCCGTCGCTGGCTCCCACCGCGACGCTGCCGTCCCTCGGAGCCGCCGCCGCCTGCCGACCCCGCCGCCGCCCGTCGCCGCCGCCGAGGTAGCCGCCGCCGCCGGTTTTCATAGAAAACCGTTTTTTTTCAAAAACCCCAGTTATTTTATTTTAGATCGGTTTTTTCTCCGGTTTAGTTATTTAGCGAACGCCCGTTCCTACATTCATTTTAACGAACGGTTTTCACCCGTTAGCCGCAGACATCGAACGTTGTTCGTTAGCCTATTCATCAGTTATTCTTTTTTCAGGGTTTTTCCGCGATTATTTTTTATCGCGATTTCCGCCCTGATTTTCATTTTAGTTTATCTTTTCGCTCGTTTATCGGAATCAGGCGATTCAAGCGCCTAGATATTTGTCTCGAAGCCCTCTTTCTATTTAACCAACTTGAACATGATTTTGGTACTGTAAAATTTGACTTAAGTCCAGATTAGTAAACGGATCTTGTTTCTTTTGCAGTTTGAGTTTCGTTGCTTCGTGTTATTTGATTCTTTTTGGCAAACAGGAGTTCTTAAGTTGAGCTTTCCGGTTAGATCTCTTATGTGAGTTTTACCCGTGCTTCTAGTTGAGTGCTCATTGTATGCTTGTTTGTTTGAGATAAAGTACCCGAAGTGTGAAGCGTGCTACTACGAGTCCCTAGGTTTCACGGATCATCAACAAGGCAAGTAACGCTTTGATCATACCTCTTTACTACCCGGTTTTATTGCATTAGATCAATCCTCAAACAATTGCATGGTTAGGATCTAATTAACATGTGGGTTTTGGGAAATAGATGGTGAGGTAGAACCTATTGCCCTGTTTATAATCAAACCTTTGGGAGTTACTTTTACGTTATGCTTATATTGCTATGCTATGCTTGTAGACGTGGTTTGGGTGAGTGTATCCATGACAGATGTGAGTATTGTTAATTTATGTTTTACTTAAGGTGGCTACTTAAATACACATCTGGGTGGATTTCTTGAGGTACCCTGGAGTACCCAGTGGTTGTCAGGGCACCTGGAGAATCTAGCGTTGTCCTAGGATATCCCGGAATACCCGTGTGATCATCCTACAGTCTGCCACCCAGGCTCAAAGGGATCATAAGGTTATTCATGCTAGAAACTTCCGTGTGCAGCCACAAGCCAATATGGGCTCTGGCATAGTTGAGTAAGTTGCGTGAAGCTCTTGAAGCGGTAGACTAGCAGATGTAGTGGGTTGTAGGTGGTATTGTCTATCCAGAGTAGAGAGTTAATGCTTCAGAAAGACGGTGTCTCGAATCTCCAACCGTGGATGTATTCGAGTCTTGTGGGGAAAAGTGTGCAAACCTCTGCAGAGTGTATAAACTAATCATGGTTAGCCGTGTCCCCGGTTATGGACGTTTTGAGTATCTAGTTCTTGGATTATCATGTTGATCTCATCACTCTAAATATAATTTGTTTGGGTTTAATGATGATGCTTAATTGGGATTGAGTTGGAGGAACCTTCTCAATGTTTAACAACCACCATGATAGTTAAATAAAATTTATTCCTTTGTTGTAGGGAAAATTGGCTTTATGCAAAACTGTAACCATAGAGCTTTCCACCAGCCATATATGCATGTAGTGGTAGCAATTATTCTGTTCATTACTCTATGTGTTACATTGCCAGCATACTCCATGTGCTGACCCGTTTCGGGCTGCAACGTTCATGTTGCAGACTTTTTAGACAACGAGTAAGGTGCCATAGGTCGTTGTCTTTCATTCAGTGATGTCGTTGGAGTTGATGGACTCACTTTATCTTCGAAGCCTTCCGCCGTTATCGATTTTAGATAGCCTTAAGCCATATTATTGTTATAAATTCTCTTTTGAGACATTTGATGTAATAAGTGTGTGATTTCTACTTTGTTATAAATCCTCAAGTATTGTGCGTGTCAGCATTACCGATCCAGGGATGCCACTGATGCACAGAGATCGGACTGTTTGAGGTCTGGTCGCTACATGATGGTATCAGAGCTCACGCTGACTGTAGGACACGACCACTAAGCCAAAGCCCTAGATCACTACTCTCTTCTCATTTCCGACTCCTCTCCTTTTTCTACTCTATAGGATGGCGGATGCAAGGAGCAAGTTCACCCATCCGGATGAAGATACACCTTTTGGACGACACTTGAAGGAAGTTATTAGATACCTGAACATCGGTATACCAAGCTTCACTGGGACCTACATCACCACATTACCAGAAGAGGAGCGCTGGATGATTCGAGTTCAAGTTCCAGGGAGGACGTTCATGCCAGTCACTGAGCCCATAGAGTTTTCCTTCGATGCACCAACCTGGAGTCTAGGAAAGAGTATGGCAGCCCACATCACCATGGGACGCATTAGAGAAGTTTACCACAAAGATCTCAAGGATACTATCTATCAGATTTGTGGGTGCCGAGATGAGCAACGGGAGATGATCAGCACCAGGAAGGATAGATCCATTGCAGCTTTCATCCAGGAGTTAAACCAGCATATTTGTCGCCAGGAGAACCAGATGTGCGCAAGCATGATAGATCTGAAGAATGCAATGACCAGGATCACGGAGCTGGAGGAAGAACTCAAGTCTACACGCGATGGATATGAGGAGGAAATGATGATACTCATGGAGAAGAATAACGATTTGACGAGGAAGCTAGGAGTATTCATCTGAGACCCCGTGCCAGGAGGAGAAGATGATGATTCCACTTGCCCGGAGAACTACAACATCATTGACGACACCGATTTGGACCCCGACGATAGCGATGATGATTATGTTGATGAAGCTGGAGTAGATATCATGGAGTCTTCCACCGATCAAGTTCTCTAGTCGACCACCATATCAGTAGTAGTATTTCCCCATGTATATAGTATGGTCCAAGCACTTTGTAACGGTAGTTAGATCGATATATGCCCTTGTTTGAAATGATTGAAGTGATATGTTTGTGTTTGTCTCATGTGCATATGGGTAGTGTTTTCCCTATAGATCTCATTCTATTCTATTTTCTCATCTTTTCTAAACCCATCAGATGCCTCCGAGACGCGACAATGGATTTGCTTTCCCACCGGAGCTCACTTAGTTGATCCAGCAGCAGAATGCATTGATGCAGATACTAGTCTAGAATCAGAATTAGGGGACAACAACAACAACCCACCACCACCACCTGTTGATCACTTAGCTCGTTTCTTATGGCTGAATCCACCGGTATTCTCCAGTAGCACCGAGCTGATAGTTGCAGATGATTAGCTCCGCAAGATTGGAAGGGAGTTGACCACTGCAGGATGCACAGATGCGGAGAGAGTGTGTTTTGCAGCACATCAGCTTGATGGACCTGCAGCATCATGGTGGGAGAATTTCACAGCCACTTAGCCCATCGACACTGTCACATGGGACCAGTTTCAGCAAGCTTTTCGCACTGCCCATGTTTCAGCAGGAGCTATGGCCATGAAGAAGCATGAGTTTTGCAACTTGCGCCAAGGAGGACGCATAGTGGGCTAGTATGTGGATGATTTTAGTAAGCCAGCACGTTATGCCCCGGATGACGTTGCTATGGATAGAGCTAAGCAAGAGAAGTTTCTGGAAGGGCAGAATGATGAGCTGAGCATGCATTTGATGGTGGCAACCTTCAACAACTACCAGGAGTTGGTAGATAGAGCTCTCATGATTGAAGGGAAGCAGCAGCAGATTGACAACTGCAAGAGGAAGTATGGACAACGGAAGTACAATTCTGGAGCTCAGCAGAGGCCTCGTTTTACCCCGAACTCGGGAGGACACCTTCACCATAACCATGGAGTCCATAATTCCAATGGAGGGAGTTCGCATAACCATAGTGGACCCAAGAATGGGAATGGGAATGGAGGAAGCAACGGTCAGAACCGTCCCAACCCAGCAACGCCCGCCAAGAAGGATCTAAGTCACATTACTTGTTTCAAGTGCGGGAAGAATGGACATTACGCCATGGAGTGTTCTGAAGCAAAGAATGGGAATGGCAACGGAAGCTCTGGGAAGAAGCCTAACCCTTTCAACAGGGGACAAGTGAACCACGTTAGCGTGGAGGAGGTTGAAGCACAACCCGATGCAGTAATAGGTAAGTTTTTAGTTAAGTCATTTATGCAATCGTTCTTTTTGATACTGGTGCATCGCATTCATACATATCAAGGGGATTCATGGATAAGTATAACCTGCCAACCCAAGCCCTTAGGTCACCCATGTTAGTAACCTCACCAGGAACAGAGTATATGGCTAGCGTATGGTGTGATCGGTTACCATTAAGGACTCGTAACTACGTGTTCCCCTCAGACCTAATAGTATTGGAGTCACAAGGAGTAGATGTGATATTAGGCATGGATTGGTTATCAAAGTATGGAGGGAACATTGACTGCGCTAGTAAGTCGATTTTGCTCACCACCCCAGAAGGAAGAAGGATCAAGTATGTATCCCGGCATGTGCCAAAGAGGACTCAAGTGAATTCCTTATCAGGAGTTGTACAGGAGGAAGTACCAGTGGTGAAGGATTTCCCTGATGTATTTCCAGAAGAGTTGCCAGGCATGCCATCGGATAGAGACATTGAGTTTTTATTGAGCTTTTGCCAGGCATAGGGCCAATATCTAAGAGACCGTACAGGATGCCCATAAAGGATTTGGAGGAAATTAAGAAGTAGATTAAGGAGTTACTGGATAAAGGTTATATTCGCCCAAGTTCGTCACCTTGGGGATAACCAGTGCTTCTAGTGGAGAATAAGGATGGATCATTGAAGATGGTTGTCGATTATCGTGGATTGAGTGAAGTGACAATCAAGAACAAGTACCGACTGCTGATGATCGATGATTAGTTTGATCAGTTGCAAGGAGCTAAAGTATTTTCCAAGATCGATCTGTGATCAGGATACCACCAGCTGAAGATTCGAGAGCAGGATATACCTAAGACAGCTTTTACCACAAGGTACGGGCTATATGAGTATACTATTATGTCTTTTGGTCTGACTAATGGGCCTGCCTATTTCATGAACATGATGAACAAGGTGTTTATGGAGTTTTTGGATAAGTTCGTCATGGTGTTCATTGATGATATTCTGGTCTACACTCAAAGAATGAAGAGGAGCATAAGGAGCATTTGCGTTTGGTACTTGGGAAGCTCAGAGAACATCAGTTATATGCCAAGTTCAGCAAGTGTGAGTTTTGGATCAAGGAAGTTGGACTCCTTGGACATGTTATATTCGGAGAAGGAATAGCAGTAGACCCCACCAAGGTTGTCACTGTGACAAATTGCAAAGCACCCACGTCTGTTGGAGAGATCCGGAGTTTTCTTGGACTCGCAGGATACTACAGGAGGTTCATTGAGAATTTCTCGAAGATTGCAAAGCCCATGACGGAGTTGTTGAAGAAGGACACCAAGTTCAAATGGACTGAGGAATGTGAGGCCAGTTTTCAGGAATTGAAGAAACATTTGGTTACAGCCCCAGTGTTGATTCTTCCAGATCAACGCAATCATTATCAAGTGTATTGCGACGCTTCTCGTCGCGGACTTGGAGCAGTGCTTATGCAGGAGGGAAGAGTTGTTTCATATGCCTCACGGCAGCTTAAACCCCATGAGTTGAAGTATGCTACACATGATTTGGAGTTAGCAGCCGTAGTGCATGCGTTGAAGACATGGAGACATTTTCTCATCAGAAACCACTGTGAGGTGCACCCGGATCACAAGAGTTTGAAGTATATCTTCACACAGAAGGAGTTGAATCTCAGGTAGAGGAGATGGTTGGAGCTCATCAAGGATTATGATATGAGATTGCATTATCACCCCGGGAAGGCTAACGTAGTAGCTGATGCGTTGAGTTGCAAGAGCCATGTCAATACGCTCATGACCGGATTATTACCCAAGGAGTTAGCAGAGGATCTTCATGAGCTATGTTTGGAGATAGTTCCAAGAGGCTATGTAGTTGTCGGCGTTTCGGGAATGCGGATCCCCAGACTTGCCTACCTGCGGCCTGCGGCGTGGCTCAGCAGTGGCCCAGTACGGCCCGTCTTCATCAACAAGCGCTCAAGACCCTCACGAGGGGCCAAGACTCGCGGGGCGGATGGCACAAGGCCTCCTCAGGGGCGGCCTCACTAGGTAGGCTCGCGAGGAGGTGGAGAGATCAAGGCAAGGGGTACCTCGCAAGGTGCACATGACGCAAGCCATGACGATCAAGACCAAGCGGGTGCCAGCCTGCGCAGTGTCCTTGTTTCCTCTTTGGTGCAAAGGGGCAAGCGCAAGCGCGGAGTACCGAGGCATCAAGCAAAGGTTTACATATCGGTGCAACGAGACCAAGACCAGCAGGACGGCAGGACGGAGGTCACCGTGGAGCCCAAGACAGCGTCATCGCTAGTGCCTTTGGCAGTCGAAGACCACCTTTAGTCAGGATAGCTTGTACTAGCTGTCCCCCTTCAAAATGGTCGTTGTTGGCTTCCTTCCCGCTCAACATTTGGGAAGAGGACCAGGGCCTCTATACATAGAGATAGCCACCATAGTAGGAGATCATCGAGTTCTCACCTAGAGCCAACAGAGACGGAGCAATTCCTCTCCAAGCGCACCACCACAAGAACACCTCTCGCGAGGCTGTTCTTCCTTTGTACTGTTCATCATCAGCCCAAGAGGCAATCCACCACACCACACACAGGAGTAGGGTATTACACCACAATGGTGGCCCGAACCTGTACAAATCTTGTGTCTCTTGTGTTGTTCATGGTGCTAGCTTAGATTCGTGGCGAGGTTTTGGGGCGTGAATCGGTAGGGAGAAGATCTTCGTGCGGACCCCAGAGTTCGAACCTTAACGGTTTTACCAGAACCCGATATCCGACATTTGGCATGCCAGGTAGGGGTGCGCCGGAATCCTCTTTCCGCTGTTCTGCATTCCGTCGCTTCGTCGCATCCATGGCAGACGCTCGCCGAGCTCGCGCCGAGCGTCGGGTTGCTCTCGCCGCCCGTGTCGCCCAGACAGCTCCCGCCGGTGGGCCTCCTCGTTGTTCTCCATCACCTGTCGCCACTGGCCCGGCGGGGAACGAGCAGCACACATCTTCGCTGCATCCCTCGGTGCGGCGGGAAGGCCGCACCGCCACTCCGTCTCTCACTCCAGCTAGTTCGTCGTCTCACACTCATCGCGCTCCCATGGACGCGCAGGCCGCGTTGCTCCTGGCACGTGAGCTCCTGCACTACCGCCCCGTCGACGACCTCTACGAGGAGTGGCTCGCTCGCATCACCGAGCTCGTCAGCGCCGTGGGGGGCTCTCCTGTGTCGTCCCTCTCACTGCCTCGCCCTCCGTCCTGCATGGGCAACGCGGCTCAGGGAGCGCCTCCGCCACCTCCTCCCCAAGAAGGCGCCCCGACTCCAAGGCGCGTGGCCCCTGGACGTGACCCACCGCGTCCAGCGCCCGCACAGCAAGAAAGAAGCTGCCAAGAAATCCCTCGGCCTCAAGAAAGCACACACGTGCTCCCCACTCCAGCACGTCAAGACCGCATCCCTGCACCAGCACGTCAAGACGCCGTGCTGCCCCTGGCGGCGGCACGTGGGAACCATCAAGAGCAAGCCCCGTGTCTGCAAAAAGCTCCGGTGGCAACCGCAGGTTGTCGTGCCTTCACCATCGAGCTACGCAGCGTCGCCTGGCCGGGCAAGTTCAAGCCAGATCTGCCTCCTCGCTACGACGGCACCGCCGACCCTGTGGAGTTCCTGCAGCTCTACGAGTTGGGCGTCGAGGCGACCAACGGAGACGAAAAGGTCATCGCGAACTGGTTTCCCATGGCGCTCAAGGATGATGCCCGCACCTGGCTCCTGAACCTGCCTCCCGGCTCGATCTCCTCTTGGGACGAGATGCGCAGCCGTTTCATCGCACACTCCTAGGACACTCGCGACCGCCCTCCAGCCATGGGTGACCTGCGCTGCATCAAGCAGCAACTTGGAGAGAAACTGCAGAAGTACATCCAGTGTTTCAACAACGCTCGCCTCAAGATTCCCAAGGTGACTGAGGAGGCCACCATCTCAGCGCTCTCCGGTGGCGTCCGCGACATCAGGATGAAGGAGGAGCTCGCCATCCACGAGGACCTGTGCACATCTCTGGAGCTGTTCAACCTGGCGACCAAGTTGATGTCTACTACACAACCTTCTTCTTATAGACGTTGTTGGGCCTGCAAGTGCACAGGTTTGTAGGACAGTAGCAAATTTCCCTCAAGTGGATGACCTAAGGTTTATCAATCCGTAGGAGGCGTAGGATGAAGATGGTCTCTCTCAAACAACCCTAAAACCAAATAACAAAGAGTCTCTTGGGTCCCCAACACACCCAATACAATGGTAAATTGTATAGGTGCACTAGTTCAGCGAAGAGATGGTGATACAAGTGCAATATGGATGGTAGATATAGGTATTTGTAATCTGATATTATAAAAACAGCAAGGTAGCGAGTGATAAAGTGAGCGTAAACGGTATTGCAATGATAGGAAACAAGGCATAGGGTTCATACTTTCACTAGTGCAAGTTCTCTCAACAATAATAACATAGATAGATCATATAACAATCCCTCAACATGCAACAAAGAGTCACTCCAAAGCCACTAATAGCGGAGAACAAACGTAGAGATTATTGTAGGGTACGAAACCACCTCAAAGTTATTCTCTCGGATCAATCTATTAAAGAGTTCGTACTAGAATAACACCTTAAGACACAAATTAACCAAAACCCTTGTCATGGATAGCGCCGGGATGATGAAGATGGCCACCGGTGATGGGTTCCTCCTTCGGCAGGGTGCCGGAATGGGCTCCCGAGAGATTTTTGGTGGCTACAGAGGCTTGCGGCGGCGGAACTCCCGATCTCTCTTGATATTCGATGGTTTTAGGGTACGTAGGCTTATATAGGCGAAAGAAGTAGGTCGGGAGGTGCTCGAGGGGCTCACGAGACAGGGGGGTGCGCCTAGTAGGGGGGCGCGCCCCCCTATCTCCTGGCCTCCTCGAGGATCTTCTGACATGAACTCTAAGTCTCCAGGATCTAATTCTTCCCAAAAATAACATTGCCGAAGGTTTCATTCTGTTTGGACTCCGTTTGATATTCCTTTTCTTCGAAATACTGAAATAGGCAATAAAACAACAATATGGGCTGGGCCTCCGGTTAATAGGTTAGTCCCAATAGTAATATAAAAGTGTATAATAAAGCCCATAATCATTCAAAACAGGTAATATAATAGCATGGAACAATCAAAAATTATAGATACGTTGGAGACGTATCAAGCATCCCCAAGCTTAAATCCTGCTCGTCCTCGAGTAGGTAAATGATAACAACAGATTTTTTTGATGTGGAATGCTACCTAGCATGATTCTCAATGTGATTTTCTTTATTGTGGCATGAATGTTCAGATCCAAATGATTCAAAATAAAAGTTCATATTGATAAAAGAAATAGTAACACTTCAAGCATGCTAATAAAAGCAATCATGTCTTCTCAAAATAACATGGCAAACGAAAGTTCATCCCTACAAAATCATATAGTTAGGCTATGCTTCATTTTTGTCACACAAAGATGTTCCCAACTTCTATACCCCCGATGACAAGCCAAGCAATTGTTTCATACTTAAATAATCTCAAACTTTTTCAACCTTCATGCAATAAATGAGCGTGAGCTATGGATATAGTACTATGGGTGGAATAGAATATGATGATGGGGATTGTGTGGAGAAGTCAAAAAAGGAGAAAGTCTCACATTGACGAGGATAATCAACGGGCTATGGAGATGCCCATCAATTGATGTCAACATGAGGAGTAGGGATTGCCATGCAACGGATGCACTAGAGCTACAAATGAATGCTCAACAAAAGAAAACTAGTGGGTGTGCATCCAACTTGCTTGCTCACGAAGACCTAGGGCATTTGAGGAAGCCCATCGTAGGAATATACAAGCCAAGTTCTATAATGAAAAATTCCCACTAGTATATGAAAGTGACAACATATGAGAATCACTATATGAAAATCATGGTGCTACTTTGAAGCACAATATATGAGACTCACTACATGAAGAACAAGGTGATACTTTGAAGCACAAGTGTGGAAAAAGAGATAGTAACATTGCCATTTTATTTATTTTCTTTTATTTTCTTTTTTTCTTTTTTTTCTTTTTTTTCTTTGGGCCTTCTTTTTTCCTTTTGGCCTTTCTTCTTCTTTTTTTCTTTTCTTTTTTTTTCTTTTTGGGCAATGCTCTAATAATGATGATCATGACACTTTCATTGATTACAACATATGAATTACAACTCAAAACTAGAACAAGATATGACTCTATATGAATGCCTCCGGCGGTGTACTGGGATGGTGTAATGAATCAAGAGTGACATGTATGAAAAATAATGCATGGTGGCTTTGCCACAAATACAATGTCAACTACATGATCATGCAATGGCAATATGACAAAAGTAATGTATGTCATGAAGATGAAGAACGGAACGGTGGAAAGTTGCATGGCAATATATCTCGGAATGGCTATGGAAATGTCATAATAGGTAAGTATGGTGGCTGTTTTGAGGAAGATATAAGGAGGTTTATGTGTGATAAAGCGTATCATATCACGGGGTTTGGATGCACCGGTGAAGTTTGCACCAACTCTCGAGGTGAGAAAGGGCAATGCACGGTACCGAAGAAGCTAGCAATGATGGAAAGGTAAAAGTGCGTATAATCCATGGACTCAACATTAGTCAAAAGAACTCATATACTTATTGCAAAAATTTATAAGTCATCAAAAACCAAGCACTACGCGCATGCTCCTAGGGGGGTAGATTGGTAGGAAAAGACCATCGCTCGTCCCCAACCGCCACTCATAAGGATGCACAAGCCAAGTACACTTCATGTTTCAAATTTGGTACACAACTTTAACCATACGTGCATACTACGGGACTTGCTAACTTCAACACAAGCATTCTTTAAATTCATAATCACCCAACTAGCATGACTTTAATATCACTACCTCCATATCTCAAAACAATTATCAAGTATCAAATTGATCATAGCATCCAATTCACTTCCTATGATACTTTTCATTCAAATTACCATGCTGTTTAAGACTCCCAAAATAATATAAGTGAAGCATGAGAGTTCATTAATTTCTACAAAATAAAACCACCGCCGTGCTCTAAAAGATATAAGTGAAGCACTAGAGCAAACGACAAACTACTCCAACAAGATATAAGTAAAGATCAATGAGTAGTTAAATAATTGCGCAACTATGTGAAGACTCTCTAACATTAAGGAATTTCAGATCTTGGTATTGTATTAAAACAGAAGGAAAAACAAAATAAAATTACTTTTCAAGGATAGCACAACTCATGTGAAGAAGCAAAAAACTTAGGCTCAACCGATACTAACTGATAGTTGTTGAAGAAGAAAGGTGGGATGCCTACCGGGGCATCCCCAAGCTTAGATGCTTGAGACTTCTTTAAATATTATCTTCGGGTGCCTTGGGCATCCCCAAGATTGACCTTTTATGTCTCCTTAATTCCTCTCATATCATGGTTTCTCTTTTTATCAAAAAGCTTCATCAACAACAAATTCAACAAGAACTCGTGAGATAGGTTAGTATAAACCAATGCAAAACCTTATCATTTTCTACTTTAACAAATCATTAAAATTATTATTCAACATTGCATACTAAATTCCACTGCATATTTAATACTCCTATCCTCAAATAGAATCATTAAACAAGCAAACATATGCAAACAATGCAACCATAACAGCAATCTGCCAAAACAGTACAGTCTGTAAAGAATGCAAGAGTATCAATACTTCCCTAACTCCAAAAAATATGAGGGAAACTTCCCACTGTAATAAATTTATCAGAGCTCAATATACAAAAAGATTCAATATTATACCATTCTCTGACTTTTCTAGGGAATTTTTGCAACAGCGGTAAACTTTCTGTTTTTAAACAGCAACATGTATACTAGCAAAATAAGCATGGTAAAGGCTATCCTTGACATTTTTATTGAAACTAAAGATGCAAAACATTATTATAAATAACAGCAAACAAATACTAATAAAATAAAATGACGCTCCAAGCAAAACACATATCATGTGGTGAATAAAAATATAGCTCCAAGTAAAGATACTGATGAACAAAGACGAAAGAGGGGATGCCATCCGGGGCATCCCCAAGCTTAGGCTTTTGGCTATTCTTGAATATTATCTTGGGGTGCCTTGGGAATCCCCAAGCTTAGGCTCTTGCCACTCCTTATTCCATAGTCCATCGAATCTTTACCCAAAACTTGAAAACTTCAACCACACAAAACTCGTAAGCTCCGTTAGTATAAGAAAATAAAACCACCACTTAGGTACTGTAATGAACTCATTCTAAACTCATTTTGGTGTAATATCTACTGTATTCCAACTTACCTATGGTTCATACCCTCCGATACTACTCATAGATTTATCAAAATAAGCAAACAACGCATAGAAAACAAAATCTGTCATAACAATAGAACAGTCTGTAGTAATCTGTATCAAACGTATACTTATGGAACTCCAAAAATTCTAACAAAATAGGATGTCCTAAGAAAATTGTGTACCAATCCAGATAAAAAATAATCAGATCATAAGCATGTTTCTGTGAATTAACAAAACTAATTTACTGGGTGCAAAAGTTTCTGATTTTCAGTAGGATCAACACAACTATCACCGTAAGCTATCCTAAAGGTCTTACTTGGCACTTTACTAAAACAAAAGCTATAAAACATGATTACTACAGTAGCATAATCATGTGGACACACAAAAACAGTAAGGGTAAATATTGGGTTGTCTCCCAACAAGCGCTTTTCTTTAATGCCTTTTTAGCTAGGCATGATGATGGCAATGATGCTCACATAAAAGATAAGAATTGAAACATAAATAGAGCATCATGAAGAATATGACTAGCACATTTAAGTCTAACCCAATTCCTATGCATAGGGATTTTCTGAGCAAACAACTTAGGGGAACAATAATCAACTAGCATAGGAAGGCAAAACAAGCATAACTTCAAAATTTTAAGCACATAAAGAGGAAACTTGACATTATTGCAACCCCTACAAGCATATGTTCCTCCCTCATAATAATTTTCAGTAGCATCATGAATGAATTCAACAATATAACCAGCACCTAAAGCATTCTTTTCATGATCTACTAGCATAGAAAATTTACTACTCTCCATATAAGCAACATTCTTCTTATTCGGAATAGTGGGAGTATCATAAGAGACTTGAACACTAAAAATTGTTTCCACATTAAAAGATTAATGTTCAGAAAAAGGGTAATCATAATCATGACAAGATTTCTAAATATAATCATCACTACTTTTTATAGCATAAGTTTCATCACAATAATCATCATAAGTAGCAACTTCGTTCTCATCATAATCGATTGAAACCTCTCCCAAGATATTGGAATCATCACTAAATAAAGTTGACACTCTTCCAAATCCACTTTAATAAATATTATGAGATTCAACATCCTCCAAAATAGTGGGATCACTACTTCCTAAAGTTGACACTCTTCTGAACCCACTTTCATCAATATAATCATCATAGGTAGGAGGCATGCTATCATCATAACAACTTTGCATATCAAAACTTGGGATGCTAAAAATATCATTTTCACTAAATGTAGCATCCCCAAGCTTGGGACAAATATTAATTTCAGAGAATATATTCTCAAATATGTCACTCTCATCAAACATAGCTTCCCCAAGCTTGGGCCTTTTCATATCATAAGCATAATCACTCTCATCATTAATAGTATGGATAACACCAATAGTATAGCAATTATCATCATCACAAGTAGTAGGAGCAACATCATTTGGAAGGGATACCTTTTTACCTTTGTTGCCCCTTCTTTTCCTTTTCTTCTTCGCATTATGTGTGGGTTCAACCTTCCTCTTTGAGCTCCTTATTGACGAGATTGGTTGAATCGAAAGCTCCTCCTCGTTACATGATTCATCATAAGAAATAATAGGAGGATATTGGGAAGTCTCTTCCCGTTCATTAGTATTCTCATCATCTTCTATTTGCTTTCTTTTCTTTAGGTAATTGGCAATATAAGGATTTTCAATGCAATTCTCCGCACAAAACATATAAATCTTTTCTAGATCAATATCAAGGAAATGCTTAAGATTAAATTCTGGAATAGGCTTAGTTAAACGTTTCAATTCTTCATAACCCAAAATAAAACTAAGTTCATTATAATGTGCAAGGGAAATCAAATCATCACAATTTTTGGACACGATTCGGTCATGAAACAATTTGCATTGGAGATGTAAATGACCACGTTCATTGCAAAGTTCACAAGTACGACAAAGGAATTTTAAATTTTCAGCACTCACATCTAGCCTTTCTTGCAACCATTTAGTTTCTAAATGCTTATGACTCTTGCAATAAATATATTCTCTATTTGGTGTGTTAATGCAAACATGCACTCCACAAAAGTTGACATGCTCATAAGAGATATTTTCATCATGACTAGGGCAATCATCATTAATACTATGGATATTCAAGGAATTCATACTAACAATATTGCAATCATGCTCATCATTCAAAGATTTAGTATCAAACATTCTATAGATTTCTTCTTCTAGCACTTGAACCCAATTTTCCTTTTCATCATACTCACGAAAGATATTAAAAATACGAAGCGTATGAGACAAACTTAACTCCATTTTTTTGTAGTTTTCTTTTATAGACTAAACTAGTGATAAAACAAGAAACAAAAAGATTCAATTGCAAGATCTAAAGATATACCTTCAAGCACTCACCTCCCCGGCAATAGCGCCAGAAAAGAGCTTGATGTCTACTACACAACCTTCTTCTTGTAGACGTTGTTGGGCTTGCAAGTGCACAGGTTTGTAGGACAGTAGCAAATTTCCCTCAAGTGGATGACCTAAGGTTTATCAATCCGTAGGAGGCGTAGGATGAAGATGGTCTCTCTCAAACAACCCTGCAACCAAATAAAAAAGAGTCTCTTGTGTCCCCAACACACCCAATACAATGGTAAATTGTATAGGTGCACTAGTTCGGCGAAGAGATGGTGATACAAGTGCAATATGGATGGTAGATATAGGTATTTGTAATCTGAAATTATAAAACAGCAAGGTAGCAAGTGATAAAAGTGAGCGTAAACGGTATTGCAATGATAGGAAACAAGGCATAGGGTTCATACTTTCACTAGTCCAAGTTCTCTCAACAATAATAACATAGATAGATCATATAACAATCCCTCAACATGCAACAAAGAGTCACTCCAAAGCCACTAATAGCGGAGAACAAACGTAGAGATTATGGTAGGGTACGAAACCACCTCAAAGTTATTCTTTCGGATCAATCTATTAAAGAGTTCGTACTAGAATAACACCTTAAGACACAAATCAACCAAAACCCTAATGTCACCTAGATACTCCATTGTCACATCAAGTATCCGTGGGCATGATTATACGATATGCATCACATAATCTCAGATTCATCCAACCAACACAAAGTACTTCAAAGAGTGCCCCAAAGTTTCTACCGGAGAGTCAAGAAAACGTGTGCCAACCCCTATGCATAGGTTCATGGGCGGAACCCACAAGGTTGTCACCAAAACATACATCAAGTGGCACGTAATATCCCATTGTCACCACAGATAAACACAGCAAGACATACATCAAGTGTTCTTAAACAAAAGACTCAATCCGATAAGATAACTTCAAGAGGGAAACTCAATTCATCACAAGAGAGTAGAGGGGGAGAAACATCATAAGATCCAACTATAATAGCAAAGCTCGCGATACATCAAGATCGTGCCATAGAGAGAACATGAGAGAGAGAGATCAAACACATAGCTACTGGTACATACCCTCAGCCCCGAGGGTGAACTACTCCCTCCTCATCATGGATAGCGCCGGGATGATGAAGATGGCCACCGGTGATGGGTTCCCCCTCCGGCAGGGTGCCGGAACGGGCTCCTGAGAGGTTTTTGGTGGCTACAGAGGCTTGCGGCGGTGGAACTCCCGATCTCTCTTGATATTCGATGGTTTTAGGGTACATAGGCCTATATAGGCAAAATAAGTCAGGAGGGAGGTGCTCGAGGGGCCCATGAGATAGGGGGCGCGCCCAGTAGGGGGGGCGCCCCCCTATCTCCTGGCCTCCTCAAGGATCTTCTGACATGAACTCCAAGTCTCCAGGATCATATTCTTCCCAAAAATAATGCTGCCGAAGGTTTCATTCCGTTTGGACTCTGTTTGATATTCCTTTTCTTCGAAATACTGAAACAGGCAATAAAACAGCAATATGGGCTGGGCCTCCGGTTAATAGGTTAGTCCCAAAAGTAATATAAAAGTGTATAATAAAGCCCATAATCATTCAAAACAGGTAATATAATAGCATGGAAGAATCAAAAAATATAGTTACGTTGGAGACGTATCACAAGTGCGCAAGAGCTGAGGAGGGGCGCCTCTCCCTTCTCGAGCTTCCAGCCACCGACCCAGAAGAGAAGAAGGTCAAGTCCAAGGACGTGAAGCGCAAAGGAGCAGTCGTGCTCGCGGTAGAACCAGACACAAAGCACGGCAGGGACCAGCCAGAGTCATCCATGGGTAGCTAATTCTGCGCCTTCCACAACCTCTACACCCACAACACCAATGAATGCCAGGAGCTCAGAGCCGTTCGAGAAGGACGCATCGGTCGATGCCCCGAGCGCAACGACCGGGGCTACGGCCGAGGAGGAGGAAGAGGTGGAAGACGATGGGACGACCGAGGCCCTTGCCAGGAATGGCGTGACTGACCTCGCGAGGGAGCTTGGAGGGATCAGCCTCGCAAGGATCGCCTGCAGGGCAACACAAGCCTTCCTCCTCTGCCGTCGCTGCCAAGAAGGAATGATGAACATCACTAGGACGAGGGGGTTGGGGGCTACCAGGAGCCATGTGTTATCGCTTGCATCTTGGGCGGAGCCCAGGCCCCAGCCTCTCAGCGCATCTTCAAGCAGTTTGCTCGCGAGGTGAATGCAGTCCTCCCCAAGCTCGAGGCCACGCGCCCGCTCAAATGGTCCATGTGCGCCATCACTTTCAGCTCAGTAGATCAACTCAAGTGTGCGGCTATAGCTAGCATCCTCCCAATGCTTTGTTCCCCAGTCATCAGCAACGTGCAAGTTACCAGGACCCTCATCGATGGCGGCGTAGGGCTCAACATTCTGTCCGTTGAGATGTTCGACAACCTTCAAGTGCCATATGATCAACTTCAGGCTACCAAGCCTTTCTCGGGAGTTACTGACGGCTCCACCACCCCGATAGGGCAGGTCCACCTCCCTGTCACTTTCGTGCAACACAACAACTACCACACCGAGCTCATCGACTTCGACGCCGCCCACATTCGCCTACCATACAATGCCATCCTCGGGTATCCAGCCCTGACCAAGTTCATGGCGGTGACCCACCATGGTTACAACGTCCTCAAGATACCAGGAAGCGGCGGAATCATCACCGTCCCCTACGAAGAGAAGGATGCGGTGTGCTCCCTCGAGTGCGCCTTCCAAGCTGCATCAATCGATGACCCAGACAGCAAGAGCGAGAACCCTCCTGAGTCAGTTCCCAAGAAGAAGAAAACATTGCCCAGCTCAAGGCCTCGGGAGGTTGGCATCTCTGGAGGTGTCGCGTCAGGATCTGCGCCCGTGCCACGGGCGCCTCCCTCTATCACATAGGAAGGCGCGCCCGGCGCCCTCCTCGAGCAGGGCTCGGGGCGTCTCTTCTGGAGGGCCTCAGACTTTGCCAAGATCACGAGGGAGGTGCTCGGGCACCAATTGGAGGCGTGCTTCGCAGCACATTTCCCTCAGGAAGGCATGGGGGAAGGAAGGCCCAACCCTCAGGAGTTCATCACCAAGACCACTAAGGAGCTTTAGGAATCAAGAGTCATACGGGGCGATCGCCGCCTGCCTGGCGTAGCTCCCCATCCAGGCGAGGATGGCGGGCTGCACGTCTGCATCGACTACCCAGGGCTCAGCCGAGCCGCGTCTCAGGAGCGCCTGTGGCCTTCGCGCATGGGACGTTGCGAGGGTCCGCTGCACAGCTACGTTCGCATGCCTTTTGGCCTGCCGAACGCGGCTGCCACTCACCAGCGCCATTTGAGGAGCATTCTGGAGGCTCAGGAGGCCAGGCATCACGCGGTCCTAGCGGAGGTGGAGATGATCCTCAAGGAACCGCATGGACCCCAGAGCCTCCCGAGGCTCAGGGCTCAGGTGGCTCGTGAGGATCGGCCTCTTCACCGCGCATTGTCTGCTACTTCAAAACCCCCTCTACAATGGTACCAGGTGACATCTTTTGAAGTTCATTTCAGCTGGGAGCGCCCTTAGGGCTACATTATTCCCAGGCCGCATGGGTCTGTCCCTGCGGCATGTATCCCTTTTTCTTATGTCTTTAGTTTACCTTGCTGGGGGTGCCCCTCGGGATGCATTATTCCCAAGCTGCTCGGGCCTGACCCAGTGGCATGTATACCCTATGCATTTATCTAATTTGATTTGTCTTTCATGCTTAACCTGCTTGTGATTACCGCCTGCTCGATTGACACCTGCCTCTAGAGCTGCTTACCCGGCATGATGCTTCCGCATGGGTCTGTCCCTGCAACGTCGACAAATCTGAGCGGTCGAGCTCTGGCCCGCGGCAGCCCCGCAAGCGTCACCTCACCAGGCCCTCAGTGCCCTCACCAATCTCTCGGAGCAACCAACGGCCGTTCGGCAATCATAATGGCAACCCCTGCTCTTCTCCTGTTGGATTGCAGGAACCTCCTAAGGTCTACAGTGGGTGGCACCACGAGATCTCTCTTTCTTTCCCGCACAGTCCGCTTGCACGTTAAAAGGGGGGCTCCGGAGCATCGCGACTCGGGAGCTCTTACTGGCTCTCTAGCCCTCACCCCCTGGCCTTGTCCACGGCATCGCGACCTGGCATACCAGCAGCCGCTGAGCTCGCTCGAGGGCCGGGACCTGAGGACGTAGAGCACTAAGGAGAGTGTGGGGAAGAGAGGGAATGCTCGCGAGGGCATAACCCAGCTACATCCTAGCTGCCGACGCGCAAGTCCGGCGCATCACGAAGGAACGATCCCACGCTTCTAAGATAAGTTTCGCGCCTAGAACAGCTGATCGACGCGGCCCTAAATCTCCACTTAATGCGGCTTTGTGGCTGCGACGTTGCCTTCCTTTCTCACCTTTCGACGGCTCCTTGAGCGCTAAAGGGGACCTCCTAAGCATCTCGCCTCAGGGGCTCTTACTAGTCCTTGGGCCGCTCACCACCTGGCCTTGACCACGGCATCGCGAACTGGCATACCAACGACAGCTGAAGCCTGCCTGGGGACCGGGACTCGTCAGCATAGAGCACCAAGTCGGCGCGAGATTAGAAAGGGGGAACCAAGCCGAGATAGGAAAAGCATTTGCACCACTTCATAATAAGGATAATATCAACAAAAGACATCACGGACCCTTTTACGCCCCCACGGGGTGTTTTCTCGATTCCTCGCAGGGAACAAAAGACGCAAATCCTAAGGAGGCCTAACTACACGCACCTCCATGGCCGACGCCATCATCAACAGTGGCCCACGGGAGGCCGGCGCCAACCCCATCCAGATCAGCTGCGCCGACGTCCTGACGCAGCCGCCTTGCTCCGGCAAGATGCGAGCTCGGGGGCACGTAGCTGTCGTCGCTTGTCTCCGAAGTCGCGAAGAGCTCGGGAGAGTCGCTGGACTCCCAAGCATCACCGCTGCTGCCAAAGGAGCCGTTGGGGAAGCGGGTGGCAGGCCTAGCCCTAGCCACGTTGATGTCCCGGCTACCTCCCCTGGGGCAGCACTCCAGCCGGCGGCCTTCTATGTTGAAGACCTTGAAGAGCATCAAGGAGGCGCTATCGTATTTGAAATGAATCATGAGGGCACCCCCTGTTCGGCACACCCAGGCAACATTGCCCCAGCCTCGGGTCATGTAGACCTTGCCCAGAGCGACGACTTCAACCTCCGCTCCAATCGCCGGGGCGCCACAGTCGGCGTGCTGCAGCCAAAGCTCGAGAGGCCCCCTTGGCGGCAACTCAAAGGCAAAGAATGTAGGGAAGTGGATCCAGGTGCTTGGAGGCATCACAGCGTGGAGCACGAGATCGCGAGAGGAGTCTGCGGCATGGACTATAGGAGCAACGACGCGCACTGCCTGAGCTCGTCGGCCTCGCTGGCGACGCGGATGGCGTCGCTCGCCGTCTCCTTCTCTAGGGCCCTCGGCCCGGGTGTACAGGGGTAGTGGAATCCAGGAGGTGGTTGCTCGCACCAAGGTCTCGACATCTCCGGCCTCGCAACCTCGTCGCAGCGGCATGAGACCGGCCGTTTCTTCGGCGGGAGGAGGTCAGACCCCTCCCGGGGAGCCTTTCCTTTCTCTGCGGCTGAGAACCGGTGGATTGGTCCATTGGCGTCAAGAATGGAGGCGGAGCGAGGGAGAAGAAGCAAGAAGAGCAAGAAGAGATGGACAACGGGGCTCACGCCTCTCCGTACTTATAGTCCAGAGGAGGCCAACCGTCGGCCTCCACAATCACAGGTAATCATGTCTATTTTTGCATGCAGTAGGGACTCGTCAACTCGGGTAGTTGCCAAGGCAGCATGGGGAAGTGGATACGCTCACATCCAATCAACCGCCATGTGGCGACCAAGGCCGCAGGCTGTTGGGGCCCGCGGCGCTCCGCACTTGCCCTTTGGCTTCGCTGCTAAGCCAAGTCCGAGCGCACCTTGGGCCCGGGGGCAACTGTCGGTGTTCTAGGAATGGGGGTCCCCAGACTTGCCTGCCTGCGGCCTACAGCGTGGCTCAGTAGTGGCCCAGTATGGCCCGTCTTCATCAACAAGCGCTCAAAACCCTAACGAGGGGCCAAGCTTTGCGGGGCGGACGGCACAAGGCCTCCTCAGGGGCGACCTCACCAAGCAGGCTCGCGAGGAGGCAGAGAGATCAAGGCAGGGGGTACCTCACGAGGTGCACATGACGCAAGCCGTGACGATCAAGACCAGGCGGGCGCCAGCCTGCGCAGTGTCCTCGTTTCCTCTTTGGTGCAAAGGGGGCAAGTGTAGGCGCGGAGTACAGAGGCATCAGGCAAAGGTTTCCATATCGGTGCAACGAGACCAAGACCAGCTGGACGGTAGGACGGAGGTCACCATGGAACCCAAGACGGCGTCATCGCCAGTGCCTTTGGCAGTCGAAGACCACCTTTAGTCAGGATAGCTTGTACTAGTTGTCCCCCTTCAAAATGGTCGTTGTTGGCTTCCTTCCCGCTCAATATTTGGGAAGAGGACCAGGGCCTCTATAAATAGAGATAGCCACCATAGTAGGAGATCATCGAGTTCTCACCTAGAGCCAACAAAGACGGAGCAATTCCTATCCAAGCGCACCACCACAAGAACACCTCTCGCGAGGTTGTTCTTCCTCTATACTGTTCATCATCAGCCCAAGAGGCAATCCACCACACCACACACGGGAGTAGGGTATTACACCACAATGGTGGCCCGAACCTGTATAAATCTTGTGTCTCTTGTGTTGTTCATGGTGCTAGCTTAGATTCGTGGCGAGGTTTTGGGGCGTGAATCGGTAGGGAGAAGATCTCCGTGCGCACCCCAAAGTTTGAACCTTAAGAGTTTTGCCGGAACCCGATATGCGATAGTAGCAGCATTAGAAATTCAGTCCACTTTGACGGATAAGATCAGAGAAGCTTAGAAGACTGACAAACAGATTGCCAAGATAAAGGAAAGGATGAGCAAAGGAAAGGCTAAAGGATTTCGTGAGGATGAGAATGATACCTTATGGTTTGAGGACCGCGTATATGTGCCTAATGACCCGGAGATCGGGAAGTTGATTCTGCAGGAGGCCCATGATTCGCCGTATTCGATTCACCCAGGAAACACCAAGATGTATCTGGATTTGAAGGACAGTTTCTGGTGGACCGGAATGAAGAAGGATATTGCGGAGTATGTAGCAGTTTATGATGTATATCAGAGAGTAAAGGTAGAGCATCAGAAGCCAACATGATTGTTACAGCCATTGCCGATACCCGAATGGAAATGGGATAAGCTAGGCATGGATTTTATCACGGGATTGCCCAGGACTCGTTCAGGCTATGACTCGATATGGGTTGTTGTCGATCGATTGACGAAAGTAGCTCATTTCATCCCAGTGGAGACCACTTACACCAGTGCTAGGTTGGAAAAGATATACATGACCAGGATCGTATGTCTGCATGGAGTTCCAAGGACCATTGTATCAAACAGAGGAACCCAGTTTACCTCAAAGTTCTGGAATCAGTTGCATGAGACTTTGGGTACCAGGCTAGAGTTCGGTACAGCCTTTCATCCACAGACAGATGGACAGACCGAGAGAGTTAATCAGATTCTGGAGGACATGTTGAGAGCCATATGCAGAATTCTCTTACAACAACAGCTATCAAGCCAGTTTGAAGATAGCCCCTTTCGAAGCTTTGTACGGAAGGAGGTGCAGGACACTGTTGTTGTGGGATGAAGTTGGAGACCGTCAGTTGTTTGGACCAGATTTGATTAAAGAGTCTGAAGAGAAGGTTAAGCTGATTCGCGATAGACTCAAGGTAGCCCAGTCCAGGCAGAAGAGCTATGCGGATTCGAAACGCAAGGAGATAGTTTACGAAGTCAGAGACAGAGTGTATCTTCATGTGTCCCCACTTCGAGGAGTTAAACGTTTTGGAGTTAAGGGGAAGTTAGCACCACGTTTTGTGGGACCATACAAAGTTTTGGAACGTATGGGAGAAGTTGCTTACAAGTTGGAGTTGCCCGAAGGATCGTCAGGACATCACGTTCCATGTATCCCAGTTGAAGAAGTGTGTAACACCTCGGATTCGATGCGCTAGGTGTCTGCCAGTTATTCGTCGGTGTTGCCATGTCATTTGCTTGTGTGTTGCATTTTTCCATGTCGTCATGTGCATCTCATTTTGCATACGTGTTCGTTTCATGCATCCGAGCATTTTCCCCGTTGTCCGTTTTGCAATCCGGCACTCCTATGTCCTCCGGCGTCCCCCTTTTTGTCTCTCGTTGTGAACGGGTGTTAAACGTTCTCGGAATGGACCGAGGTTTGCCAAGCGGCCTTGGTATAGCACCGGTAGACCGCCTGTCAAGTTTCGTTCCATTTGGAGGTCGTTTGATACTCCAACCGGTTAACCGCGTAGCCCGAACCCCCTCTCTCTTTGTATCCAAGCCCCTCTTCACCACAGCCCATGAGCCCATCTAAACCCACTCCATGCTCTCGGTCGTTCGATCACGATCGTGTGGGCGAAAACCGCACCCCATTTGGACTCTCCTAGCTCCCAGAATCTATAAATAGCCCCCTCCCTCGAAATTCGCGGATCAAATCCTCCCAAAACCCTAGCCCCGCTCCTCTCATCCGCCGGACATGTCCGTCCCGGACCAGACGAAGCCCACGCCGCCGCCCGCAGCCAGTCTCCAGCTGCCACGTGGCGCCCCGGCCTCCCGCGTCTCCGCCAGCCC
>NC_041393.1:346295235-346326798 GCF_002162155.2 Triticum dicoccoides | reverse complement strand
ACCTCGCCGCCGGTGAGCCCCGCTGCGCCGCCTCACTGGCCGGATCCCCGCCTCCGCGCCGCCCGTCCTCCGGCCGCCGACTCCCTCCTACTCCGGCATCCTCGTCAACCGCGCCCGGATCCAGATCTGAACCCTAAGGATGATGTCTACATGTGTTTTGTGCTACATCATGCTATATTTACAGGGGTGCAATCCATGTATTTTTGTGAGTCTTGTATTGAGTGCATCAAGCTTGTTAAGTAGGGTACTTGTTGTTGCTGTTTTGCTAGGCTGAATCTGTTATTTTGTGTTGCTATGTAAACCTGTTGCTACAAGTCATTCTATGCGTAATCTAGAGATGTTCACTAAGCATGTTTTATTCTACATGTCATTCTCTATCCACCCATGCCACTGGTTGCATTTATGGCTTGCTGTAGATTGTTGTTATCATGCTCCGAAGTTGCTAAATAATATTGTTGTCAGCCTGTTAACATTAAGTTCAGTTTTGCCATGAGCTTTGCTAGTGATCCATGCACCCTATGAACTTGGTCTTGCCATTCTTAGCTTCATAAACATGTCTTCTTACTTTTGGTTGCCTTGTCATTCCATGTATTTCTCTTTGGTGAGTTGTACAAGCTCATCAACATGCCTACTTATCGTTGTTCCTGCCATGTTTGAATCTGTCATATAACTTGCCATGTTTACATGGGTGCCATCATATATTCTGATCCTTTTTGGCTCATGGTTAGTAAAGGACTTTTGTTCTATGCATTTAGTAGGTTCATTCAATGCCTTTGTTTGCCATGTTAAGTTCCTATAACATCTTGTTTGATAGATCTAAACATTGCAACCTGATGTTATTTCTGTTAAGACTGAAACTGTTATTATATGCAATCTTGCCATGTGTTTTGGAGCATGTTCTAGTGATTTCTGGAGATAGCTCAGTGTTCATGTTTTGTATGTTTTACCTGTAAATCATGTCCATGCCTTTTGTTTTAAAGTTGAGGTGATGTAGCATGTTGTTTTGATGCTTGCAATATGCCTAGTTGTTGTTTTGGACAGATTGTTGTTATATCATGTTTGGAGTGTATGTGTTGAACCGTTGCTCCGTTTTGAGTGTGCTCTATATGAAACTTGCTTGATTTTGCATGTAGTTTCATATTATCATGTTGCATCCTTGTTTTGAGGTGTTTGCTTGATGTTTGTATGCATTTTGCATCAATGCCATGTTTAACTTGTTTTGCTCATATCTTCTAGGTCGTAGCTCCGAACTAAATGAACTTTATATGTAACTTGACTAGAATTTCATGGAGATCATATTGGTGCATCTTAACTTGCTGTTTATCAACTTGAACATAAGGTTTGTTTAGATCTGGACCAATTTCGAAATTTGCATATGAGGACTTACCAGAATTGTTATATGTTGTTCCCGGCCTCATTTAAACTTGCCTTGATGTGTTGCTCTTGTTTGCATCATCAATTGCCATGAGTAGCTTCATGTAGCCTTGTCATGCATCATGCTTGTTATGCATCACGTCTTTTATATGTGTGGTCTGTTTACCATGTTGTGTGCTTCTTCTCGATAGTTCCCGTTTCGTTGCGATCGTGAGGATTCGTTCGTCTACGCTTGGTTCGTCTTCGTGGCTTCATATTCTTCATGGACTCTTTCTTCTTCCTAGCGGGATTTCAGGCAAGATGACCGCTACCCTGGATCTCACTACTATCATTGCTATGCTAGTTGCTTCGTTCTATCGCTATGCTGCGCTACCTATCATTTACTCTTCAAGCCTCCTAGATTGCCATGTCAGCCTCTAACCTTTTCACCCTTCCTAGCAAACCGTTGCTTGGCTATGTTACCGCTTTTGCTCAGCCCCTCTTATAGCATTGTTAGTTGCAGGTGAAGTTGAAGATTGCCCCATGGTGGACAAGATTATGTTGGGATATCACAATATCTTTTATATTATTAATGCATCTATATACTTGGTAAAGGGTGGAAGGCCCGGCCTTATGCCTGGTGTTTTGTTCCACTCTTGCCGCCCTAGTTTCCGTCATACCGGTGTTATGTTCCCGGATTTTGCGTTCCTTACGCGGTTGGGTGATTTATGGGACCCCCTTGACAGTTTGCTTTGAATAAAGCTCCTCCAGCAAGGCCCAACATTGGTTTTACCATTTGCCTCACCACCACCTACTTTTCCCTTGGGAGTAATTAACCCAAGGGTCATCTTTATTTTAGCCCCCCCCCCCGGGCCAATGCTTGTCTAAGTGTTGGTCCGAACCGAGTGGACTGCGGGGCCCCCTCGGGGAAACTCGAGGTCTGGTTTTACTCGTAGGATGTCTCATCCGGTGTTGCCCTGAGAACGAGATATGTGCAGCTCCTATCGGGATTGTCGGCGCATCGGGCGACTTTGCTAGTCTTGTTTTACCATTGTCGAAATGTCTTGTAAACCGGGATTCCGAGTCTGATTGGGTCTTCCTGTGAGAAGGTATATCCTTCGTTGGTCGCGAGAGCTTATCACGGGCTAAGTTGAGACACCCCTGCAGGGCATAAACTTTCGAAAGCCGTGCCCGCGGTTATGGGTAGTTGGGAATTTGTTAATGTTTGTTTGTAGATAACTTGACACCAGATTCGAATTAAAACGCATCAACCGCGTGTGTAGCCGTGATGGTCTCTTCTCGGCGGAATCCGGGAAGTGAACACGGTTTTGGGTTATGTTTGACATAAGTAGGAGTTCAGGATCACTTCTTGATCATTGCTAGCTTCACGACTGTTCTGCTTGCTCTCTTCTCGCTCTTATTTGCGTATGTTAGCCACCATATATGCTTAGTCACTGCTGCAACCTCACCACTTTACCCCTTCCTTTCCCATTAAACTTTGCTAGTCTTGATACCCATGGTAATGGGATTGCTGAGTCCTCGTGGCTCACAGATTACTACAACAACAGTTGCAGGTACAGGTTATGTGATGATCATGACGCGAGAGCGATGTTTGCTTGTTTTGCAGTTCTTCTTCTGCTTCTTCTTCGATCAGGGGATAGGTTCCAGGTCGGCAGCCTGGGCTAGCAGGGTGGATGTCGTTTGAGTTTCTGTTTGTGTTTCATCCGTAGTCGGATGGTGCTCTTATGTAAGATGATGTTGTATTCGTGTGGCATTGTATGCCTTTTGTATGTATCCCCATCTATTATGTAATGTTGATGTAATGATATCCACCTTGCAAAAGCGTTTCAATATGCGGTTCTATCCTTGGTGGGACCTTCGAGTCTCTTTAGGATAGTAGCGCATATTGGGCGTGTCAAGTTGGTATCAGAGCCTCGACCGACCCTAGGAGACCCCTTGATTGATCGTATAGTTTGGCCGTTGTTGAGTCTAGAAGAAAACTATTTTCTGAGTCTAGTTATATTGAAGAGTAGGAATTCTTTTTACTCCTCAGCCCCTTCGTCGCTCTGGTGAGGAATTTTGACGTAGGTGTTTTGAATTACTCCTCTTCCCTTTCAAATTTTCTTTAGGTTCATGCAGTTGGTTTTTTCGGTCGTTGGTTCTCTTCTCTTTTCATCCGGTGCATTTCTCGTCAAGTCGACTTGAGCCTCTTCATCATTGAGTTCAATCCTCAGTTGTTTTCTTATTCCCACCCACCCCTTTTCCTTCTCGAAGCCGGAGTCCGTAATCGATTATCCATCCTACTCATGTGAAGTCTTTGCTTTCTTTCCTCAATGATTTCAACCGGTGTTTTCTCTTCAAGATATTCGTCGGTTCCCCCTTCAAAGTTGCCTTTGTTTTCCCGCCCTCCCACCCATTTTTCTTCCCAGAGCCTAAGTCTGTTTCGAGCATCAATTTCATTCGCGTGGAGCCTCTTCAGTCTTTCCTCAATTACCTCAACCGGTGAATTATCGTATCGTTCGTCATTTTTTTCATCCCTTTCTTTTCCGGTGGACTCAATTCAAGTTTTTCGGGTTGATCATATTCTTTCCCTAGGTTAAAGTGTTTTCCCTGTTCGTTCGCCTCTCACCAGTTTATCATTCCGGAGTTCGGAAGACATCTCAAGAGATTCGTCTGTGTTCCAATTAATGCGAGGTTGTCACCTCATTCAAATATTTCAATTGTTCCGGTGCTTCACCTATCTGTTCAACATCCCTTTCCAACGGTATTCTATTTTAGTGGCCCCTAACCCACAGGTCTTTTCCCAGGATCTTACCTGACTCTTCTAATTTCCCGGAGTTATTCTCAAATTCCTTCTAGTGTGACGTAAGAGTGAATTTCATCAGTTAGATGCTTTTCCAAGATAGATTTCATATCATTTCATTGTTGGCTCAACCTTTTCGGTCTTTCATTCTCCTGGAGTATCTCAGTAATTTTGGTGCTGTTTCTCGTCGTCTTTTGAAGATCGAAGAAGAGTTTTCATATCATCCTCTCGAATTATTTCAGTTTGTCAGATATTCTTTCTTACCCATTCGGAGTATTTCAGGAGTTGATTTCTTTTTCGTTTCACCGGAGGACATCATTCCAGCTATCGTTCTCTATTTATCCCGGCGCTTCGTTTAAATGTTCGTTAATCAGCTCGTTGTCTCTTTATTCTTTTGCATCTAAATCCCCTCAAGCAGATTTGTTCTTCTAATTTTTCCCGGTGATTCATTCTATTTCACCAATCATTTTCTAATTCTTACGGTGGTTCGTCCAAGATTCTTTTTCCTTGATTATCATTTTAATTCATTCATTCTTTTCAATCCTACCGGTGGTTCATGAAGACTTTCTCAAGTTTTGCGCCATATTCCCCTTAATCCTCTTCAACAAGAATAAGCTGTATGCAATTTAATTGATGAAGGATAAGCATAACATAATTCTTATTCTTCTTTCAGCAAGTTGATGAACCTCTTCCTTTTGGAGTTTGTTCACCATCTCAAATTCTCTGTTCGAAGTGTTTCATCTTTTCTTTTCCGGAGCTCCATGCTATTCTCGCTGATCTCGTGGGAACCTCCATCTAAATCATCGCAAGCTTTAATCTTATTCTTTCATCCTTCATTCTATCTCATCATCCTTTTGTTATCGGAATTCTTCATGGTGGTTCTTCATGATTTAATTCTTTACTCAAGAGTTCATCAAGATTTTGTTGGAGGAGTTCAAGTATCTTTTCTTCTCGCATCTCGAAGCGCATATAATTCTCCGTGTTCTTTGAAGTGGAGTTTTGCATTTTCTTCGTTCCGCTCAGCTATTCAGACTTTTGGTTGTGGTATAATTTCACCTCAAGTTTTGAGTTGTTTTTGATAAGTCCACATCAAGCTTATTCTTTCTTTGTTGATTCTCTCAACAACTCCATTCAATCCTTCTAAATTCTTTTCATTCAACTCTTTCAATTCTTCCGGAGGTTTTGTGTCATGTCTTCATCAAGTATCATTCCATCCTATCAAGTTCATGTTCTATTCTTTCCTTCTTCAGCCGGAGTGCTGCGTAAATTCTTCCATTCTTATTCCTTTCCTATCTTTTTCTAACCGAGTGCTCTCGACTTTGTTCATCTTATCTCTTGAGTTCTTTTTTCACCTCATCCCTTTTCCCTTCCGTCTTGGTCCTAAGATCTCGGGACGAGATCTCTTGTTAGTGGAGGAGTGTTGTAATGCCCCGGATTTGATGCGCAAGGTGTCTGCCAGTTATTCGGCAGCGTTGCCATGTCATTTGCTTGCGTGTTGCATTTTGCCATGTCGTCATGTGCATCTCATTTTGCATACGTGTTCGTTTCATGCATCGAAGCATTTTCCCCGTTGTCCATTTGGCAATCCAGCACTCCTATGTCCTCAGGCGTCCCCCTTTTTGTCTCTCATTGTGAGTGGGTATTAAACGTTCTCGGAATGGACCGAGGTTTGCCAAGCGGCCTTGGTATAGCACCGGTAGACCGCCTGTCAAGTTCCGTGCCATTTGGAGGTCGTTTGATACTCCAACCGGTTAACCGCGTAGCCTGAAACCCCTCTCTCTTTATAGCCCAGACCCTCTTAACCACAGCCCATGAGCCCATCTGAACCCCCTCCATGCTCTCGGTCGTTCGATCACGATCGTGTGGGCAAAAACCGCACCCCATTTGGACTCTCCTAGCTCCCAGAATCTATAAATAGCCCCCTCCCCCAAAATTCGTGGATCAAATCCTCCCGAAACCCTAGCCCCGCTCCTCTCGTCCGCCGGACATGTCCGTCCCGGACCAGACGAAGCCCGCGCCGCCGCCCGCAGCCAGTCTCCAGCTGCCACGTGGCGCCCCGGCCTCCCGTGCCGCCGCCAGCCTGCCGGGGCCCGAGGCCGGCCCGCCCCGGGCCGCATCTGGGCCGCGCCCCGGGCGCCTCGCCCGCCTGCCTGCGCCGTCGTCCGCCTCCCGCCGGCGCGCGCCTTCGCCGCCCCTCACCGGAGGTCGCGCCGCCCGTCCCGCGCTCGCAGCCACCGTGTCCGAGGCCCGCGCGCGCCGCGCGAGTCCGGCCGGTCGCCGCCGCCGTGGCCCCGCGCCTCCCTCCAGTGGCCGCGTGACCCCGCCGCCTGTGAGCCCCGCCGTGCCGCCTCGCTGGCCAGATCCCCGCCTCCGCGCCGCCCATCCTCCGGCCATTGACTCCCTCCTACTCCGGTGTCCTCTTCAACCGCGCCCGGATCCAGATCTGAACCCTAAGGTTGAACCCGAGATTTTCCCCAAGTCCTGATATTTCTTTGCATTTTGGTCCCCTGTTCATCGCATCACAACTCTACATCCGTAGCTCCGATTCTTGCATATAATATATCAAAATGTTCATCATGAGATGCTATTCATTTAATTCCATTGTGACATGTTCATTTGAGTTCATCTTTATGCCTGAATCATCGTTGCAAGAGTGCTATATGATGTTAATCTGCTGAAACTGTTATAACTTGATGATTTGTCTTTTTCGTTGCATTTTGTGTGTGCATCCTATGAGGTTGATGTCTACATGTGTTTTGTGCTACATCATGCCATCTTTACAGGGGTGCAATCGATGTATTTTTGTGAGTCTTGTACTGAGTGCATCAAGCTTATTAAGTAGGGTACTTGTTTGTTACTGTTTTGCTAGGCTGAATCTGTTATTTTGTGATGCTATGTAAACCTGTTGCTACAAGTCATTCTATGCATAATCTGGAGATGTTCACTAAGGATTTTTTGTTATAAATGTCATTCTATATCCATCCATGCCCCTGGTTGCATTTATGGCTTGCTGTAGATTGTTGTTATCATGCTCCAAAGTTGCTAAATAATATTGATGTCAGCCTGTTAACATTAAGTTCAGTTTTGCCATGAGCTTTGCTAGTGATCCATGCACCCTATGAACTTGCTCTTGCCATGCTTAATTTCATAAACATGTCTTCTTACTGTTGGTTGCCTTGTCATGCCATGTATTTCTCTGTGGTGAGTGATACAAGCTCATCAACATGCCTACTTATCGTTGTTCTTGCCATGTTTGAATCTGTCATATAACTTGCCATGTTTACATGGGTGCCATCATATCTTCTGATTCTTTTTGGCTCATAGTCAGTAAAGGACTTTTGTTCTATGCATTTAGTAGGTTCATGCCATGCCTTTGTTTGCCATTGTAAGTTCATGTAACATCTTGTTTGATAGCTCTAAACATTGCAACCTGGTGTTATTTCTGTTAAGTCTGAAACTGTTATTATATGCAATCTTGCCATGTGTTTTCGAGCATGTTCTAGTGATTTCTGGAGATAGCTCAGTGTTCATGTTTTGTTATGCTTTACCTATAAATAATGTCCATGCCTTTTGTTTTAATTTTGAGGTGCTATAGCATGTTGTTTTGATGCTTGCAATATGCCTAGTTGCTGTTTTGGACAGATTGTTGTTATATCATGTTTGGAGTGTATGTGTTGAACTGTTGCTCCGTTTTGAGTGTACTCTATATGAAACTTGCTTGATTTTGCATGTAGTTTCATATTATCATGTTGCATCCTTGTCTTGAGGTGTTTTCTTGATGTTTGTATGCATTTTGCATCAATGCCATGTTTAACTTGTTTTGCTCATATCTTCTAGGCCGTAGCTCCGAACTAAATGAACTTTATATGTAACTTGACTAGAATTTCATGGAGATCATATTGGTGCATCTTAACTTGCTGTTTAACAACTTGAACACAAGGTTTATTCAGATCTGGACCAATTTCGAAATTTGCATATGAGGACTTACCGGAATTGTTATATGTTGTTTCCGGCCTCATTTAAACTTGCCTCGATGTGTTGCTCTTGTTTGCATCATCTCTTGCCATAAGTAGCTTCATGTAGCCTTGTCATGCATCATGCTTGTTGTGCATCATGTCTTCATGGACTCTTTCTTCTTCCTAGCGGGATTTCTGGCAAGATGACCGCTGCCCTGGATCTCACTACTATCATTGCTATGCTAGTTGCTTCATTCTATCGCTATGCTATGCTACCTATCATTTACTCTTCAAGCCTCCCAGATTGCCATGCCAGCCTCTAACCTTTTCACCCTTCCTAGCAAACCGTAGCTTGGCTATGTTACCGCTTTTGCTCAGCCCCTCTTATAGCGTTGTTAGTTGCAGGTGAAGTTGAAGATTGCCCCATGGTGGACAGGATTATGTTGGGATATCACAATATCTTTTATATTATTAATGCATCTATATACTTGGTAAAGGGTGGAAGGCTCGGCCTTATGCCTGGTGTTTTGGTTCCACTCTTGCCGCCCTAGTTTCCGTCATACCGGTGTTATGTTCCCGGATTTTGCGTTCCTTACGCGGTTGGGTGATTTATGGGACCCCCTTGACAGTTCGCTATGAATAAAACTCCTCCAGTAAGGCCCAACATTGGTTTTACCATTTGCCTCACCACCACCTACTTTTCGCTTGGGAGTAATTAACCCAAGGGTCATCTTTATTTTAGCCCCCCCGGGCCAATGCTTGTCTAAGTGTTGGTCCGAACCGAGTGGACTGCGGGGCCCCCTCGGGGAAACTCGAGGTCTGGTTTTACTCGTAGGATGTCTCATTCAGTGTTGCCCTGAGAACGAGATATGTGCAGCTCCTATCGGGATTGTTGGCGCATCGGGCGGCTTTGCTGGTCTTGTTTTACCATTGTTGAAATGTCTTGTAAACCGGGATTCCGAGTCTGATTGGGTCTTCCTGGGAGAAGGTATATCCTTCATTGATCGCGAGAGCTTATCATGGGCTAAGTTGGGACACCCCTGCAGGGCATAAACTTTCGAAAGCCGTGCCTGCGGTTATGGGCAGATGGGAATTTGTTAACGTCCAGTTGTAGATAACTTGACACCAGATTCGAATTAAAACGCATCAACCGCGTGTGTAGCCGTGATGGTCTCTTCTCGGCGGAGTCCGGGAAGTGAACACGGTTTTGGGTTATGTTTGACGTAAGTAGGAGTTCAGGATCACTTCTTGATCATTGCTAGCTTCACGACCGTTCCGCTTGCTCTCTTCTCGCTCTTATTTGCGTATGTTAGCCACCATATATGCTTAGTCGCTGCTGCAACCTCACCACTTTACCCCTTCCTTTCCCATTAAACTTTGCTAGTCTTGATACCCATGGTAATGGGATTGCTGAGTCCTCGTGGCTCACAGATTACTACAACAACAGTTGCAGGTATAGGTTATGCGATGATCATGACGCGAGAGCGATGTTTGCTTGTTTTGGAGTTCTTCTTCTGCTTCTTCTTCGATCAGGGGATAGGTTCCAGGTCGGCAGCCTGGGCTAGCAGGGTGGATGTCGTTTGAGTTTCTGTTTGTGTTTCATCCGTAGTCGGATGGTGCTCTTATGTAAGATGATGTTGTATTCGTGTGGCATTGTATGCCTTTTGTATGTATCCCCATCTATTATGTAATGTTGATGTAATGATATCCACCTTGCAAAAGCGTTTCAATATGCGGGTCTAACCTTGGTGGGACCTTCGAGTCTCTTTAGGATAGTAGCGCATATTGGGCGTGACAAAGTGCCACGCAGAGATGACCGATACCCCTCTGAGAGATACAGTACCATTGGAAGCGATTCTGTTGGATAGCGATTTGACCTATGAGTAGAAGCCAGTGAAGATTCTCGAATTCGCCAGCCGAGTCGCATGCAGCAAGGTTATCAAATTTTGCAAAGTTCAGTGGAGCCACCATATAGAGGATGAAGCCACCTGGGAACGAGAGTAAGACTTACGAAAGGACCACCCTCACCTGTTTTTTAGCCAACCCAAATCTCGAGGGCGAAATTCATCTTAAGGGGGATAGGTTTGTAACATCCAAAATTTTCAATTTGGAATGTTATACATTAGATCATCAATGTATATCATATTTTATTGCATTTTGGTTTGATCCTAGAAATTCTACGCAACTCAAGGACCCACAGAGAGAGTTGGGGATTTTGTTATTTTCATATTTGAGTTTTCTCAAATTTTGAAAAGAGGATCGTTTGATTTTAATATTTTTCTCTCCTAATATTTCCAATATGAAAATAAAAGAGAGGGGATAAAATGACTTCCCCAAAATAAAGAAATATTGGGGGTTAAATATAAAAATTAAATATGAATTTTATTCGGAGTTTTATTCCTATTTTATTGGAATTAGGAAAAAAATGCGTTTTTCAAAATTGCATTAAGAGGCCCAAATAAATGTTCACTTTGTCCGCTATATTTTTGGAGTCTGTTTAGTATTTCTTTTCTTTGTTTTTCAGCACACGGAATTATTTAAAAAAAGGAACCGACTTAGCCGGGCCGTACCCGACCCGGACTTCTCCAGACGACCCTTTTAAAAGGCCTGCCCCGGGACCGCGCCAGTCCCGCCGCCCGCCCCCGCTAACCCTAGCCGCCGCCGCCAGCCTCCCACCGCGATGCCGCCGTCCCTCGGAGCCGCCGCCGCCCGTCGCCACCGCCGACGATCGCCGAAGCCGCCGCCGTCCCGACCCTGTCGCCGAGGTAGCCGCCGCGGCCGCCGGTTTTTGTAGAAAACCGTTTTTTTTAAACCCCAGTTATTTTATTTTCAATCGGTTTTTGTTTTTTTCCGGTTTAGTTATTTAGCGAACGCCCGTTCGTACATTCGTTTTAACAACGGTTTTCACCCGTTAGCCACAGACAGTGAGAGTTCGTTCTTTAGCCTGTTCGTCAGTTTTTCTTTCTTCAGGGTTTTTCCGCGATTATTTTTTATCGCGATTTCTGCCCTGATTTTCGTTTTAGTTTATCTTTTTGCTTGTTTATCGGAATCAGGCGATTCAAGCGCTTATATCTTTGTCTCCAAGCCCTCTTTCTGTTTAACCAACTTGAAGAAGATTTTGGTACTGTAAAATTTGACTTAAGTCCAGATTAGTAAACGTATCTTGTTTCTTTCGCAGTTTGAGTTTCGTTGCTTCGTTTGATTTGATTCTTTTTGGCAAACAGGAGTTCTTAAGTTGAACTTTCTGGTTAGATCTCTTGTTTGAGTTTTACCCGTGCTTCTAGTTGAGTGCTCATTATATGCTTGTTTGTTTGCGATAGAGTACCCGGAGTGCAAAGCGTGCTACTACGAGTCCCTAGGTTTCACGGATCATCAGTAAGGCAAGTAACACTTTAATCATACCTCTTTACTACCCAGTTTTATTGCATTAGATCAATCCTCAAACAATTGCATGGTTAGGATTTGATTAACATGTGGGTTTTGGGAAGTAGATGATGAGGTAGAACCTATTGCCCTGTTTATTATCACACCTTTGGGAGTTAATTTTATGTTATGCTTATATTGCTATGCTATGCTTGTAGACGTGGTTTGGGTGAGTGTATCCATGACAGATGTGAGTATTTTAATTTATGGTTTACTTAAGGTGGCTACTTAAATATACATATGGGTGGATTGCTTGAGGCACCCTGGAGTACCCAGTGGTTGTCAGGGCACCTGGAGAATCCAGTGTTGTCCTACGATATCCTGGAGTACCCGTGTGATCATCCTACGGTCTGCCACCCAGGCTCAAAGGGATCATAAGATTATTCATGCTAGAAACTTCCGTGTGCAGCCACAAGCCATTATGGGCTCTGGCATAGTTGAGTAAGTTGCGTGAAGCTCTTGAAGAGGTGGACTAGTAGATGTAGTGGGTTGTAGGTGGTACTGTCTATCCAGAGTAAAGAGTTAATGCTTCAGAAAGAATGTGTCTCGAATCTCCGACCATGGATGTATTCAATTCTTGTGGGGAAAAGTGCGCAAACCTCTGAAGAGTGTATAAACTAATCATGGTTATGGACATTTTGAGTATCTAGTTCTTGGATTATCATGTTGATCTCATCACTCTAAATATAATTTGTGTGGGTTTAATGATGATGCTTAATTGGGATTGAGTTGGAGGAAGCTTCTCAATGTTTAACAACCACCATGGTAGTTAAATAAAATTTATTCCTTTGTTGTAGGGAAAAATTGGCTTTATGCAAAACTGTAACCATAGAGTTTTCCACCAGCCATGTATGCTTGTAGTGGTAGCAATTATTTTGTTCATTACTCTATGTGTTACATTGCCAGCATATTCCATGTGCTGGCCCGTTTCGGGCTGCAACGTTCATGTTGCAGACTTTTCAGACGACGAGTAACGTGCCATAGGTCGTTGTCTTTCACTCAGTGATGTTGTTGGAGTTGATGGACTCACTTTATCTTCCAAGCCTTCTGTTGTTATCAATTTTAGATGGCCTTAAGCCATATTATTGTTATAAATTCTCTTATGAGACATTCGATGTAATAAGTGTGTGATTGCTACTCTATTATAAATCCTCAAGGATTGTGCGTGTCAGCATTACCGATCCAGAGATGACACTGATGCACAGAGATCAGACTGTTTGAGGTCTGGTCGCTACACTTATACATCTCTGTAAAATTTTATCTCTTTTGCACTTGATTTTGTTGGGTTCAAAAATGCATCAAGTGTGAGTAATTCAAACTTGGTTTATTTTCTATCTCCAAAAATGTACGAATCATTTTATTCAAATAGAGCATAAATTAGAGATCCTAGGGATATTCTGGTATCTCTCTTACCCCTCCCATCTCTCTATACATTTCTGACCTTGTTATTCTATCTGAAGGATTAGAGAAAAGAAAATGAGAGAGAGGAAGAGCAGTCCAACAGGAGCAAGCACCATAGCCCAGCTGGGCCTCCCCTCCCTCTAGGTCAGCCCAGTCATGCTCATGGTCACCTCCTCCGTTTCTCTCCGTCCTCCTCCTTCTAAGACAGAGCCTCATGCCTGCGTCGTGATCTTCACGGATGTCGAGGTCACACCGTCTTCTCCACTCCTTTAAAGTTGCAGCCATGCCCCTTGGGATTCCTTATTCTCCCTATCCTTCCTCCATCGCGCCACCACCCGCAAGGCTTTCCCTGCACCCTCCTATCGCTGCACCCGTACGCCATGTTCATTTCCTGTCCAAGCTCACCTCCGACCTAGGAGCTTCATCGGCCTCCCTTCAATGACCCCGAGCACCGCCACGCCGCCCTGGATCCATCTTGGAATCGAGCCACGGCCAAGGATCGCCAAGTTCGTCGGTATCTTCTTCCACTATGTCGTCTTCTTCACGGGCAGCAAGTCCGCCGGAGTTCTTCACCTCCCCACAGTTGATTTGTTGCGTCTCGGGCCACTTACCCTTGTCCTAGGTATACTAAGTATACCCAACCCTCTCCCTTCACCATCTCGCCATCGTTTTTGCTCCATATACATCATGCCTTCCATGTCATCATCGTGCTCCGGAATCTCCGGCATGCTGCATTTCTTTTTATGTGTGCCGTAGTTAGGATCTGGTGCCGCTTGCTGCGCCTCTGCACGTCCACGTCTGTCTGCATGCGCACCCACAGTGCCTCACTACTACTCGCGCGTGCCCCGGAGCCTCGCTGCACCTTTGCTTCACCTTGTTTCCGCGTGTCTCACCATGGTCCCGAGTCGAGCGCCCTTTCTAGCCTTCACTCTGTAACCTCCCGCGCCCATACAGTCGTGCCACGACCCTATTCTGCATGTACGCCGCCGCTCGCCTCGCCCCATTGTGCCCTCGCGGGTGCGATCATCTTTGTCATCTTCTCTGTCAAGAACAGAGGAGCTAGCACCGCTTGGGGCTCGCTCAAAGGAACCGAGCCCCATCTGTTCACAACCGCTCGCCTAGACCGACTGGTTCTAGCCCTCCTCCTCTCCCTGGCGACCTGGATTCGATCCCTGATGGCAGCAGCTCACTACTAGGGAAAACCTTATACACGGAATCTTAGCAGCAGCACGGTTCAGGGGGAGGCGCTACTGCTAATTAGCAGCAACGGGGGAAAACAACAGGCGCTACTGCTACTGACTTAGGAGTAGCGCGGTTTGGCAGAACCACACTGCTACTATAGTGGACCGACAGTTCCCGCCAACCTAGATTTAGCAGTAGCGTGATCTATATAAGAGCGTTGTTGATAAAGTAATAGCAATAGCGCTCTTTTTCCTGTACGCACTACTGCTAATTGTCGCTATTTTTTTGAAACTGGCCACATGGTAGGACCCACTTAGCAGTAGCGTGTGTGTCATAAGCGCGCTGCTGCTACACTTATAGTAGTAGTGTAGTTTATGACCAGCGCTACGGCTAAGCCGCAGCATGTGCCATCTTTTTCCCTCCCCCTCCCCCTCCCCCATCCTCTCTTCCTCACTTTCCCCTACCTCCCACCTCCTCTCTCCCTCACTTTGCTTCTTCCTCACTACTTCTCCCCCCATTACTCTCCTTCTTCTACCTACCTTTCTCTCTTTTTATTGCTCCTAGCTAACTTACACCACCTCCATTCTCTTTTTCCTCTCCCTCCACTAGATAGTCATCTCCTTCCCCAACTAGCTTGGTAGATCTACCCATTCAATGAAGTAAGCTATGTACCTCCCTAACTAGATCTAGCCATCTCAAGAAGTAAGCTTTGTCCACTTTTGATCATTCCCTAGGTGTGTGGTGACACCGATCGACATCATCATCACCGTGCTCGATCTCGAGATAGGTGATTAAAAATTTATGCTTTTGCAAGAATGGAAATATGTGTATGTGTGTGATATGACATAATCGCGTGATATGATGGAAATTGTGTGTGTGGCTTGAGTTGCCACCGAATTGTGCTTGAGTTGCCTATGTTTTGCCGAAATGTCGATTTATTTCCGTTTCGGCGGATTTTGGGCAAACTTTATATGTCCTATTTTTAGGGAAGGTCATGCCGAATTTTTGTATGACTTTTATGCATGCACGCATTTTTATAATCAAATTGTTTATTATTACCGTGCATGCATTCATGATGGTCAGTGGAACGATGGTGGACAGGTGGTTGCGGTCGGCGGTACAGGACATGAAAGAAAATAACCTGACAAAGGTTTTATGTCCGTGTCGAAGATGCAAAGGAAAAGTTTGGCTCGACCCCTATGACGATGGTCGTGTCGAAGCGCACCTGCTCATGACTGGTTTCATAGATGGCTATACTCAGTGGATAATTGAAGATGAGGATGATGATGTTGAGGATGCCGATGGGGCAGGCAATGACGACATGGGGCAAGACGAAGAGATGATCGACAATGACGGCGGAGAAGGGGCCGGACATGGTGGAGGAGAAGGGGCCGGACATGGCAGTGGAGAAGGGGCCGTACATGGCGGCAGAGAGAACGTGGAATCCACGCTGCAGAGTTCGTCGGTACTAAGTTCAATTCTGCGGGACCCTCATGTTCAAGCACTGCTTCGCAAGGAGACGAGTACTGAGAGAGCTGCTTCTAGAGAGGAGGTTAAGATGCAACAACTGGTGGTAGACTCGAACACTCCATTGTATGATGGTTGCAATCCTGAGGTGACCCGCTTGAGTTTCATGCTCCAACTCCTGAAGACAAAGGCTAAAAACAAATGGACCGACACTAGCCTCAATGAACATCTCAAGTACCTAAAGGATGTTCTTCCCGCGGGGAATCTATGTCCTACTAGTGTGGATGAGGCCAAGAAGATCGTGTGCCCTCTTGATCTGCCACACATTAGATACCATGCATGCATCAACAATTGCATAATTTATCGGAAGGAGCACGCGGAAAAAACAAGTTTTCATGTGTGCAATGCTTCTCGATACAAGAAGGCCGGGAAGAAATCTCCCCAGAAAGTTGTATGGTACTTATCAATAACTCCCCGTCTCAGCGGTATTTCTTAGATCCCAAGGAAGCAAAGCTCACGCGCTGGCACGCGGAGAGGAAGAAGCCCGACGATGGAGAAATCCGAAGCTGAGACACGTCAAGGATGGAAGCCAGTGGAGAGCGTTGAACGACTTCTATCGGTATTTTGAATGTGATGCAAGGAACATCGTGCTCGACGCGTGTACCGATGGCATGAATCCATTTGGCAACCAGAACACCAACCATAGCACATGGCCCGTGTTTGTACGGATGTACAACCTCCCCCTTGGTTGTGCATGAAGTCGAAGTACATTCACATGAGCATGCTGATTCAAGGGCCAAAACAACTGGGAAATAATATTAATCTGTATTTGGGGCTACTTCAAGAGGAGTTAGACATGTTATGGAAAACACCGGCCAAGACATGGGACGCCAGCAAAGGCGAGTATTTCTACATGAGAGTCGCGCTGATCATGACGGTGCACGACTATCTCGGTTACGGATATGTCGCAAGCCAGGTGTGCCATGGATATTGTGGATGCACGCGGTGCATGGATGATACAACGTCTTAGCAGCTAACATCAAGGAAAGAGGGCGGTTCTGGGAAAATCGTGTACATGGGGCATCGAAGATGGCTCGAGAAGGACAACCCATGGAGAAACCATGCAGATCTATTCAATGGTCACGCTGAGCATCGAGGACCTCCACGTAAGCGGAGCAGCGCCAAAATCGATGAGCTGTTGAAAAAGTGGGAACAGTACGCCGCGCCGAGAAAGATGATGAAAAAGGCGTCGGAGCCGCTACTGAAGGTATGGAAGACGAGGTCTGTGTTCTAGAACATGGAGTACTGGCACAAACTCGACACACCTAATTGCCTTGATCAAATGCATATCTGTAAGAATGTCCTTGAGAGCTTGCTCTTGACACTGATGAACATGCCAGATAAGACCAAGGATGGGCCGAAGGCAAGAAAAGACTTGCAATATTTGGAAATCAGGGAAGATCTGCACATGCTGCCCCGTAAAAAGTTAGACTAGACAGAGGCGCGGGAGAAGAAGGGCAAAAAGGTAAAGGAAGAGGATTATTGCACCCCTTCTTGCTTCACCTTAAGTCAGGCTGAGATCGATCAATTCTTTAAGTGCCTTATCAGAGTCAAAGTTAGTTTCGGTTACTATGGAAAGATAAGCAGATATCTAGACATGAACAAGAAAAGGTTCAGCATGATGAAGTCCCATGAATGTCATGTGATGTGACGCAAATACTACCTGTTGCCCTTAGAGGGATAATGGACAAGCACGCCCGTGACACGCTTATTGGTCTCTTCAACTTTTTCAACGTCATCTCTCGAAAGTCGATCAGTGTGAAGCAGCTTCGAAGGCTACAGGAAGAGACTGTTCTGATACTGAATGAGCTTGAGATGTACTTCCCGCCCACGTTCTTTGACGTCATGTTGCATCTGTGTGTCCATATTGTGGATGACATAATAGACCTGGGGCCGTCATTCCTGCACAACATGATGCCTATTGAGAGGAAGGACGAGATCATGAAAGGATTCGTTCATAACATGTCTCGTCAGGATGGAAGCATCGTCTAGGTCTATCTGACACAAGAGTGCATCTCTTTCTGCGAGAATTTTCTATATGGCACGGACCAGCCGCCTGGTGTTGGTGTTGGTTTGCACGTTAACAAGCACGATGGGAGGCTCGAAGGAGAAGGTCACTACAACGGTCACAGGGAACTGCACATGGCATACTCAGATCAATGCAACGACTTTGACAGAGCAAACTTGGTAGTGCTACAACACCTAGATGAGGTAGATCCTTTTGTGGCACTGCACAAAGAAATGATCGCAAAGAAGTATCATGACCGGGGGTATGCAGGATGGACGCCGAAGTTACTAGAGAGCACAACTCCACTTTCCTGCATTGGTTCAAAGAGCATATTATTGCTAATCCCCGGGAAGAGGGCTCTAAGGACAGATTGCTCATATACGCCTTAGCACATGGCCCCTCGCCCAACCTCGTCACCTATCAGGCATACGATATCAACGGATACACGTTCTACATGAAGGACAAAGATGTAGCGACCAGACCTCAAACGGTCAAGTCTCTGTGCATTAGTGTCAACCCTGGATCGATAATGCTGACACGCACAGTACTCGAGGAATTATAACAGAGTTTCAATCACACACTTATTACATCAATTCCTCATAAATAGTATGATTACACAAAAATATCATGGCTAAAGGCCATCTAAAGTAGATAACTGCGGAAGCTTCAATGGTAAATGAGTCCATCAACTCCAATGGCATAGCTGAGTGCAAAACAACGACCTATTCCACCTTATTCGTTGTCTGAGTAGTCTGCAACATGAGACGTTGCAGCCATGTAGGTCAGCACATTGAATATGCTGGCAGAGTTACACTGTAAAGCAAGGAAATATAAGAACTATATCTAGACACAATATTTGGCTGGTGGAGGCTGTAAGTGTAGGATTTTTCATAAAGATAGTTTTTTCTGACAACAAAGGAATAAATTTATTTAACTACTCCCAAGTTGCCCATTATTTGAGAAGGTAACCCCAACTCAAATCCCAATTAAAAGTATCATCATTAACCCAATTCAAATTATTTAAAGTAACATGATGAGATCATATCAATAGATTCAAGTACTAGATACTTAAGATGTCCATAACCGGGGACACGGCTAACCATGATTAGTTTATACACTCTGCAGAGGTTTGCCCACTTTTCCCCACAAGACTCGACCGCATCCATGATCGGATGATTGAGACATAGTCTTTCTGAAGCATTAACTCTCTACTCCGGGCGGACAGGTACACCTACTTTCCCCTACATCTACTAGTCCACCTCTTCAAGAGCTCACGCAACTTACTCAACTATGCCAAAGCCCATAATGGCTTTTGGCCGCACACAGAAGTTTCTAGCATGAATAATCTTATGATCCCTTCGAGCCTGGGTGGCGAACCATAGAAAAGATCACACGGGTACTCCTGGATTTCTCAAAATAGGCAACACTAGGTTCCCCAGGTGCCTCAACCAATCCACCCAAGTGTATATTAAAGTTGCCACCTTAATGTTATCCATGATTAAGTAACTCTCAAACTTCCATGTGTGAATCACGATCCAATCCCCATCTACGAGCATGGATAAGCAATAATAAGCATAACATATATTCCCGGGGTGATCAAAAGGTATTAGGTTCCTACCTCAACAATACAACCAAACCACATGTTCCCAGTCCTACTCATGCAAAAAATTTAGGGGAACACTAATGCATAGTAAAAACTGGGTGTAAAAGAGTATGATCAAATTGTAACTTGCCTTGCTAACGATCTGCAAACTCTAGAGATTCGTAGTAACAAGCTTCACACTCCGGGTAATCTAGCGTAGACAAACAGTAGCATACATAAGCAATCACTCAAACGAAACAACGGGAAAACCGAGAAAAGATCCAAATCAAACACGAAACAAGCAAATGTCTTAAACTAACAAAAGTCAAACCTAACAGCAATATTATCATGTGGATTAGATCTTAAAAGTAGTTACATGTGATTAGCTACGATTTGCAAAAAGATTCAACTCAAACGGTGAAACGAAACTCAAAATACGAACGAAACGAGATCATTTACTAATCTGGACTAAACTCAAATTTTACAGTACCAACATCATGTTCAAGTTGGTAAACTAGAAGAACAAAACAATATGAAGATTTAGGCGCTGGTTTCATCAAATTTAGATAAACGAGTAAAAAGTTATGCTAGTTTAAAGATCAGAGGCTAAATCGCGATAAAACTATTCACGGATAGGTCCCTGGCCGAAAAATAAACTAAAAAGAAAAACCTACGGCGCGAACGTTCGCTAACAGCACAAAACTAATGAATAATGTTTGCTAAAACGAACGAACGAACGAGTGTTCGTTAAATAAGAAAACCCTAAAAAAACCGATCTAACTAACCGAACCGAAATAATCCGAAAAAAACCCAGGGTCCGGCCAGTCTTTACCGGTTCGTCGCGCGGCGGTCAACGACGGCGGCTTCGGCTCCAGTCGATGGCGGCGCGGGCGGCAGGGCGGCGGCGCGGGGCTGCGTCGAAGCGGCGGCGGCGCAAGGCAGCGGCGGCGCCGCAAGGCGGCGGCGCGGGCGGCGGCAGTGCCGGTAGCGGGGGTGGCGAGACGAGGGAGACGCGGCGGGGCGGCTTGGCCTTATAAAGGCCTCGGGAGGCATGCTTTGGGCAGGAGTCCGAGCCGGACTTCCCGTCAGCGTGCGGCGGCGGGACTCCCCCGTTCGGAGTCAGCGGCAACGCGGCGGTTGGGCTGCCGGGCCGGCTGGGCTTCGGCCGAGTCGGTCTGAAACTTTTTTTTTCAAAACAATTTCACCGCGAAGGAAAAATCCTAAATAAATAAAAAGAAAAATCTAAAAATTCCAGAAGCAATTTTCATCGTCCAAACCTAATATTTAGGACAAGATGAACATTTTTCTGGACTAAGATGCAATTTTGAAAAATGCAATATTTTTATAAATCAAATAAAATACCAATAAAATCATAAATTGATTTTAAAATTCTTCCTCCAATATTTCTCTTAGGATGAAGAAGTCAGATTATCTTCTCTCATATAATTTTAATATTGGAAATAATTGGAGAGAAAAATAACAAAATCAAATTGATCCTCTTTTCAAATTTGAAATAAATTCAAATATGAATTTTGTGAAACCTCCAACTCTCTTCATGGGTCCTTGAGTTTCTTAAGATTTGTAGGATCACAACAAAATGCAACAATAAATATGATATTCATATGATGATCTATGTATAACATCCAAATTGAAAATTGGGATGTTACAAACCTACCCCCCTTAAGATGAATCTCACCCTCGAGATTCTGGTTGGTCAGCAAAAAGGTTTGGGTGGTCTTTGCGGAGATCTTCTTCTCGCTCCCAGGTGGCTTCCTCCTTGGTATGGTGGCTCCACTGAACTTTGCAAAACTTGATAACCTTGCTGCGAGTAACTCGACTGAAAAACTCGAGAATCTTGACTGGCTTCTCTTCATAGGTCAAATCACTGTCTAACTGAATTGCTTCTAGTGGCACTGTATCTCTCAGAGGAATATCAGCCATCTCTGCGTGGCACTTCTTCAACTAGGAAACGTGAAACACGTCATGAACTCCTGAAAATCCTTCTGGCAATTCCAGCTTGTATGCAACTTCTCCCATGCGTTCCAAAACTCTGTGTGGTCCCGCAAAACATGGAGATAGCTTTCCCTTGACTCCAAAATGTTTCACTCCTCGAAGTGGGGACACAGAGAGATATGCTCTGTCTCCAACTTCGTAAACTATATCCTTGCGTTTAGTATCCGCATAACTCTACTGCCTGGACTGGGCTACCTTGAGTCTATCGCGAATCAACTTGACCTTCTCTTCAGAGTCTCTGATTAAGTCTGGTCCGAACAACTATCGATCTCCAACTTCTTCCCATGATAATGGTGTCCTACACCTCCTTCCGTACAAGGCTTCGAGAGGGGCCATTTTCAAACCAGCTTGATAATTGTTGTTATAAGAGAACTCTGCATACGGCAAATTGTGATCCCAACTAGATCCATAATCTAGCGCACAAGCTCTCAACATGTCCTCCAGAATCTGATTGACTCTCTTGGTCTATCCATCTGTCTGTGGATGAAAGGTTGTATTGAACTCTAGCCTGGTACCCAAAGTTTCATGCAACTAATTCCAAAACTTTGAAATAAACTGGGTTCCTCTATCTGGTATAATGCTCCTCGGAACTCCATGTAGACATACAATCCTGGTCGTGTATATCTTGGCCAACTTAGCACTTGTATAGGTTGTCTTCACCAGGATGAAATGAGCTACTTTCGTCAAATGATCGACTACAACCCAGACGGAGTCATAGCCTGAACGAGTCCTGGGTAATCCGGTGATAAAATCCATGCCAAGTTTATCCCACTTCCATTCGGGTATCGGCAATGGCTGTAGCAATCCAGCTGGCTTCTGATGCTCTGCCTTGACTCTCTGACATACATCACATATTGCTACATACTCGGCAATATCCTTCTTCATTCCTGTCCACCAGAAACTTTCCTTCATATCCAGATACATCTTAGTGTTGCCTGGGTGAATCGAGTACGGCGAATCATGGGCCTCCTGCAGAATCAACTTCCTGATCTCGGGGTCATTAGGCACATATATACGATCCTCAAACCATAAGGTGTCATGCTCATCCTCAAGAAATCCTTTAGCCTTTCCTTTACTCATCCTTTCCTTTATTTCAGCAATCTCCTTATCAGTCTTCTGGGCTTGTCTGATCTGACCCAAAAGAGTGGACTGAATTTCCAATGCTTCAACATAACCTCTCGGAACTATCTCCAAGCATAGATCTCGAAGATCTTCTGCTAACTCCTTTGGCAATCCTCCGGTTATGAGTGTGTTAACATAACTCTTGCGGCTCAATGCATCTGCTACGACATTGGCCTTTCCGGGATGATAGTGCAATTTCATATCATAATCCTTTATGAGATCCAACCATCTCCTTTGCCTAAGATTCAACTCTTTCTACGTGAAGATGTATTTCAAACTCTTATGATTCGTTTATACATCACAATGGTTTCTGATGAGAAAGTGTCTCCATGTCTTCAGCGCAAGCACTACGGCTGCTAACTCTAAATCATGCATAGCATAATTCAGCTCATGACGTCGAAGCTGTCGTGAGGCATATGAAACAACTCTTCCTTCCTGCATAAACGCACCTCCAATTCCTCAAGGTGAAGCGTCGCAATATACTTGGTAATGCTTTCGTTGGTCTGGGAGAATCAGCATTGGGGCTGTAACCAAACATTTCTTCAACTCACGAAAGCTGGCTTCACACTCCTTGGTCCATTTAAACTTGGTGTCCTTCTTCAATAACTCCGTCACGGGCTTTGCAACCTTGGAGAAATTCTCAATAAATCTCCAGTAATATCCTGCGAGTCCAAGAAAACTCCTGATCTCTCCAACTAATGTGGGTGCCACCCACTTAGTAACAGAAGCAACCTTGGTAGGGTCTACTGCTATTCCTTCTCCGGATATAACATGTCCGAGGAATCCAACTTCCTTTAACCAAAACTCACATTTGCTGAACTTGGCATACAACTGATGTTCCTTGAGCTTCTCAAGAACCAAACACAAATGCCCCTTATGCTCTTCTTCGTTCTTCGAGTAGACCATATATCATCATTCATCAATGAACACCATGACAAACTTATCCAAAAACTCCATAAACACCTTGTTCATCATATATTCATGAAATAGGCAGGCGCATTAGTCAGACCAAATGACATAACGGTATACTCATATAGCATGTACCTTGTGGTAAAAGTTGTCTTAGGTATATCTTGCTCTCGGATCTTCAATTGGTGATCACTTGATCGAAGATCGATCTTGGAGAAAACTTTAGCTCCTTGCAACTGGTCAAACAAATCATTGATTATCGGCAGAGGGTATTTGTTCTTGATCGTCACCTCATTCAGCGCACGATAATCAACAACCATCCTTAAGGATCCATCCTTCTTCTCCACTAGAAGCACTGGGGCTCCCCAAGGTGATGAACTTGGTCGAATGTAACCTTTCTCTAGTAACTCCTTTATCTGCGTCTTAATTTCCTACAGATCCTTTGCAGGCATCCAATATGGTCTCTTTGATATTGGCTCGGTGCCTGGAAATAGCTCAATCAAAAACTCAATGTCTCGATCCAGTGGCATGCCTAGTAACTCCTCCGGAAATACGTCGGGGTAATACTTCACCACGGGTACTTCCTCCTGTACAACTCCTGATAAGGAATTCACCTGAGTTCTCCTCGGCGCATGCCAGGATACATACTTGATCCACTTTCGTTCTGGGGTGGTGAGAAGAATTAATTTACTGGCGCAATCAATGTTTCCTTCAAACTTGGATAGCAAATCCATTCCTAGTATCACATCCAATCTTGTGACTCCAGAAGAATTAGGTCGGTGGGGAAAACATGTCTACCTTTGGTTAGTGGCAACTGATAGCATCCCCTACTAGCCATATACTCCTCTCCTGGGGAACTTACTAACATAGGTGACTTAAGGGCTACGGTTGGCAGGTTATACTTATCCACAAATCCCCTTGATATGTATGAATGCGATGCACTAGTATCAAAAAAAGAATAAGTGCGGTAAATGCATTAATCAAAAACTTACCGACAACTACGTCGGGTTGATCCTCAATCTCCTCCATGCAGATGTGGTTCACCTGTCCTTTGGTGAAGGGGTTGGGCTTCTTGGTAGAACCTCTGTTTCCATTTCCATTCTTTGCTTCAGGACATACGGTGGCATAATGTCCAGTCTTCTGGCACTTGAAACAGGTGATGTGGCTCAGATCCCTCTTGGCTGGTGTTGCGGGGTTGGAACGGTTCTGGCTGCTGCTTCCTCCATTCCCATTGCCATTCTGTCAAATTATGGGATCCGCAAACCCTTGAGAGGTTCGAACTCTGGGGTGTGTGCGGAGATCTCAACCTACCCAGTCTGCCTACTCGCGATCCTCCTAAGCCTAGCGCGTCAAGCTTAAAGGGACAAAGAGACACAGCAGTTTTTATCCTGGTTTGGGCCACCGTTGTGGTGTAATACCCTACTCCAACATTTGGTGGATTGCCTCGAAGGGCTGAGGATGAGCTACTATAGTGGATGAACAAGCCTCAGGAGGTGAGGTGTTCTTGAGATGGTGTGGTGTATGCTAGTTCTGATCCCCTCTATGGTGGTGGCTAGTCCTATTTATAGTGGACTTGGTCCTCTTCCCAAATATGAGCGGGAAGGGATCCCACAATGGCCGGATTTGAAAGGAGACAAGTAGTACAGTCTATCCTGACAAAAGTAGTCTTTGCCTGCGAAAAGCCTCTGGTCATGACGCTGCGGTGGGCTCGTCGATGACCTCCGTCCTGCCGTCCTGGCGGTCTTGGTCTCATTGCACCGGAATGGAAACATTTGGTTGATTCCTCGGGACTTTGCACCTGTGTCCTGCCTCCTTTGCACCGAAGAGCAAACCTGCACTCTGCGCCTGCCTGGCCTTGGTCGTCATGGCTCACGTCAGCTGAGCCTCGTGAGGTAGTATTACATAGAACTCTCCACCCCTCGGGAGCCATCCTGAGGAGGTCGATTCCTTTGGGGGTCTTGGCGTCGAACGCCTCGCGAGGCTTGGCTCCTCGCAAGGGTCTTGTGTTGTTGATGTTGAAGTTGGGCCATACCAGGCCGTCGATGAAGCCGCATGGTGGGCCGCGGGCAGGCAGGGATGGATGCCCCCGAATCTAGGACGCCGACAGTAGCCCCCGGGCCCAAGGCGCGCTCGGACTTGGCTTCCAGGCGAAGCCAAAGGGCAAGTCTGGAGCGCTGTGGGCCCTAATCAGTCTACGGCCTTCAAGACACGTGGCGGTTGATGGGACGTGGGCGTCTCCACTTCCCCATGCCGCCTTGATATCTGGCAGACCCAGCAGCTACCCATTGTCAGTGCAGCTCGCACTTTGCAAATTATCGTGCTCGGCTCTTTTTTGCTTGTTCCCAATCTTGCCGCCGCTTCCATAGATCCGGCGCAGGCCCCTCGCCCTCTTTTAGTACTCGCCATGGCCCCCCAAGCCGAGGAATAAGAAGGGGAAGCCGCTCGCCCCGGCCGGCCCTCCGCCGGCCCTAGAGCCAGCCCTTGAGCAGTCGACGGTGATCAATGAGGAGGGGCTGGACAAGGTTCGCCATGCGCTCGCCACCGGTTCCAATGAGGGGAGGGCGACGGCTGTCCACCCTGCATCTTGGCGAACTAGAGAGATGAGCGCCACCGAGATCCCCATCTATCTCCATGCTCTTCTTGCTGGGTTGATCCCTCCTTTCTCCCCTTTCTTCAATGTTGTGATGTCGCATTACTAGATCCATCTGCTGCATCTGGATCCCCGCTCTGTCATCCTTCTCGCTGTCTTCGCCTTCTTGTGCGAGGCCATGGTAGGCATCACTCCTCCTATGGCCTTGTTTCGCCATTTTTTTAAATTTCAGTTGGTCGCCACCCGCCAATGCTCTGGGTGCGCAACGTTTGAAGCCGTGGCCGCGGCCGCTGGTTCAGGGATTGACTTCGAGCTCTCGCCTGCAGCGAAGGGATTCTAGAAGTAGTGGCTTCTTATGGATGCCCGCACATTCAGCCCCCTGCTCTTGACTCCTGGGGCGCTGGCCTCGCCTAGCTCCGGTTGGTGCCATGAGAGGCTCTCCGACCGGCGTCTTGCTTTCATCTGGAAGAGACTAGCGAGGCTTCAGGAACTGGAGGTGATGGCACCAATGGTGGTGAAGGAATTCGTGAAGCAGCGCATTGCTCCCCTCCAGCGCCATTCTTGCCCGATGTGGGACTTCACAGGCGTCGGAGATCCGATGAGGCTGCAGAGGTCGTTGCTTGCTATTGACACCTTGGGCATGGTGCTCAAGCTTCTGACTGGCGAGTCCGAGCCTGCTGGCCTTCCGGGGGGTGGCTGCCTTCTCTATCTGTGCTCGAACAAGGCGGCCTTCGCTGGGCAGATGCCTCTGTTCGATGAGTGGGGGTTGCTTCCCGGGGGCCTTGAGGGGCCCCATGAGAACCCCGTCTTTGTGTCTCCTCTCCTGATCGACCCTGCCGCGTGCGCCACGAGTGTGGAGGCAGGGGGCGCGCACCTCCATCAGCTGTCGAGAGCTCCTCCAAAGGCCTGGCCCCGCTAGTGGCTCAGGAGGCCGGGGCTTCTAGGGCCCCGGAAGGAGCTGCCGCACAACCGATGCAACCCCAAGCTCCGGAGGCAGGGGCTACTGACTCCCAGGGTGGTGTCTCCAGAGTGGACGCTGACGGTGAGGAGCCCATCAACGGCCCCGGAGTCATGAGCCAGAAGGTCTCGCTGGGTGCCCCTGCCCTTGGGACCCCCGCCCAGATGCCCCGCCGAGCGCTCCCCCTCCCGAGGATCGCCCGTTGGGGTCTGGTCGGCCCCGCTTGTGCCTTGAGTCACTCTTGAAGAGGAAGAGGTCCCCGTGCCACAACGATGGCACCAGTCGACCGTTGAAGCCCAGGAGATACATGGCCGCCGATGAGTAAGCACCTTTGCTCTTGACCTCCTAGCGCGTCGTGTTTTCTCATGGTTGGGGTTTTGCAGGGGGCCCACGAAGGCGAAACCACGGGAGGCAGCCATCCCCAAGGACTCCAGCTTGACGCATGTGTGCAGCCCCTAGCGCCCCGATCCTGAGCAGGGCATGGGACCAACTTCAGTTAACACGACGCCGTGAGGGTGCCCCGGAACCGGGCCCCATGCTCCCTCTTCCCGCGACTCTGCCCGCGAGACAGGGGGTGCACCAGTGATCCTTCCTCTTGTCATTGCCGGTAGGGGGTGCCGTCGGGCGGCCTTCATCTTAAAGCTATGGGGCTATGCCAGCCAGCCCCCGGTCGACAGCTGGCGGAGCACCCAGTGCCTCTCGAGCGGCCTCCGAAACTGGCGAAGGTCTTGGCAATGAGCTCGCGTTCGCTCGCGGGCGCACCGCCGTGAGCTTCGGGCTCTTCGGTGAAGCAATGTGTGCGATGGTCCATCTTGGCGGGGCGCTTGCCAATGTCGATACCAGGCTTGAGGCAGAGAACCGCTGCCTGGAGGATGAGTGGCAGCGGCTGAAAGTTGCCATCAACCTTGGGAAGCTTCAGTGTGATGAAGCTGAAGCGCGTGCGGCAGCCTCGCTCGCGGCTTCTCGCGAAGCTTGCGCTCACGCCATGGAAGAGGCCGAGGCTTCCAACTGCCATCGTGAGGCGGCTGAGGAGCGGGAGCGAGATCTTCTGTCTTCAAATGTAGCTCTGCAGCGCGAAGTCCAGGAGCGTCGCGCCCAGCTGGCCTCCTCACCAGGCGAGGTGGCCCTTGCCGAGGCAGAGCTCCTGAGGCGCCATGAAGATTTGACGCTGGAGACCGTGGAACACATCTTGGGTTTGGAGAGGCTGGAGGTGAGGGAGCGACAGGCCGCCGTGGCTGAGGATGCCGTTGCCGCCCGAGAAGCTTGGGTCCAGCTGGAGGTGGAGGAGAGGGTGACGAAGGCACGTGCTGAGCTAGCTGGGAGACACCGCCTGGACCTACAGTTGCTCAAGGCTGAGCTTGAGGGCCGGACCTCCGCCCTGAAGACCGAGCTGCAGTCTGCAGAGCAGCGTGAGAGCGCTGCTCGAGAATCCCTAAGTTCTTCTGAATCTGCCTTGGCCTCCGCCCGAGCCGAGCTGTCTTCTCTTCAGCAGTAGATCAAGGACACCGCAGTCCTGGCAGAGAGGACCGCGGCTGAAGCGAATCGCCACCAGACGCTTGAGCGCGAGCACGCCTCGATGCTTCAGGGCCTCAAACTCAGAGCTAACTCCGCCTTGGGCACCATCTGCGACGAGAGCGCTCCTCACCCGCACGAGAACGACTACGCCAGCCACCTGAACTTCTTCACCGACATCGTGACCCGCCTGGAGGCTAGGGCTGCAAGGTCTCGCGAGCTTGTAGCGGAGAGGAGCCGTGGTCTTCTGGGGCGCGTGTTCTCGCGTGTCTTTAACCACCTCCTCAACCGCGATACCCACTTTGACTTCATGCTAGTCCCTGTGCCCCCGGTTGTCCAGGACAACCTGGCCGGGTGGGTGGATGACCATGTGGATGCCTTGGTAGCAGAATTCGCCCCAGAGGATGACACGCTCGTGATCGCGACCGAAGGAGTTGGCGCAGATGGTGATGACGAGCAGGACACAGCCTCGATGCAAGCAGCACGGACGGAGGTGATGAAGAAGCGGCGTCTAGCTAGGCCCGTGTTTCTTTTGCTTTGATCTGTATTACCAAAACTTGAACGCACCCTTGTGAGAGCACTTTGGAAAGGGGGTGCCCCTTATGTGTGAAATTGCTAAATGCTTTTGAAGTAACACCCGGAGCGGGGCCCCGCAGGGCTGCGGGTCACTGAGCAAGGTAGTTGTTTATGACTTATCTTGGGTTTCGGGGGTCCTTAGTGAGGCCTAGCGTCACGGCCGCGCTCCTTCTCCTCGGGTCAGTCTGTGCATTCGGTTTTTCGGTTTGATTCGGTTCGGTTTATACAGTTTGTGGTTTATACGATTTTTATACTTCGGTTTATATGGTTTTATACATAGATACGGTTCGGTTTCGGTAATAACCATTTAATTTCGGTTCGGTTTCGGTAATAACCAAAGTTGACGCGAATTTTTGAACAGCGCGTAATTTTTTTTCCACATGGTTCAATCTGTGTATGTATATTAGTTTGTTCTTTTGAGAACTATGTACGTAGATTAAATCATTAGATGGTAGAACTGATTTGGTGGCATATATGTATGTACGAAGTGCACTAGAGTAAAGCATATAATGACCGATGAGGCATTGACAGAGAGATACGTACGTACTAGGAAAATTTAAGGACAAACCAGGGAAAGAGCAGCGCTTGCGCTAGCCTTCAGGCTTTTTTACATAGAAAAATATGCCACGAAACACCACATGCACAGCGCTAGCCTCCATGCTCCTTTTTTTAGGTTCATGATAGGCTGCCTGAACTGAACTTGGAGAAAGTGATCGCTAGACAGAATGGGATAGATAATTTGAGGCCCAAGCAAGCCCAATGTGCGCTAGGTGCCCAGGTCGTCGGCCAAAGCCGCAACTTTTAGTACCACCTTGCGGATGGAGCAGTAGCGCGATGGGCAGAAGTCTATAAAAGGAGGGGTGGCTCCTGGTTCAGCTAATAGCTTCATACAGTGAAGATCTTTTGGTTATTTCGGTTTAATCGAAAACCTATCGGTTTCTAACCGAAAAAACCGAAGGCTATATGGTGTTTGAAATTGGAAACTGAAACTGAAACCAAAACCTAAAAAAACCGACATTTGGTTTTGGTTTGGTTTTTTTGGTTCGGTTTTTGGTTTTTGGTTCGGTTTTGCACAGGCTGATCCTCAGGCGAGCCTGCTGCGGGCCCGCGAGGTTCTGTGCCTCTCGAGGGGCCTACTGGCCTGCCAAAGAGTGCCTCGTGAGAAGCCCACTGCCAGACCATGATGAGGTGGGCGCGTGAGGCAGTCTCGAGCCCCCTGAGGGAGTGATCGGCACCAGTGCATACACCATACCCAGCCCCCGCTCGCGAGGCGCTTGAGGGCAGGGTAGCAATCACGAGATCTAGAAAGAACGCAATAACTAAAAGCAAGAGAGCGACACAAACGAGAAAACTCCCCCCTTTTTATAAAGGCACGAAAAATAAACTGCTTCAAAAAGTCGACAAGCAAGTACAAAAAGGAGGCAAAAAGTAGACGGCCGCGTCCGGCGCCTAGCTAGTCTTCAGTTTTCAGTCTTCTCACCAGCGCGGAGCTAACTGCTTGCACTGGCTGGACATAGTCATTAGGGACAGTCTCTACGGCCAGCACGGAGGATGGTGCTTCCACTAGGACATGGGCGGGAGCCCCCATGAGGCCCCAGGGCAGCACTCAGGATACTCTGAGGCGTGTACATCCCCACTCATTATTATGTGAGAGTGTCACGAGCGGAGACCTTCACAGGTCGGAGCCTTGCTTCATGTCGCCCAACGAGGACCCCGTTGTGCGCCACCCCTGACCACCATTGGGGAGACCAGAAACAAGGACAAGACCAAGGGGCCAGGGGGACGCTGGTGGCGTCCTCAGCGACCGTAGGCCCCCCACCGAGGAGAAGGTCTTGTCGGCGCCTTCCCCGGCAGGGAACCTACCTCCAGGCAGGGCCCTGCTCCATGCAGCGCGAGGAGGGCCCTGATGTCAAGCTTCCCCCGTGTTGCTCCCAATGTCCTTCACGCTCCTGTGGGGGGTCCGTCATCCTGAGAGTCCTGGTGGCAGCTGCACCCTGGTTCACCTGTGATCCATGGTTAGCGTAACCATGCTCCTACGATGTTAGCTGTACCCAGAGGTTGTCGCTGTTGGAGATGTTGGCGGGGCTTGGTGGCAGCTCGAGGGAGAGCTCGGCCTCGTGTATATCCAGCGCCCAGCCTGGTGTGGGGGATCGGCTGGGGCCCTCTCCCCGCGTGTGCCTTGGATCCATCGTGACGGGGACATAGGCTTCCAGGCTGTTCGCAACAGAAGCGCCACCCGGCTGCCTCACATTCCCGCCTTCTTCAGCCGCCCTCTAGTCCTGTTGGCCAGGGGCCGCACTCCAGCGCGACCTGTGATGATGTCGCCTGGAGCAGCCCCGCGCCGAGGGGGCACGTTCGGGGTGGCGCGGGCTGCTCCGCGGGGCTGGTCGGCGTTGAGAGGCTCTCCAGGGCCCTTGAGAGGGGGCGTGCGGTTGTGTCGCAGATGAGCACGCCCCCCCCCCCACCGCCTACCACGTGGGCAGAGTGCAGAATGGCGCTACCCCCCTGCTTGCTGCATCTAGCAGCTCGGCGACCCGTTCCAGCATGGCATCGCAGCCACTCTCCAGCAACCTGCACCGCAGGAGCTCTTGGGCCACGATGACCATTGCCCGCATGTTTGTCTGTTCCCTGCACGAGTGTAGAGCGGT
>NC_041393.1:346287242-346294618 GCF_002162155.2 Triticum dicoccoides | reverse complement strand
CAGCGCGACCTGTGATGATGTCGCCTGGAGCAGCCCCGCGCCGAGGGGGCACGTTCGGGGTGGCGCGGGCTGCTCCGCGGGGCTGGTCGGCGTTGAGAGGCTCTCCAGGGCCCTTGAGAGGGGGCGTGCGGTTGTGTCGCAGATGAGCACGCCCCCCCCCCCCCCGCCTACCACGTGGGCAGAGTGCAGAATGGCGCTACCCCCCTGCTTGCTGCATCTAGCAGCTCGGCGACCCGTTCCAGCATGGCATCGCAGCCACTCTCCAGCAACCTGCACCGCAGGAGCTCTTGGGCCACGATGACCATTGCCCGCATGTTTGTCTGTTCCCTGCACGAGTGTAGAGCGGTTCCTGCAGCGTAGTTCATAGATCACGCAGCGGCGCGGCGCCAGTGGAGAAGGTTGCCCTGCGGGGGCCCCGCGGGGCCGGTAGCCCCCGGCAGAACGCGGGCCGCGAGCAAAGCGGAGTGGAGGCCTTCCTCGTCAGCGGGCGCTATCGAGGAGGTCTGGACAACCCAGTGCTCAACATGCGCTCTCGGGGTGTCGGCCATGGCGTCGGTGGAGCGGCGGAGGACTGGTCGATGGAAGAGAAAATCCGACGCACCCCTACCTAGCACGCCAAATGTCGGATTATGGGATCCGCAAACCCTTGAGAGGTTCGAACTTTGGGGTGCGTGCGGAGATCTCAACCTACCTAGCCTGCCTACTCGTGATCCTCCTAAGCCTAGCGCATGAAGCTCAAAGGGACAAAGAGACACAACAGTTTTTATCCTGGTTCGGGCCACCATTGTGGTGTAATACCCTACTCCAGCATTTGGTGGATTGCCTCGAAGGGCTGAGGATGAGCTAGTACAGTGGATGAACAAGCCTCAGGAGGTGAGGTGTTCTTGAGCTGGTGTGGTGTATGCTAGTTCTACTTGTTCTGATCCCCTCTATGGTGGTGGCTAGTCCTATTTATAGTGGCCTTGGCCCGCTTCCCAAATATGAGCAGGAAGGGATCCCACAACAGCCAGATTTGAAAGTGTACAAGTAGTACAGTCTATCCTGACAAAAGTAGTCTTGGCCTGTGAAAATTCTCTGGTCGTGACGCTGCGGTGGGCTCGTCGATGACCTCCGTCCTGGCGGTCTTGGTCTCGTTGCACCGGAATGGAAACCTTTGGCTGATTCCTCGAGACTCCGCACCTGTTTCCTGCCTCCTTTGCACCAAAGAGGAAACCTGCGCTCTGCACCCACCTGGCCTTGGCCATCATGGCTCGCGTCAGCTGAGCCTCGTGAGGTAGTATTGCATAGAATTCTCCGCCCCTCGGGAGCCAGCCTGAGGACACCGATTCCTTCGGGGGTCTTGGCGCCTCCCGCCTCGCGAGGCTTGGCTCCTCGCGAGGGTCTTGTGTTGTTGATGTTGAAGCTGGGACATACCAGGCCGTCGATGAAGTCGTGTGGTGGGCCGCAGGCAGGCAGGGCTGGATGCCCCTGAATAAAGGATGCCGACACATTCTTGGGGCCACTGTGGTTGTGCGAACTTGCTCCATTGTGCGTATGTCCTCCATGGTTGTGGTTATGTCCTCCTGAATATGGGGAGTAGCGGGGCTTCTGCTGAGCTCCTGAAGTGTACCTCCATTGTCCGTACTTGCTCTTGCAATTATCAATCTATTGCTGCTTGCCTTCAATCATGAGAGCCCTGTCTACCAACTCCTGGTAGTTACTGAAAGTTGCCACCATCAATTGCATGCTCAGCTCATCGTTGAGTCCCTCAAGAAACTTCTCTTGCTTAGCGGCATCTGTGGCTACGTCATCTAGGGCATAGCATGCTAACTTGCTAAAATCATCCACATACTGGCCCACTGTACGTCCTCCTTGGCGCAAGTTGCGAAACTCACGTTTCTTCATGCTCATAGCTCCTGCTGAAACATGGGCAGTGCGGAAAGCCTGCTGAAACTGATCCCATGTAACAGTATCAATGGGGTAAGTGGCGGTGAAATTCTCCCACCATGATGTTGTGGGTCCATCAAGCTGATGTGCAGCAAAGCGCACTCTCTCTGCATCTGTGCATCCTGTAGTGGTCAGCTCTCTCCCAATCTTGCGGAGCCAATCAACTGCAACAATCGGCTCGGTGCTACTAGAGAACACCGACGGATTTAACCTTAGAAAGCGGGCTAGGTGATCAAGAGGGGGTGGTGGTGGTGGGTTGTTGTTGTTGTTGCCTTGGTTCTGGTTCTGAACTAGTATCTGCATTAAGGCATTCTGCTGCTGGATCAATTGAGTGAGCTCCCGTGGGAAGGCAAATCCATTGTCACGTCTCGGAGGCATCTGATGGGTTAGAAGAGGTGAGAAAATAGAATAGAATTGAGGTCTATGAGAGATTCACTACCCATATGCTTATGAGACAAACACGGTCAATTCACTTCAATCACCACATAAGATCACACAATAGGTCTAACATATGATTAAAAACTTGATCGTTGCTAACTACTTGGAGGGAATACTCCTAGTTACAATGGTGGTCATCTAGAAATTTTCAGCAGAGGAAGACTCCATAATATCTGCTCCAGCTTCGTCAACGTAGTCGTCATCGTTGTCATCATTTGCATCACTATTCATGTCGGTGTCATCCAGGATGATGTAGTCCTCCGAATGGATCTCCATTGCTCGCTTGATATTCTCCACTGATATTCCCATCTTCCTCTTCAGGTCTTCTTGCTTCTTAGTAGTACAGCAATCTCTTCCTCATATCCATCGCTTGTAGACTTGAGTTCCTCTTCTAGCTCGTTATTTCTCTTTACCAGTTTCTTGATCTTCCTCATGTGGATAATTTGTTCATTCTCTTGTCGACGAATATGATCACCCATCTCTTGAATGTAGGCTGCAATTGATCCATCCCTCCTGGTATGAATCATCTCCCATTTGTCATCTCGGCGGCCACATATCTAATAAATGGTATTCTCCAGCTCCTTGTGATACACCTCACATATGCGTCCAAAGGTGATATGGGCTGCCATGCTCTTTCTTATACTACATCTTGGTGCATCCAGGTAGAAATCAATAGGCTCCGTTGTTGGCGCAAATGTCCTCCCGGGTACCTAGACTTTGATCTTCCAGCGCTCCTCTTCCGGTACAGATGTAGAGAAAGTCCCTGTGAAGCTTGGTGGTCCAATGTTCAAATACTTAGTGACTTCCTTCAAGTGGCGTCCGAAAGGGGTGTCGTCATCCGGCTGAGTGAACTTGTTCCTGGGATCCGCCATCTATAGAGTAGAAATAGAGGAGAATTATAAATGAGTAGAAAGAGAAATCATGTGCCTTATTCTAGTGGTCGCGTCCTACAGTCTGCGTGTGTTTTGATACCATCTTGTAGCGACCAGACCTCAGATGGTCAAGTCTCTGTGCATCAGTGTCATCCCTGGATCGGTAATGTTGACACGCATAGTACTCGACGAATCATAACAGAGTTTCAATCACACACTTATTACATCGAGTCCTCATAAAGAGCATGATTACACAAAAATATCATGGCTGAAGGCCATCTAAACTAGATAACTGTAGAAGCTTCAAAGGTAAATGAGTCCATCAGCTCCAACGACATAGTTGAGTGTAAAACAATGACCTATCGCACCTTATTCGTCGTCTGAGTAGTCTGCAACATGAGATGTTGCAGTCATGTAGGTCAGCACATTGAATATGCTGGCAGAGTTACACTATAAAGCAAGGAAATGCAAAAACTATATCTATATGCAATATTTGGCTGGTGGAGGCTGTAAGTTTATGATTTTGCATAAAGCTAGTTTTTCCCTACAACAAAGGAATAAATTTACTTAACTACTCCCAAGTTGCCCATTATTTGAGAAGGTAACCCCAACTCACATCCCAATTAAAAGTATCATCATTAACCCAATTCTAATTAATTAAAGTAACGCAATGAGATAACATCAATAGATTCAAGTACTAGATACTCAAGATGTCCATAACCGGGGACACGGCTAACCATGATTAGTTTATACACTCTGCAGAGGTTTGCGCACTTTTCCCCACAAGACTCGACCGCATCCATGATCAGATGATCGAGACATAGTCTTTCTAAAGCATTAACTCTCTACTCCGGGCGGACCGGTACACCTACTTTCCCCTACATCTGCTACTCCACCTCTACAAGAGCTCACGCAACTTACTCAACTATGCCAGAGTCCATAATGGCTTGTGGCTGCACACGGAAGTTTCTAGCATGAATAATCTTATGATTCCTTTGATCCTGGGTGGCGAACCGTAGGAAAAATCACACGGGTACTCCGGGATTTCCCAAAACAGGCAACACTGGGTTCCCCAGGTGCCTCAACCAATCCACCCAGATGTATATTAAAGTTGCCACCTTAATGTTATCCATGATTCAAACTTCCATGTGCGAATCACGATCCAATCCCCGTCTACGAGCATGGCTAAGCAATAGTAAGCATAACGTATATTCCCGGGGTGATCAAAAGGTATTAGGTTCCTACCTCAACACTACAACCAAACCACATGTTCCCAATCCTACTCATGCAAATATTTGAGGGGCAACACTAATGAATAGTAAAAATTGGGTGTAAAAGAGTATGATCAAAGTGTAACTAGCCTTGCTGACGATCTACAAACTCTAGAGATTCGTAGTAACAAGCTTCGCACTCCGGATAATCTAGCGTAGACAAACAGTAGCATACATAAGCAATCACTCAAACGAAACAACAGGAAAACCGAGAAAACATCCAAATCAAACAGGAAACAAGCAAATGGCTTAAACTAACAAAATTCAAACCTAACATCAATATTATCATGTGGATTAGATCTTAATAGTAGGTACATGTGATTAGCTACGATTTGCAAAAAGATTCAACTCAAACGGAGAAATGAAACTCAAAATACGAACGAAACAAGATCGTTTACTAATTTGGACTAAACTCAAATTTTACAGTACCAAAATCATGTTCAAGTTGGTACACTGGAAAGAATAGAACGATACGAAGATTTAGGCGTTGCTTTCATCTAATTTGGATAAACGAGTAAAAAGTTATGCTAGTTTAAAGATCAGGGGCTAAATCGCGATAAAACTATTCGCGGATAGGTCCCTGACCAGAAAAAAAACTAAAAAGAAAAACCTACGGCGTGAACGTTCGCTAACAGAACAAAACTAACGAATACTATTCGTTAAAACGAATGAACAAACGAGCGTTCGTTAAATAAGAAAACCCTAAAAAATGGATCTAACTAGCCGAACCGAAATAATCCGAAAAAAACTGGGGTTCGGCCGGTCTTTACCGGTTAATCGCGACGGCAGTCAAAGACAGCGGCTTCGGCTCCAGTCAACAACGGCGCTGGCGGCGTGGGCGGCGGGGCGGCGGTGCGGGGCTGCGGCAAAGCAGGAGCGGCGCAAGGCCGCGGCGCCGGTGGCGGGGGTGGCGAGACGAGGGAGAGGTGGCGGGGCGGCTCTGCCTTGTAAAGGCCTCGGGAGGCGTGCCTTGGGCGAGGGGGCGGCATGGGAGTCCGAGTTGGACTCCCCGTTGGCGTGCGTCGGCGGGACTCCTCCCGCTCGGAGTCGGCGGCGGCGCGGCGATTGGGCTGCCGGGCCGGCTGGGCTTCGGCCCAGTCGGTCCGAAACTTAAAAAAAACAATTTCTTTGCGAAGGAAAAATCCTAAACAAATATAAAGAAAAATCTAAAATATCATAAACAATTTTCACCATCCAAACCTAATATTTAGGACAAGATGAACATTTTTCTGGACTAAGATGCAATTTTCAAAAATTCAATATTTTTCTAAATCAAATAAAGTACCAACAAAATCATAAATTGATTTTAAAATTCTTTCTCCAATATTTCTCTTAGGATGAAGAAGTCATATTATCTTCTCTCATATATTTTTAATATTGGAAATAATTGTAGAGAAAAATAATAAAATCAAATTGACCCTCTTTTCAAATTTGAAATGAATTCAAATATGAATTTTGTGAAACCTCCAACTCTCTTCCTGGGTCCTTGAGTTGCTTAAGATTTCTAGGATCACAACAAAATGCAAGAAAAAATATGATATGCATATGATGATCTATGTATAACATCCAAATTGAAAATTGGGATGTTACAAAAGATATGGACAATGACGATCAGAACTCAGGAGTGACGATGGAGTGCATGACCGGTAGCGACAACGGCGCAACTGAGATATTTTACGGAAGGCTCGAGGAGGTCTGGGAGCTTGACTACTCTGGACTACACAACGCGGCGATGTTTCGTGTCAGATGGGCTAAGAATGTCGAAAGAGAAACTGGTTTTTCACTACCATGACTATACCCGACGCCAAGAGCGCTATCGTGAATGCTATCGCAAAAAATGAGCCATGGGTACACGCTAAGCACGTGACACAATGCTTCTTCTAACTGACCCGTTCAATCCCAGTCGTGTTGTCGTGAGGAGAGGCAAAAGGAACATCATTGGAATGGATGGAGTCGCCAATGAGGAAGACTATGATCAGTACGGCAACCCAATGAGGGAAGATAGCGATGACGATGAAGTATAAGTCAAAAGAAGAATCAATACTACATTACCTAAGAAAGATCATGCTCCATGGAAAAGGAAAAGTCACAATGAGGGGCTTAATTATTCTTCAACAAACAAGAAGGGAAAGACGCTCACTCAAAAACGAAAACGTCAATGCTGAGTTATCATACATAATCGGTCAAATGATGTAATATATATGTTGCCATTTTGTGTACACACTTGGACATTATGCATTGGTCAAATGATGTAATATATATGTTCCCATTTTGTATACATACATAACCGTCAAATGATGCAATATATATCACCTTAGTTGTATACATTGTGTCACCTTTCCTTCGTTCATCGCTCTCGGGAAAAAGGAAAAGAAAATAAAAGAAAAGGGAGAGAAAATAAAGGAAAAGAAAATAGAAGAAACAAACAGGAAGACTGCTACAGGTCACAGCAGTAGTGTTTTCTACAGGGAAACGCTATCGCTATCTGTAGTAGCAGTAGCGCTTTTTGAAATAAACGCTATAGCTTTCTAAAATAGAGTAGCGCTTTCTTTGCAAAAGCGCTATAGCTAACTTAGCTATAGCACGTTTGCCGGAACGCGCTACTGCTATCTCGACATAACCCCCAAAATCCTCACTCCATCTGCTTCTTCCCGCCTCTGCTCTTCCCCCAAATCCCCCTCCCTCTTCTCCTGTGTCGTCGCCGCCGGAGCCCTCGACCCCGGCGCTCGCCCCTCGACCCTGGCGCTCGGCCCCGTCCCGGCAGTCACCCCCAACCCCGGCGCTCGCCCCCGTCCCCGCACTCGCCCCCGGGCTCGACCCCGTCTCCCCCGACCCCGGTGCTCGCCCCCGCCTCGCCTCAGTGCCGCGC
>NC_041393.1:346277921-346286809 GCF_002162155.2 Triticum dicoccoides | reverse complement strand
GCCGCGCCGTCTCCCCCTACCCCATCTCTCTCTGCCCTCTGTAAGCCCTCTCCCCTCCCCTCTTCTCTGCTATTTAGTGCTAATTCCTATGTAATAGTATGAACCCTAGGCTATTTTTTAGTGTAACAAAAAACAGAATTGATTATATAGGTTTCTTGCATTTTTTAGTTAAAGCAATTGTTGTTATTTAAATTTTATAGTGCTAGTTAGTTAATTAGAATTAGTATGAAACCTAGGACAGATTAGTTAAAACAATTGTTGCTATTTAAATTTTTTAGTTAAAGAAATTGTTGCTATTTAAAAATAACAGAATTTGAAGTGGACATGTTAGTTCTATATTTTAAAAAAGCATGACTTCTTGCATTTATATTTTTCTTCAACTTCTATATTTTTCTTACTTTTATATGCAAATTTGAAGTGGACATGTGATATGTGGATATGTGATTTGGACATGTCATATTTGGAATTTGGACATGTCATTTGGACATGTGATGTGCGGGGCAAATGATCCGAGTGGCCTATGTTTCGCCACGATGTTGATTCATTTCTGTTCCGATGAATTTCAAGCGCTCAATATGTCCACATTTTAGCAAAGGTCATGCCAAAATTTTCCATGAATTTTGACATGACTTGTGCTAGAAAGTAGGCATATCGAGTGTCGGGAGTTGCTGGAACGGCATTCCGGCAAACATAGATCTTTTTTTATGTCACTTCTAATTTTTTTATAGTTTTAGAATTAAAGGAGGAGACTTAATCATAGAAACATGTCGAACAACGAAGAAACCGGGCCTTCTAACCAAGATGCAGATGAGATGGATTATGAGGGTGAACAAGAGTACCTCGACTATTTGACTGCTAAGCAAAGTCAAGGTTTGCAGGTCATCCTTGATGATGCTTCTGACACCGACATCGACGCCGATGGCGCCGTCACCGATGGTGGCGCCGAGACCGGCAGGGAAGGTACCAACGGCGAAGGTACCGGCGAGGAAGGTACCGACGGGGAATATACCGACGCCGATACCAGAGAGAAGAAGCAGAAGAAGCATAGGATACGAAAACCTAACAAACTCGGCATCGGACGACTGGTGATCACAAAGATGACACCTGGCAAGTTTGAGCCATTAGAACCGGAAGAACCTCGCAATTGCATGGGAACCAAGTAGGATGCATCCTACGGGAATGCGTGAGCATCAATGACGATGACTTAAGGAGTAAAGAACATTTGAGGCAGTTACTCCTGACGAAGTTGCACAAGAGATTCGAGTTCCCCGACTGGGATGATAGCATAGAACAACCGTGGGATGATCCGAAGATGAAAAAGATTAACAATCACGCCATGGGCATGTTCAGCAATGACTTGGCCTCTTGGAAAGGGAGGGTGAAACGAGCTATTGAGGCTGAGGAACCCCTGTCCAAGATTCTGGAGGAAAATCCGACACTTACGGAAGAGGAGTTCAAAAAGTTCAAGGACACTTGCGCTATCGAGGCAGCCAAGGCTAAGGCTGCGAAATTCAAGAGCCTTCAGCAAAGGAACACGGGGAAGCATCACCTTGAAAGCCGTGGCTACCTTGGCAAAAGGCCCATATGGGATAAGTAGGACGCGGAACATGAAACCGTGGGTCTCCCAGACCCCTTCATGAAGTTCACCAACCCCTTGGGAGCATGACTTAATCAGGGCCCGCTAGAAGTGGGACAAGAAAAAGAAGGTTTTTTACACGGACGAGATCACAAGGAGATTGATTAGATTACTGGTAATTATTCTTTTACCACCTTACATTTAGCTCCTGATCAAGTCAACTACACATTCGTATACGGTTCACGTTCCTTCTACAGGAGAAGCAACACCAGCTTGAAGCCGAAAGCCCTACTTCGCCATGAGGCCCAAGTGGGACATCCCTCTCAACCGGGCCTTGAACGAACTTAAGGGACTTCCTTTGGGCCAGCGGCTGCAATATGGACGTGTGCACGGCGCTGGAGACAGCGCCACGTGGAAGGTGTTTTACAACGAGGGCCCGGAGGCCAAGAAGCAGAAAAAGAAGTTTAGTCAGGCGGACATCAACGAGAAGGTGAAGCTTGCGGTCGAGAAAAAAGCAGCTGAGGACGCGCAAAAAGCAGCCGGGACGAATCCGGATACATCAACATGAAAGTTGCTCAGAACGACGAGACGAATCCGGATACGCGGTCCGTTCGTCCGCCACACCCCCCTAACCTATCGAACCCGCAACTTTCCCCCTCCGGCTCCTCTGCCCGAAAACACGAAACACCGGGAATACTTTCCCGGGGGTTTCCCCCCCCCCTTCACCGGTATCACCTACTACCGCGTTAGGGCACACCGAACACCGCGTATTGCCTTGATATATTTTGTGGTGCTTTGTTTGCTCTGTATTCATTATTTCTTCCCCCTCTTCTCTCCGGTAGACTACGAGACCGACGCTGCTGCTGACCAGTTCGACTACGGAGTTGGCGACCCCTCTCTCTTGCCAGAGCAACCAGGCAAGCCCCCCCTTGATCACCAGATATCGCCTATTCTCCTCTATACTGCTTGCATTAGAGTAGTGTAGCATGTTACTGCTTTCGTTAATCCTATTCTGATGCATAGCCTGACATTGTCGCTACATCTGTTGATACCTTACCTGCAATCCTAAATGCTTAGTATAGGGTGCTAGTTTATCATCATTGGCCCTACATTCTTGTCAGTCTGCCTTGCTATACTATCGGGCCGTGATCACTTCGGGAGATGATCACGGGTATATACTATACATACATACATACTATACAGATGGTGATTAAAGTCGGGTCAGCTCATTGAGTACCCGCAAGTGATTCTGACGAGGGGGCTGAAAGGACAGGTGGCTCCATCCCGGTAGAGGTGGGCCTGGGTTCCCGACGGCCCTCGACTGTTACTTTGTGGCGGAGCGACAGGGCAGGTTGAGACCACCTAGGAGACAGGTGGGCCTGGCCCTGTTCGGCGTTCGCGGATACTTAACACGCTTAACGAGATCTTGGTATTTGATCTGAGTCGGCTACGAGCCTATACGCACTAACCATCTACGCGGGAGTAGTTATGGGTATCCCGACGTCGTGGTATCAGCCGAAGCACTTCAGACGTCAGCGACGGAGCGGCGCGCGCCGAATTGGACTGGAACGCCACTAGGCTAGGTCTGCTTTCGGCCGCCCACGCAACGTGCAGGTGTGCTCAGGGCGATGGGCCCAGACCCCTGCGCGCTTAGGTTTAGACCGGCGTGCTGGCCTCTCTGTTTTGCCTAGGTGGGGCTGCGACGTGTTGATCTTCCGTGGCCGGGCATGACCCAGGAAAGTGTGTCCGGCCAAATGGGATCGAGCGTGTTGGGTTATGTGGTGCACCCCTGCAGGGAAGTTAATCTATTCGAATAGCCGTGATCTTCGGTAACAGGACGACTTGGAGTTGTACCTTGACCTTATGACAACTAGAACCGGATACTTAATAAAACACACCCTTCCAAGTGCCAGATACAACCGGTGGTCGCTCTACCTCAGGGTTATGAGGAGGGGATCGCCGGGTAGGATTATGCTATGAGATGTTACTTGGAGATGCTACTTGGAGGACTTCGACCTACCCTCTTCTGCCTGTTGCAAGACGAAGGTGACCAGAAGCGTAGTCTTCGATAAGACTAGCTATCCCCCTCTTATTCTGGCATTCTGCAGTTCAGTCCACTGATATGGCCCTTTACACATATACCCATGCATATGTAGTGTAGTTCCTTGCTTGCGAGTACTTTGGATGAGTACTCACGGTTGCTTTCTCCCCCCTTTTTCCCCTTTTCCTTCCTTTCTGGTTGTCGCAACCAGATGCTGGAGTCCAGGAGCCAGACGCCACCGTCGACGACGACCCCTACTACACTGGAGGTGCCTACTACTACGTGCTGCCCGCTGAGGACGACCTGGAGTAGTTAGGAGGATCCCAGGCAGGAGGCCTGTGCCTCTTTCGATCTGTATCCCAGTTTGTGCTAGCCATCTTATGGCAACTTGTTTAACTTATGTCTGTACTCAAATATTGTTGCTTCCGCTGACTCGTCTATGATCGAGCACTTGTATTCGAGCCCTCGAGGCCCCTGGCTTGTATTATGATGCTTGTATGACTTATTTATGTTTTAGAGTTGTGTTGTGATATCTTCCCGTGAGTCCCTGATCTTGATCGTACACATTTGCGTGCATGATTAGTGAGTCCCTGATCATGAGTCGGCGTTCGCGGATACTTAACACGCTTAACGAGATCTTGGTATTTGATCTGAGTCGGCTACGAGCCTATACGCACTAACCATCTACGCGGGAGTAGTTATGGGTATCCCGACGTCGTGGTATCAGCCGAAGCACTTCAGACGTCAGTGACGGAGCGGCGCGCGCCGGATTGGAACGTAAGCCTGCTCTTGTATTAAGGGGGCTAGTTCTGCTTCCGGCCGCCCTCGCAACGTGCAGGTGTGCTATGGGCGATGGGCCCAGACCCCTGTGCGCTTAGGTTTAGACCGGCGTGCTGGTCTCTCTGTTGTACCTAGGTGGGGCTGCGACGTGTTGATCTTCCGCGGCCGGGCATGACCCAGGAAAGTGTGTCCGGCCAAATGGGATCAAGCGTGTTGGGTTATGTGGTGCACCCCTGCAGGGAAGTTAATCTATTCGAATAGCCGTGATCTTCGGTAACAGGACGACTTGGAGTTGTACCTTGACCTTATGACAACTAGAACCGGATACTTAATAAAACACACCCTTCCAAGTGCCAGATACAACCGGTGGTCGCTCTCCCTCAGGGATACGAGGAGAGGATCACCGGGTAGGTTTATGCTATGCGATGCTACTTGGAGATGCTACTTGGAGATGCTACTTGGAGCACGTCAATCTACTCTCTTCTACATGTTGCAAGACGGAGGCTGCCAGAAGCGTAGTCTTCGACAGGATAAGCTATCCCCCTTTTATTCTGGCATTCTGCAGTTCAGTCCACCGATATGGCCTCCTTACACATATACCCATGCATATGTAGTGTAGTTCCTTGCTTGCGAGTACTTTGGATGAGTACTCACGGTTGCTTTCTCCCCCCTTTTTTTCCCCTTTCCTTTCTTTCTGGTTGTCACAACCAGATGCTGGAGTCCAGGAGCCAGGCGCCATCGTCGACGATGACCCATACTACACCGGAGGTGCCTACTACTACGTGCAGCCCGCTGACGACGACCAAGAGTAGTTTAGGAGGATCCCAGGTAGGAGGCCTGCGCCTCTTTCGATCTGTATCCCAGTTTGTGCTAGCCTTCTTAAGGCAAACTTGTTTAACTTATGTCTGTACTCAGATATTGTTGCTTCCGCTGACTCGTCTATGATCGAGCACTTGTATTCGAGCCCTCGAGGCCCCTGGCTTGTATTATGATGCTTGTATGACTTATTTATGTTTTAGAGTTGTGTTGTGATATCTTCCCGTGAGTCCCTGATCTTGATCGTACACATTTGCGTGCATGATTAGTGAGTCCCTGATCATGATCGAATAGATTAACTTCCCTGCAGGGGTGCACCACATAACCCAACACGCTTGATCCCATTTGGCCGGACACACTTTCCTGGGTCATGCCCGGCCGCGGAAGATCAACACGTCGCAGCCCCACCTAGGTACAACAGAGAGACCAGCACGCCGGTCTAAACCTAAGCGCACAGGGGTCTGGGCCCATCGCCCATAGCACACCTGCACGTTGCGAGGGCGGCCGGAAGCAGAACTAGCCCCCTTAATACAAGAGCAGGCTTACGTTCCAATCCGGCGCGCGCCGCTCCGTCACTGACGTCTGAAGTGCTTCGGCTGATACCACGACGTCGGGATACCCATAACTACTCCCGCGTAGATGGTTAGTGCGTATAGGCTCGTAGCCGACTCAGATCAAATACCAAGATCTCGTTAAGCGTGTTAAGTATCCGCGAACGCCGACTCATGATCAGGGACTCACTAATCATGCACGCAAATGTGTACGATCAAGATCAGGGACTCACGGGAAGATATCACAACACAACTCTAAAACATAAATAAGTCATACAAGCATCATAATACAAGCCAGGGGCCTCGAGGGCTCGAATACAAGTGCTCGATCATAGACGAGTCAGCGGAAGCAACAATATTTGAGTACAGACATAAGTTAAACAAGTTGCCATAAGATGGCTAGCACAAACTGGGATACAGATCGAAAGAGGCACAGGCCTCCTGCCTGGGATCCTCCTAACTACTCCAGGTCGTCCTCAGCGGGCAGCACGTAGTAGTAGGCACCTCCAGTGTAGTAGGGGTCGTCGTCGACGGTGGCGTCTGGCTCCTGGACTCCAGCATCTGGTTGCGACAACCAGAAAGGAAGGAAAAGGGGAAAAAGGGGGGAGAAAGCAACCGTGAGTACTCATCCAAAGTACTCGCAAGCAAGGAACTACACTACATATGCATGGGTATATGTGTAAAGGGCCATATCAGTGGACTGAACTGCAGAATGCCAGAATAAGAGGGGGATAGCTAGTCTTATCGAAGACTACGCTTCTGGTCACCTTCGTCTTGCAACAGGCAGAAGAGGGTAGGTCGAAGTCCTCCAAGTAGCATCTCCAAGTAACATCTCATAGCATAATCCTACCCGGCGATCCCCTCCTCATAACCCTGAGGTAGAGCGACCACCGGTTGTATCTGGCACTTGGAAGGGTGTGTTTTATTAAGTATCCGGTTCTAGTTGTCATAAGGTCAAGGTACAACTCCAAGTCGTCCTGTTACCGAAGATCACGGCTATTCGAATAGATTAACTTCCCTGCAGGGGTGCACCACATAACCCAACACGCTCGATCCCATTTGGCCGGACACACTTTCCTGGGTCATGCCCGGCCTCGGAAGATCAACACGTCGCAGCCCCACCTAGGCACAACAGAGAGGCCAGCACGCCGGTCTAAACCTAAGCGCACAGGGGTCTGGGCCCATCGCCCATAGCACACCTGCACGTTGCGAGGGCGGCCGAAAGCAGACCTAGCCTAGTGGCGTTCCAGTCCAATTCGGCGTGCGCCGCTCCGTCGCTGACGTCTGAAGTGCTTCGGCTGATACCACGACGTCGGGATACCCATAACTACTCCCACGTAGATGGTTAGTGCGTATAGGCTCGTAGCCGACTCAGATCAAATACCAAGATCTCGTTAAGCGTGTTAAGTGTCCGCGAACGCCGAACAGGGCCAGGCCCACCTCTCTCCTAGGCGGTCTCAACCTGCCCTGTCGCTCCGCCACAAAGATCCACACAGAGGGCCATCGGGACAAAGGTCCTTTCAGCCCCCACTCCGTGGATCACTCGCGGGTACTCTTCGAGCTGACCCGACTTTAGTCACCAACTGTATAGTATGTATGTATGTATAGTATATACCCGTGATCACCTCCCAGGTGATCACGGCCCGATAGTATAGCAAGGCAGACTGACAAGAATGTAGGGCCAATGATGATAAACTAGCATCCTATGCTAAGCATTTAGGATTGCAGGTAAGGTATCAACAGGTGTAGCAACAATGTCAGGCTATGCATCAGAATAGGATTAATGAAAGCAGTAACATGCTACACTACTCTAATGGAAGCAGTATAGAGGAGAATAGGCGATATCTGGTGATCAAAGGGGGGGGGCTTGCCTGGTTGCTCTGGCAAGAGAGAGGGGTCGTCAACTCCGTAGTCGAACTGGTCAGCAGCAGCGTCGGTCTCGTAGTCTACCGGAGAGAAGAGGGGGAAGAAATAATGAATACAGAGCAAACAAAGCATCACAAAATATAACAAGGCAATACACGGTGTTCGGTGTGCCCTAACGCGGTAGTAGGCGATACCGGTGAAGGGGGGAAAACATCCGGGAAAATATCCCCGGTGTTTCGTGTTTCCGGGCAGAGGAGCCGGAGGGGGAAAGTTGCGAGTTCGATAGGTTAGGGGTGTGTGGCGGACGAACGGACTGCGTATCCGGATTCGTCTCGTCGTTCTGATCAACTTTCATGTAGAAAGTATTTTCATCTGAGTTACGGATTAAAACATATGATTTTCTAAAGATTTAATCATTTTCTGATTTTAATTATTTATTTAAATTCAACATTATCCAAAACAGTATTTGCTGACGTCAGCATGACGTCAGCATGACGTCAGCAGTCAACAGAGGTGTTGACTGGTCAACTGACGTGTGGGTCCCACTAGTCATTGACTGTTTAGTCTAATTAGTGTTTAACTAATTTAACTACTGTTTAATTAAACTAATTAGTTAGTTAGGTTAATGTAATTATGATTAATTAACTTAATTAATTCGTTAATTAATTAATTAATTAATTAAATTATTATTATCTATTTATTTATTTTATTTATTTTATATATTATTTTTAATTCCCTCTTTTTTTTTAACAAAACGTTCTGGGGCTGGGGCCCGTTTGTCATAGGCCCTTGGGGCGTTAATGGGTTCGGACGCTAGCGGGTGCTAGCGAATGCTGGGCATGGCACCACCCGAGCAGGCGCATGCCCAGGGGGGCGCGGGTCGGCAGACCCGGCAGGTCGCCAAGGCAAGGGGGCAGTGGCCACGGCCAGGCCGGTCGCCTGAGGCGGCAGCGGCGAGGACGGGCGGTGGAGGCAGCGGCGGTGGCCGGAGACGTCGCAGCAACGGCTGCAACCCTGCGGGAGCCGCGACAGTGGCCGAGGGGAGGCTTGGCCGGAGCAACAGGGGGCAGCGTCGGGGAAGCAGGAGGTCGACGTGGTGGACGGCGCGCACGCAAACAGGGGCGGCCAGGCGGAAGTGGTGGCCGAGTGCGGCCATGGCGGGCGCCGCCCGCAGCGTCAGTAGTGCGCGGTGAGCGCGGACGGGACGAGGGAAAAACGGGTCGGCGCGGCGACGGGCGCGACCGAGCGGCCGAGCGCG
>NC_041393.1:346275184-346276983 GCF_002162155.2 Triticum dicoccoides | reverse complement strand
TGGAGGAGTGGGGTGTGGGGCGTCGGGGAGTGGGTTAGGGTTTCAGGGGTTATGGGATAAGGGAGTGGGGGGTTGGTTCGGCCGGTTGGGCCTTTTGGGCTAGCCGGCCGACAGCTGGGCCGGAGCCCAGTGGGGGGGGTTTGCTTTCTCTTTTTTTTAGCTTTGTTTTCTGTTGTCTTTTCTTTATCTATCTTCTTTTCTATTTTATTCTTTTAATTTCTGTTTTATAAAATATAAATACAACTCCTAAATTAATGTTACAATTTATTCTACTGCCCCAAAAAGTGTAACACCTAATTAAAAATAGTTTGCATTATTATTATTTTTAAAAGGCATTTAATTAATTGTCATAGCTGTTATTTTAATTACTTTAGAGCCTTTAAACATTCTATAAAAGTGTGGTTTCTCCACAATAATTACCTATGCATTATTTGGCAACACCCCAACATTTTAGTTTTAATATTTAAAAATCTTTACCGTTTGACTTTATTTTAAGTTTGAATTTCGAATCGATTTTGAACTAACACGAGATTAACAACAGTAACCATGGTGACGTGGCATCATTAACATGGGATTACTGTAGCCTAATTACCCGGGCGTCACAATTCTCCTCCACTACAAGAAATCTCGTCCCAAGATTTAAGAGGGGAGTAAGGGGGAAGGTTTCGTAACGAATATAGCGGGTCTTCTCATCCTGGCGTGCTCTTCTCGAAGAGGTCAATCCAATATATTGATGCCTTCTTATTTCTGCTTCAGGTCAAAATGATGAAGTCATCATCCTTTCTTCGGGATCTTCATCGTACTTACGAAAAGGATATGGGGGGAAGACTCGGGAAGGGCGGGCCTTACCAGGTTGACTATCTGGTACATAACTCAGGGAATGGGGTAGGAAGTAACCCTCGAATTGAACTTAAGAAAATATCGAGAGTAAAGTAAGAAGGTACCATGAGAAGTTACAAACGGTTAGGTCATTGTTCGATGTCTGAAACAACATGCGAAAGGGGTCCAGAGCAATGAGATTGAGTATTGCGTCTGTTACCAAAATAGATCACTTGGGACGGTGGCCCGTGAATTACATACGAGGCCACACGCGAGGAACAACCTTGGGAAGAGGGGGTGCAAGAGAGTCAGGTTTCGATCCTGTGGAACTGTGGGTTATGGGCCCACCATGTGGTTTTTTTTAATAGTAGCAGTGACATCTTTCACGGTCATGATAGCAAGGCATGTCAGAGAGTACCAAGTCAGTTATGTCGGCATCAACGTTGGTACCAAGGGCGAGGGACGAAGAGAACCACTTTCCTGCTCGTTGAACGAGGCGGACCAATAGGCAAGGTTCTCGTCCATCGGTGGCTACCGGAATGTCATCAACAATAGTAACAGGGTCTTACTGACAGAATTGCACACCGAGGAGTTTACATAAGCAGTAGAATATTGCTGCTTAGATCATATAGATCACAAGAAAGGTTCAAACAACCAATGGAAAGTAAAATATGATTATCATATTAAACAGAACAATGGAAAGGAAAATGTGTCTAAACACATATTTTAGGGATATATCCTTCCCAAGGACAAGCAGAGCATGATATCCATGGCAGGATATAATGTAGACAACTCTTTAGGTAAGGGGGGGGGGAAGGAATCTCATGATATTACCCATACAACGGTGTTAGGATAAATGATAAACAAAATTTAGCATCGTGCTTCAAATGTTCCTGTTGAAAATCGGAGTACCATTGACATGCTTCGAGGTAGCATTGACATGGTCTTCAGGTGAAGATCAAACTTTGGAAACACGAAGG
>NC_041393.1:346274629-346275174 GCF_002162155.2 Triticum dicoccoides | reverse complement strand
GGGGGAGGAATCTCATGATATTACCCATACAACGGTGTTAGGATAAATGATAAACAAAATTTAGCATCGTGCTTCAAATGTTCCTGTTGAAAATCAGAGTACCATTGACATGCTTCGAGGTAGCATTGACATGGTCTTCAGGTGAAGATCAAACTTTGGAAACACGAAGGATCCATCAGGAATAACTTGTAGAATAAGTCTTACAATTTCCCCATGGATGAACGGATAACCTTGCTGAAAAGGAATCTATAATGATAGGTCCTCCAGCCGGGGGGGGGGGGGTGCTAGGCATGACATCATGTTACCGGGTCATCAAAGGATCAACATCATAACTCTTGGAAAATGTCCCAACCATCATATCCGACCAAGATTCAGATCCGATTGGTGTCAGGATACCTCAGACTCAGGATGCCTGAGAGGAAAAGGTGTAATACAATTGACAAGAAGACATTGTAAAATTCTCGAGAAATGAACTATGGGAGCAGTTCCCGAAACAAGAGCTCATCATTAAATCAACGAGAGGATGAGAAGGTGGCTGATGGGCT
>NC_041393.1:346268489-346274619 GCF_002162155.2 Triticum dicoccoides | reverse complement strand
GTGTTAGGATAAATGATAAACAAAATTTAGCATCGTGCTTCAAATGTTCCTGTTGAAAATCGGAGTACCATTGACATGCTTCGAGGTAGCATTGACATGGTCTTCAGGTGAAGATCAAACTTTGGAAACACGAAGGATCCATCAGGAATAACTTGTAGAATAAGTCTTACAATTTCCCCATGGATGAACGGATAACCTTGCTGAAAAGGAATCTATAATGATAGGTCCTCCAGCCGGGGGGGGGGGGTGCTAGGCATGACATCATGTTACCGGGTCATCAAAGGATCAACATCATAACTCTTGGAAAATGTCCCAACCATCATATCCGACCAAGATTCAGATCCGATTGGTGTCATGATACCTCAGACTCAGGATGTCCGAGAAGAAAAACTGCGGCACATAACGACGAAATGACATTGTAAGATTCTCAGGAAATGAACTATGAAGTGATTTCCGTTATCAAGAGTCCATCATTAACCCAAGGAGAGGACAAGGAGGTGTCTGGTGAACTAAACGGCAATTCACCGAGATTCCCAGAAGATGGATGTCCACAATTAAGTGAACAAGGAGATAACATTTGTCAGATCAAATGATATAAGGAAGTATGCTCGAGGAAAACATACACAATTAAACATTGGTTGAAGGTGCGCCCGAAATATGGGTTGGGTTGCACGACCAATGTCAGAATGGTGATGCAATAATCAATAGCCTAAGAATGAACTTTCGACCATTAACTTCAAAGAGATAGGGTTGCTAGAAGGAAAGAATCCAAACAACACCGTTCACTTGTTGGAATTAACACAGGGACCAAGAAAGAATGGTGATGGTGAGAAGTATTTCTATGTCAAGAATTCTCAAGAGGTGGAACAAATCTCAGAACATTCTTGACATAAGGGATGGTAATACTCCAAGGTAAAGAAGAACAATTGCTGGATAGCAAGGAAACCAAGGTACAACACAAATTGTGAACAAGTTTGTGTTGGGGGGGGAGACAAGAATGTTGCCGATGATAACTCAAATCATCAAGGGACAAGGATGGTATTTCTCATCATGAATTCAATTGATATCCTGGAAGAACTCATAAGGTTGATGAGGATCACGACACATTTGTCGCGAGAGTTCATGAAGATGTAATCGATCAGCGACGACATCAAGTCTAGTAATGATGAAGTGAAAGGTTATTGGAACCAAGGGTACGACACAAACTCGAAACCAAGCTTGTTGTTCAAGGCGAAATGATATGACGATGAGGATCGACATAAGGTTAGTTCATCGTCGAAAATTGGTGCTCCGAGAATAAGGACCAGGTAGCTCAGTTAGAATCGTCACGACAATGATATAGCCAAACAGGCTAGGAATGGCGTGATTGGGTACAAACTCGTACTTATAGAAGCTTACTGAAGAGTTGTTGAACCGAAGAGCGGACTCGGTTCAGTTATCGGTGTCTTTGAGTGTTCAATAACTCAGAGCCCGCGAAAAATTGGAATCAGTGGGGAAGGTAGCACTTGATGAAGAACTCATAAGGAGTTATGCAGTTCCATGATAATCTCGAGATACCAGGGGGGTAATACTCGACACAAGATCAAAGTAAAGGTGGGACTGGTGTATTGATCCATAGAAGACAATTGTTTTAACTTGTCCGAGAAATGAGATCAAAGAAGAACAATCATGGTCGGAACCACGGTTGCAAAAGGCCAGATCCTAGATATAAGATGAACTTATACCAAAGGAATAATTTATTTAAAAGAAGCTTTAATGATAAGATCTACATCGTGTCCATGGGCATGAACACAAGTTCAAGGTCGACTCCCACTTCTCCAATGCACAACCTTTCATTCACTTCTCACGTTCGATGAAGATGCAGTGTTGAAATTTTATCTGGTGAAGCACCAGAAGAGTATGACTCGTGAAAACTTTCGGGTTCACACAGTTTAGAGAAGGCATATGTTCAACCCATAAGGGCTTCTTAGAAACATATACCACAAGTTTCAAGAGTAAATAACACAAGCCCGAAAGCAGAGCATGGTTGGCCAAGCAGAGGATACAACTTAACAAAGGCATTATGTATCAGGGTAAGAACTCACAAAGTGATCAAATGTGAAGGACATTGTCGGATAACAATCCAACAAAGGACTTGATGGTCCACAAAGGATCTGATACGAGTATCGATACTCAACTAGAGGAAGAAGAATGCAAGGAGATCAGATTATAGAAACAATTGACTAACTCAATTGTCAAATGCAAAGGAATTATGATTTCCAAATCAAGGGATCAGAAGCAATGCTCTGATTAGGGATGGATAAGTTGAATAGCCTTAGGGTACAATCAACGACAATTGGATTGGTCGAGAACCAATTCCAGTTAAAAGAATGGAAGCTCAACCGGAAAGGTAATTTATAAGGATCAATGATGATTGCGTGTATTTGCAGCATATTGAGTCAACAGACTCAAAATGATAATGACAAGGAATGTCAATAAGATTTCTATACTTATGGGATTAATCATAATGAAAGCAAACAAGAAATTCCAGAGCCAAAGGCTCCAAAGGATTTTCGGAAGATCGAATATTATTTTGAAGACTTTTGTGAAACACAAGAACAACTGGGGATGAGCGGATACTCGACAAGTGCGAGAATTATCCATAGGGGTATTCAGGTGACAAGGAATTGCAAGACAGTAGGCACAAGATATTCTCGGATCAATAGAGAGAATTTCGGGGTATCTTGTAATAACAAGATCAACTGAGAATAAAAGTAAGAACGTCAAGTGTATGTATTTATCCATAGGGATATTTCGATGGTAGGGAATTGCAAAGGCAAGGGGCACAAAGTCTCAAAAGAGTTTCGGCGAGTAACTTCGAAATCTTCTGGTGTAGCCGGCGATCACCTGGACTGAAGGGGCTCTCCGGGAGAAAGTATTTTCGAGAACCTAAAGTCAGATTTTAGTAAAAATCGTTTAACCCGAATAGAAGAGATGTCAGAGTCCCAGAGCATAGGTCGAGGAATAAAAGATCCTACTACCACCCAATGGCGACGTGGGCCCGTAAGGCACACAGCCAAGTTAGTAAAAGTTTTGCAATGACTAGACTCAACTTCGGCCAAGGAGTTGGAAAGGGGGATTCCTACAGGCAGTCGGCTCTGATACCAACTTGTGACGCCCCCGATTCAATCGTACACTAATCATGCACGCAAATGTGTACGATCAAGATCAGGGACTCACGGGAAGATATCACAACACAACTCTAAAACATAAATAAGTCATACAAGCATCATAATACAAGCCAGGGGCCTCGAGGGCTCGAATACAAGTGCTCGATCATAGACGAGTTAGCGGAAGCAACAATATCTGAGTACAGACATAAGTTAAACAAGTTTGCCTTAAGAAGGCTAGCACAAACTGGGATACAGATCGAAAGAGGCGCAGGCCTCCTGCCTGGGATCCTCCTAAACTACTCCAGGTCGTCGTCAGCGGGCAGCACGTAGTAGTAGGCACCTCCGGTGTAGTAGGGGTCGTCGTCGACGGTGGCGTCTGGCTCCTGGACTCCAGCATCTGGTTGCGACAACCAGAAAGAAAGGAAAGGGGGAAAAGGGGGGGAGAAAGCAACCGTGAGTACTCATCCAAAGTACTCGCAAGCAAGGAACTACACTACATATGCATGGGTATATGTGTAAAGGGCCATATCAGTGGACTGAACTGCAGAATGCCAGAATAAGGGGGGATAGCTAGTCTTATCGAAGACTACGCTTCTGGTCACCTTCGTCTTGCAACAGGCAGAAGAGGGTAGGTCGAAGTCCTCCAAGTAGCATCGCATAGCATATCCTACCCGGCGATCCTCCCCTCGTATCCCTGAGGGAGAGCGACCACCGGTTGTATCTGGCACTTGGAAGGGTGTGTTTTATTAAGAATCCGGTTCTAGTTGTCATAAGGTCAAGGTACAACTCCAAGTCGTCCTGTTACCGAAGATCACGGCTATTCGAATAGATTAACTTCCCTGCAGGGGTGCACCACATAACCCAACACGCTCGATCCCATTTGGCCGGACACACTTTCCTGGGTCATGCCCGGCCTCGGAAGATCAACACGTCGCAGCCCCACCTAGGCACAACAGAGAGGCCAGCACGCCGGTCTAAACCTAAGCGCACAGGGGTCTGGGCCCATCGCCCATAGCACACCTGCACGTTGCGAGGGCGGCCGAAAGCAGACCTAGCCTAGTGGCGTTCCAGTCCAATTCGGCGCGCGCCGCTCCGTCGCTGACGTCTAAAGTGCTTCGGCTGATACCACGACGTCGGGATACCCATAACTACTCCCACGTAGATGGTTAGTGCGTATAGGCTCGTAGCCGACTCAGATCAAATACCAAGATCTCGTTAAGCGTGTTAAGTGTCCGCGAACGCCGAACAGGGCCAGGCCCACCTCTCTCCTAGGCGGTCTCAACCTGCCCCGTCGCTCCGCCACAAAGATCCACACAGAGGGCCGTCGGGACAAAGGTCCTTTCAGCCCCCACTCCGTGGATCACTCGCGGGTACTCTTCGAGCTGACCCGACTTTAGTCACCAACTGTATAGTATGTATGTATGTATAGTATATACCCGTGATCACCTCCCAGGTGATCACGGCCCGATAGTATAGCAAGGCAGACTGACAAGAATGTAGGGCCAATGATGATAAACTAGCATCCTATGCTAAGCATTTAGGATTGCAGGTAAGGTATCAACAGGTGTAGCAACAATGTCAGGCTATGCATCAGAATAGGATTAATGAAAGCAGTAACATGCTACACTACTCTAATGGAAGCAGTATAGAGGAGAATAGGCGATATCTGGTGATCAAAGGGGGGGGCTTGCCTGGTTGCTCTGGCAAGAGAGAGGGGTCGTCAACTCCGTAGTCGAACTGGTCAGCAGCAGCGTCGGTCTCGTAGTCTACCGGAGAGAAGAGGGGGAAGAAATAATGAATACAGAGCAAACAAAGCATCACAAAATATAACAAGGCAATACGCGGTGTTCGGTGTGCCCTAACGCGGTAGTAGGTGATACCGGTGAAGGGGGGAAAACATCCGGGAAAATATCCCCGGTGTTTCGTGTTTCCGGGCAGAGGAGCCGGAGGGGGAAAGTTGCGAGTTCGATAGGTTAGGGGTGTGTGGTGGACGAACGGACTGCGTATCCGGATTCGTCTCGTCGTTCTGATCAACTTTCATGTAGAAAATATTTTCATCTGAGTTACGGATTAAAAGATATGATTTTCTAAAGATTTAATCATTTTCTAATTTTAATTATTTATTTAAATTCAACATTATCCAAAACAGTATTTGCTGACGTCAGCATGACGTCAGCAGTCAACAGAGGTGTTGACTGGTCAACTGACGTGTGGGTCCCACTAGTCATTGACTGTTTAGTCTAATTAGTGTTTAACTAATTTAACTACTGTTTAATTAAACTAATTAGTTAGTTAGGTTAATGTAATTATGATTAATTAACTTAATTAATTCGTTAATTAATTAATTAATTAATTAAATTATTATTATCTATTTATTTATTTATTTATTTTATATATTATTTTTAATTCCCTCTTTTTTTTTAACAAAACGTTCTGGGGCTGGGGCCCGTTTGTCATAGGCCCTTGGGGCGTTAATGGGTTCGGACGCTAGCGGGTGCTAGCGAATGCTGGGCATGGCACCGCCCCGAGCGGGCGCATGCCCAGGGGTCGCGGGTCGGCAGACCCGGCAGGTCGCCAAGGCAAGGGGGCAGTGGCCACGGCCAGGCCGGTCGCCTGAGGCGGCAGCGGCGAGGACGGGCGGTGGAGGCAGCGGCGGTGGCCGGAGACGTCGCAGCAACGGCTGCAACCCTGCGGGAGCCGCGACAGTGGCCGAGGGGAGGCTTGGCCGGAGCAACAGGGGGCAGCGTCGGGGAAGCAGGAGGTCGACGTGGTGGACGGCGCGCACGCAAACAGGGGCGGCCAGGCGGAAGTGGTGGCCGAGTGCGGCCATGGCGGGCGCCGCCCGCAGCGTCAGTAGTGCGCGGTGAGCGCGGACGGGACGAGGGAAAAACGGGTCGGCGCGGCGACGGGCGCGACCGAGCGGCCGAGCGCGTGCACTGGGCGGCCAGGACGCGTGGGAGGGGGCGCGGTCGAGCGCG
>NC_041393.1:346262794-346267884 GCF_002162155.2 Triticum dicoccoides | reverse complement strand
GCTTCTCCCGATCCAGATCCAGACGAGGGAGTGGAGGAGTGGGGTGTGGGGCGTCGGGGAGTGGGTTAGGGTTTCAGGGGTTATGGGATAAGGGAGTGGGGGGTTGGTTCGGCCGGTTGGGCCTTTTGGGCTAGCCGGCCGACAGCTGGGCCGGAGCCCAGTGGGGGGGGGGTTGCTTTCTCTTTTTTTTTAGCTTTGTTTTCTATTTTCTTTTCTTTATCTATCTTCTTTTCTATTTTATTCTTTTAATTTCTGTTTTATAAAATATAAATACAACTCCTAAATTAATGTTACAATTTATTCTACTGCCCCAAAAAGTGTAACACCTAATTAAAAATAGTTTGCATTATTATTATTTTTAAAAGGCATTTCATTAATTGTCATAGCTGTTGTTTTAATTACTTTAGAGCCTTTAAACATTCTATAAAAGTGTGGTTTCTCCACAATAATTACCTATGCATTATTTGGCAACACCCCAACATTTTAGTTTTAATATTTAAAAATCTTTACCGTTTGACTTTATTTTAAGTTTGAATTTCGAATCGATTTTGAACTAACACGAGATTAACAACAGTAACCATGGTGACGTGGCATCATTAACATGGGATTACTGTAGCCTAATTACCCGGGCGTCACAAAGACACATTGCTGTCATCGCCCCTCCCTCCCTCAGCGGAGTCGGACAAAACTTGTTGTAAAAGACAGTTAGAAAATTGTCGTGCTAAGAGACCATAGGACCAGCGCACCAGGATAACAACCGCCGCCGATGAAGAGTAGCGTAGATCGGAAGGATCCAGCCTGAAAACACATGAACATAGACGAACGACGAACAGATCCGAGCAAATTCACTAAGGACAGATCCGTCGAAGACACACATCCACACGCGCACTGGCGATGCTAGACGCACCACTGAACGGGGGCTAGGTGAGGAGAACCATACTCCATCTTCAGGGAACCGCCGCCATCTCGCCTTCCTGAGTAGTGCACAAACCCTAAAAAAATCTCAAAGACACGTCTAAAAAAAGCCCTGCCACTGGCAAGGGCCGGGATCCGCCACGCTCCCATGACCCTAAGGCCACGGAATACGAGACATACCGGCAATGGCACCGATGCGAGGCAGAGAAACCCTAGTTAGGGAGGAGGCGACTGCCTGAGGAGTCACGTACGTTAGATCCAACTTTCTTGTCAGGATTGACTAGAGAAGGTATAACATTGCTTTCTATTTCGAATGGTTTAATTTTAACACAAAACATTCATTAATTTTCAAAAGTTCAACGCTTTGAAAATTGTTCATGAATAAATAAGTGTTCTTGAATTTGTAAATAGTTCATTAATTTTGAAATATGATCGCTGTGGATTCAAAAAATGCTATGGATTTCAAACATGATCGTGGTGGATTCCAAAAATGTTCATATATTTAAAAAATGTCCATTAATTTAGTTCACATATTCGAACAATATTCATGGATTCAAAAAATGCTTTTGAATTTGAAAAAAGTTTTCTAGATTCGAATAACATTTGTAAATACCAAAACAGTTGTGAATTAAAAAAATCATGAATTTGAAATATGATCGCTGCGATTTCAAAAAATGTTGGTACATTGCAAAAATGTTCATGAACTCAAAAAATATTCACGAACTCAAAAAATTCCGCAATGTTGAGAAAATTTAAACCTATAAGGTGGCTGGGAGACTGCTCTCACGAAGCTCCCTCGATTTTCTTCAATTTTGGACGTTGGATGCTGGTCAAACAGGTCACCGGTGTACTCCTTCGCGTTGGATCCTTGTGCGCGTCGTCGCATTCTGTTTTGACCGTGCGGTGAATTCGCAGGGGCAAATGACATGTGGGCTCTGGTTGTGTAGCGACTGGCTGGGTCAGCCGTTTCTAGGTGTTCGTGTGACCTCTTGTCAAGGGTCGCGTGCGCGCGTCACACACGTCATGCGCCTCTGCCGTTGCTGCTTGCTGCTTTGGCTGGTTGGGTGCTTTCACTGCAGGTAGGTCTACTTTGCCCCAGGTCCCACCCGTCGGTCTCCTGATGTGGCTTGTGTTATGTGCGCATGGTGTCCTGTGTTTGTACATAGGAGAGATAATATGGACTGACAGGTCGCACGTCCCACGCGTGATCCGTGCGGAGCGGCTGGCCAAACATCGGTACGCACGACGCAGCAGTCAACACACACCTTCCCGACGCATACACACCCGCCCCACACTATGACGGGTAGGCCGCGTTGGCTTCTGGTCCTACACGTCGGTGCATGGGATTGTTTTCTTTCTGGCTTCGGCATCGGATATTGGAGAGAGAGAGATGGAATGGGCGTCTTCTCCCGTTCTTCCGCGCCAAAAGATGAATCCATCCCCATCCGTGGAGCACTCCTTCCCGGATACTGTTCCCACACAAACACATCACCATGTACCTCTAACGTTGAGAGTGATGCACCGCAACTTATGTCGAAAGAGAGCCGTCCAGAAGCACGGTACGCAAGCAATCCGGTGGGTGCTTTTGAGGACCCGAAATCCCACACACCCGAGAAGGACTCTGTCAGGGTACGCGACGGCTATGGGCTGTGCTAGGTCGACTTGATCGCCCCTAGGGCCTCGAGGTTCGTCGCCCTGTAATGAAGAAGAACGAATGAAGAACCGGAAAGAAGAAGAACTAGGGTTAAGGAGAAAAGATAAAAGATAAAAAGTGGTAGATTAATTTATCAATTATGTGTTGTTTCAATAGGTCGTCACCTTCATTATATATAAGAGGCAGTAGAGTTCCCGTACAAGCAAAATATTCATCTAGGGTTTCTTACAATAAAATTACCTTAATCGTCCTAGCTCTAGTCTAACTCTGATTCAACCCGAATCTGGCCCAAACTTTAGCCTGACCTTGTTTTACCTCTCCAGGTTGCATATGACCTCACATTGAGACAATTTACATATTAAAATCAATCAGCTCGACGAAGCGAAACTTTTTCGTGTTGTAGTTTTTTTCATTCGAGGCTGTCTTGACGGCCAAACAGCTCGCGCAACCCATCAGACTTGTTGTCTAATCCCTCACGCCGTATTTTGCCTCGTGGTAGGGCCGTACTCTGATGTCTCTAACTTTTGTATATGATCTTGGATTGAGACGATTTTTCTATCAAAATCGATCATTTCAACGAGACGAAGACAATTCATGTAGATACGTTTTTCATATGAGGCTGTTTCGGGGGTGCAACCAGCCGAACAGTATTCTGGATATAAATCTCGGTACTTCGAACATAACTTTGGCATTAGAGATGAGATCTGATAGCTATGGCCCAAATTTGAAAAATGTTCATGTCGATAAGGCAGAAATTTTTCGTGTAGATTACTTCTCTGCCATATTAATTAAGTCTTGATCATGCCAAAATCGGGCAACCGATACCCCAACAGCCGCCGCACTCTTCTTCCCGTCCTCCTCCACCTTGCCTGGGCTCCGCAGGCTCCTCGACACCGCTCTGCTTAGCCTCCTCCGCCAGCCTCTTCTCCTTGCCGTCGACGGCAGCAGTGTGAACGGGAGCAGCGGCCGCGGCTGGATGCGATGAGTTGATCGAGCTGGTTCCACGCTGAGGAACCACCCCCCTTGACGCCATCCTCTGCGGCACTGCTCTGCTGCCTCCGTTCGTCATGGTTCCTTGCCTGCTCCCTTCCTCCTGGGCGTTCTGTTCCTCACGGTATTTAGCCTTGCCACCTCCGATTTGTCCATGTGCAGGTTTATGCTTTCTGTTCTGCATTCCCTTTCCACGAGTTCTTGCCTTCAACGCTGAGCTGAAATGGCTCTTCCCATACTTGTCTGTAAGCTATTTGATGAAATGCGGTACTTTTTCTTCAGTTTTATTCCTATTGCCGAGTCTTACTCCTCTTGTTGATCTTGCCTGCTTTTCTCGTCGGTCTCGCATTTGTAGCTCAGGTGAATGGCCTCTCGACTAAAGAAGACAGTTATTTCTATGCCTAAATGTTTTTTGTTGGTAGAAGAATCCGTAGGGAAGAAAGAAATAAAATTTATGTGAATGCCAAGTTTGGATTTGCAGCGATCAAATGGAGCATGCCAATGCATACTATAGCAGCCATATACATCATCTTGCTTTCAGATTTTGAACTACTTCATAGTTACCGAATAACCAAACAGTAAAACATGCAAAAAAAAAATCTTTCATTTGTTTTGATCCTGCAGCCCTACTGCTCCTAATAATTTATTGAATGAAGGAGCCCAAATCCGATGACCATGCCTCCACCTCTCCTTCCTTGAATGAAGGAGTCTGATTGCTAAAAAGAGAGTTTTAATCAGTATATATGACCTCTGCACATGTCCTTTCTTCGTATTTAAGAGGCCTTCATGCTTTGTTAGTTTTCTGATAGATATGGAATTTTAATTTGATAGTCCCAACAACAGTGGGTGCCAATGGAGTTATCTACTAATAATTTATTGTCAATCTGACATACTTTTGTCACCTTCTATCATGTTTTAAGCTCTATGAATGAATGATCGGTGCCATGTTTTTCTTCTTCATTTTCATGTGGAAGTATTTGATATATCCTGGGTATGGATGATTTATTTGCAGAATGTCCCAGAATTTGTGAATCTCAGTGTACAAGAATAGATTTTTGTTCTGTACATGAGGTCTAACCAGACCTATAGTTTTTTTTGGTTTTGTTTTTTTGCCCTGCTGTTTCGTTTGGTGATCCTTCTTGTTCATATAAACAGGCCCACAGTTACCTTCTTTCATATCCATGTACAAGCAATGGGATATATAGCTGGTGAAGAGGCCATTGCCCGCCTGTGGAGCTTGAGAAGTTCATATGGAATATGCAATTTTGTTAAAAAAAATTAGTTATGTTCTGTTGGAATTTGGTCACATTTCTTTTGCGAAAGAATGTGTAATTGTCTAATACATTTGTGAAACAAAAGTTAGTTTTATATACTAGAGAGGATGGTTTCAGAAATTATGGGCAGTAATCAACTGTGTGTTACAGGAGATTTGTTTAATTACATATATGCTCTGGTCTGAAGAGATTAGTTAATTACATGTATGTTCTGCGGCACCTGATGAATGAATGAAAGAAGATTGTCTTAGCCTATG
>NC_041393.1:346256948-346262558 GCF_002162155.2 Triticum dicoccoides | reverse complement strand
CATTCTCTGGCGACCTTCAGCGGGTGGGGGCCCGGTTCTGGGCTCTCGCCGACGCCGACGAGGACAATGGGGATGAGGAGGTGGATGCGACGCTGCCATATCCGCCATCGCCGACACCTTCCGATCAGCTGTGCGAGTTCTTCAATGCCGGATACGATGAAGATGAAGTAGCGACGACAGTAGACAAGATCTTGCCCCCCGATGATCCGGCTAGGGTTGGGCTTCACGCGGTAGATAAGAAGGAGATGCTGCGCTGTGTGGTTCATCGGAGAACGGCGGCGATGGCGATCCGGCCATGGAAGGGCCCCCTGCCTAAGGTAAGTTTACCGAACCTAACTCTTTTCGATTTGATTCGGCCGGACTCGTGGATTACGGTGACGCGAAGAAAGAAACCGCGCCGGGCAGGGCCTAGATCGGCGCCGGAGGTGACCGCGGCGGCGACGCCGGCGATCACGGCGTCTCAGATCAGGGCGGCTCGCAAGGAGCGTTTGAAATCACTCCTGGGCAGATGTGGGTTCGTTACGGATGTTGGGCAGCAGAGTATCATTGGGCCGGGGACTGTTGGGTATGTGGCCCAAACAAGTCCAGTCCAGATCAATATCGAGGGGGACGACGCATGCATCGTGGTTCGATCGACGTTGACGTCTTCCTCCCTGCGCCCTAGGTTTTTCCAGCGACGGACACCTCGGCTTCGCTCCTCTGGGATTGGTCGAGCTCGGCGCATCCCACCCCTTGGGGCCATGGCTGGCCGCGGTGCAGCTCCGCCGCCGGGGAAAAAACCGGCTGCGCCAGCCGGGACTGGCCGCGCCGGGGGAGCGCCGCCGCCGGGCGCTGGCAGCGGCCGTGGTGCTGCGCCCTTGCCAGCCCTTGGCTTTGGCCGCGGAGGTGTGATGCCCTTGCCATCTGCTGCGGGGCGGGGAGCTGTGGTGGTTGGTGGGGTGGCCAATGCGGCGGCGGGTCGTGGCGGAGGTCTGCTGCCCGGTGCTCGGCCGCCGACGCAGGGCTCGGCGGTGTTGCTTATGGCCGGGCGAGGCGGGCCAGTTCACGGTCCTCGACCATCGGCGCCCGGCCTGGCTGGGGGTGCCGCTGCGAGCCGGGGTGGCGCGCCGCCCAGGCCGCCTACGCAGGGGAGCCAGGGAGTGACGCCAGGTCAGCAGCCTCGGGCAGCCCCGCCGCCTCACTTCGTCGCCCGGCCGACGCATAATCTGGCTGGGTCGGTGCAGACGCAGGCACCGCCGCTGCAAACCACGGGTGTTGGAGGTGCTTCGAGTACGCCCCGGGGTCAATGGGGAGATGATGGTTACAATGCATATGGGGATGGTCAGCACCGTGGATCCTCGTCGGCGGGTGGTGGCCGTGGATATGCTTGGCAGAGCGATGGTTCGGCAGAGAGGCCTTTTCTGGGTCCTACGGGTGGTTTTGTTGAGGAGGCGTCTGGCCCGGGCTATCGACAGCGGGGTGGTTTCCACGGTCATCGTGGTGGTCGAGGCGGTCGAGGTGGCTGGTACCGTCCGCGACAGCCTCCTCCGCCTGTTGTTGTCGAGCAGACGACCGCTGGCGGGGCTGCTGAGGAGCTGGTGTTGTCCGGTCAGGCTATGGATGTGGTGATGGCGCTCGCTAATGCTGAGGTACCCGAGAATGAGACCATGGGGTCACTGTCAGTGGAGGCGACAGACAGGACTGATTCGGATAGGGCGTCCAAATGGGCGCGCAAGAAGGAGAAAATGTTATGCTATCATTCTGGAGAGAAGGGTCATTTTATTGCTGAGTGCGTGGTTGAATTATGTGATACTTGTGGCAAGCCGCACATGACTCGGGGGAATGTCCGCTTTTGCGAGATCAGGCACCGTCTCTTATGATGTATGGAGTGTATTGTGCTGAACTCACGTTCTTTGAGTCTCCTAATGAGAGGGAGGCTCCTGACGAGACCCAGAGCATGACCACTGGGATTGTCAAAGTTACCAGAGGAGAGGTCTCTGAGGCCCAGATTGTGCAGAGGCTCAGGAAGTTAGCTCCAGGGGACTTCCAGTGGGAGCTCGTTAGTCTCGAGGCAAAATTGTTTAGGGTTGAGTTCCCTTCGGTGGAGGATGTTGGAAATATGCCCTAGAGGCAATAATAAATTGGTTATTATTATATTTCCTTGTTCATGATAATCATTTATTATCCATGCTATAATTGTATTGATAGGAAACTCAGATACATGTGTGGATACATAGACAACACTATGTCCCTAGTAAGCCTCTAGCTGACTAGCTCGTTGATCAATAGATGGTTACGGTTTCCTGACCATGGACATTGGATGTCGTTGATAACGGGATCACATCATTAGGAGAATGATGTGATGGACAAGACCCCAATCCTAAGCCTAGCACAAAGATCGTAGTTTGTATGCTAAAGCTTTTCTAATGTCAAGTATCATTTCCTTAGACCATGAGATTGTGCAACTCCCGGATACCGTAGGAATGCTTTGGGTGTACCAAACGTCACAACGTAACTGGGTGGCTATAAAGGTGCACTATAGGTATCTCCGAAAGTGTCTGTTGGGTTGGCACGAATCGAGACTGGGATTTGTCACTCCGTGTAAACGGAGAGGTATCTCTGGGCCCACTCGGTAGGACATCATCATAATGTGCACAATGTGATCAAGGGGTTGATCACGGGATGATGTGTTACGGAACTAGTAAAGAGACTTGCCGATAACGAGATTGAACAAGGTATCGGTATACCGATGATCGGATCTCGGGCAAGTACAATACCGCTAGACAAATTGTGACGCCCCCGATTCAATCGTACACTAATCATGCACGCAAATGTGTACGATCAAGATCAGGGACTCACGGGAAGATATCACAACACAACTCTAAAACATAAATAAGTCATACAAGCATCATAATACAAGCCAGGGGCCTCGAGGGCTCGAATACCAGTGCTCGATCATAGACGAGTCAGCGGAAGCAACAATATCTGAGTACAGACATAAGTTAAACAAGTTTGCCTTAAGAAGGCTAGCACAAACTGGGATACAGATCGAAAGAGGCGCAGGCCTCCTGCCTGGGATCCTCCTAAACTACTCCTGGTCGTCGTCAGCGGGCTGCACGTAGTAGTAGGCACCTCCGGGGTAGTAGTCGTCGTCGACGGTGGCGTCTGGCTCCAAGGCTCCAGCATCTGGTTGCGACAACCAGGTAGAAGGGAAAGGGGGAAAAGAGGGAGAAAAGCAACCGTGAGTACTCATCCAAAGTACTCGCAAGCAAGGAACTACACTACATATGCATGGGTATATGTGTAAGGAGGCCATATCAGTGGACTGAACTGCAGAATGCCAGAATAAGAGGGGGATAGCTAATCCTATCGAAGACTACGCTTCTGGCATCCTCCGTCTCGCAACACGTAGAAGAGAGTAGATTGAAGTCCTCCAAGTAGCATCTCCAAGTAGCATCTCCAAGTAGCATCTCCAGTAGCATCGCATAGCATAATCCTACCCGGCGATCCTCCCCTCGTTGCCCTGTGGAAAAGCGATCACCGGGTTGTCTGTGGAACTTGGAAGGGTGTGTTTTATTAAGTATCCGGTTCTAGTTGTCATAAGGTCAAGGTACAACTCCAAGTCGTCCTGTTACCGAAGATCACGGCTATTCGAATAGATTAACTTCCTTGCAGGGGTGCACCACATAACCCAACACGCTTGATCCCATTTGGCCGGACACACTTTCCTGGGTCATGCCCGGCCGCGGAAGATCAACACGTCGCAGCCCCACCTAGGCAAAACAGAGAGGCCAGCACGCCGGTCTAAACCTAAGCGCACAGGGGTCTGGGCCCATCGCCCATAGCACACCTGCACGTTGCGAGGGCGGCCGAAAGCAGACCTAGCCTAGTGGCGTTCCAGTCCAATTCGGCGCGCGCCGCTCCGTCGCTGACGTCTGAAGTGCTTCGGCTGATACCACGACGTCGGGATACCCATAACTACTCCCACGTAGATGGTTAGTGCGTATAGGCTCGTAGCCGACTCAGATCAAATACCAAGATCTCGTTAAGCGTGTTAAGTATCCGCGAACGCCGAACAGGGCCAGGCCCACCTCTCTCCTAGGTGGTCTCAACCTGCCCTGTCGCTCCGCCACAAAGTAACAGTCGAGGGCCGTCGGGAACCCAGGCCCACCTCTACCGGGATGGAGCCACCTGTCCTTTCAGCCCCCTTATCCGAATCACTTGCGGGTACTCAACGAGCTGACCCGACTTTAGTCGCCATCTGTATAGTATGTATGTATGTATAGTATATACCCGTGATCACCTCCCGAGTGATCACGGCCCAATAGTATAGCAAGGCAGACTAACAAGAATGTAGGGCCAATGATGATAAACTAGCATCCTATACTAAGCATTTAGGATTGCAGGTAAGGTATCAACAGATGTAGCAACAATGTCAGGCTATGCATCAGAATAGGATTAACGGAAAGCAGTAACATGCTACACTACTCTAATGCAAGCAGTATAGAGAAGAGTAGGCGATATCTGGTGATCAAAGGGGGGGCTTGCCTGGTTGCTCTGGCAAGAGAGAGGGGTCGTCAACTCCATAGTCGAACTGGTCAGCAGCAGCGTCGGTCTCGTAGTCTATCGGAGAGAAGAGGGGGAAGAAATAATGAATACAGAGCAAACAAAGCATCACAAAATATAACAAGGCAATACGCGGTGTTCGGTGTGCCCTAACGCGGTAGTAGGTGATACCGGTGAAGGGGGAAAAACATCCGGGAAAGTATTCCTGGTGTTTCGTGTTTTCGGGCAGAGGAGCCGGAGGGGGAAAGTTGCGAGTTCGATAGGTTAGGGGTGTGTGGCGGACGAACGGACTGCGTATCCGGATTCGTCTCGTCGTTCTGAGCAACTTTCATGTTGAAAATATTTTAATCCGAGTTACGGATTAAAAGATATGATTTTCTAAAGATTTTGTTAATTTCTGGAATTTAATTGATTACTTAAATTAATTCGAAAAATAGATGACATCAGCATGACGTCATGCTGACGTCAGCAGTCAACAGAGTTGACTGGTCAACCTGACCAGTGGGTCTCACTGGTCAGTGACACATTTTAATTAACAGATTAATTGGTCTATCAAAATTAATTAGTGGGTGGGCCCCACTGTCATACTAAATAATTTAGCTAATTAACAGTAGTTAATTAGGTTAACTAATCAGTAGGTTAATTAATCTTATTTGGTTAATTTTAATCAGAATTAATTAAGTTAATTAATTAGTTAATTAATTAATCAATTATATTTATCATTAATTGTTTATTTATATATTTATATTAATATTTTTTTAATTCCTCTTTTTTTCTTTTTTTTAAACGTTCTCAGGGGCTGGGCCCTGGCTGTCATTGGCCCATAGGCCTTAGCGGTTACGGGCGTGCGGGCGGACGGGCGCATGGGCGCGGGCACCCAGCCCGATTGAGCACACGCCCAGATCGACAGGGGGGGCGCCGGAACGGGGCCAGAGTGGGCGCGTGGGCGCCGGCGGCCACAGCGACGTGCGGCCGCAGCGGCGCAGGGGGCCGGAGCGGCGCACCGGCATGGCGCGGCAGCAGGGCCGCCGCGGGACGGACAGGGGGAAAACGGGGCGCAGGCGT
>NC_041393.1:346248062-346255570 GCF_002162155.2 Triticum dicoccoides | reverse complement strand
GGATCGGAAGGGGAGAGGAGAGGCGTGGGGAGTGGGGGGTGACGGGGTGGATGGGTTAGGGTTTTCCCCCTGGTGGGGGGGGGGTATGAAGGGGAGGGGTTGGGCCGGTCGGTGTGGCCGAATGGGCCAGCCTGTCGGGTCGGCCGGCCCGGGGGTCCTTTTTCTTTTTTTTGTTTGTTTTCTCTTTTGTATTTTCTTTCTTTTATTTATTTTCTTTTCTGTTTTTAAATCATTTTAAATTACTTAGGCACTTTATAAAAATGGGTTTGTTGCACCATAATTACCTTTGTAATATTTGGTACAAACCAAACATTTTTATTTTAATGTTTGAAAACTTTTATTGTTTGACTTAATTTCAAATTTGAATTTGGATCGGTTCTGAAATAACGCGAGATTACCAACAATAATCGAGGTGACGTGGCATCATTACCAGAGGCTTACTGTAGCTTGATTACCCGGGCGTCACAATTCTCCTCTACTACAAGAAATCTCGTCCCGAGATTTAAGAGGTAGTGAAAGGGGGAAGGTTTGGTAACGAATCTAACGGGTCTTCTCATTCTGGCTTGCTCTTCTCGAAGAAGTTGATTCATTACATCGATGTCTTCAGTCCTCTGCTTCAGGTCATCATGATGAAGTTTGTCGTCCTTCCTTCGGTAACTCCATCGTACCTACGTAAAAATAAGGGGGTATTCCGGGAGAACGAACCTCTACCAGGTTGACTATCTGGTCGATATCATCGAGGAAGGTGGCAGAAAGTAACTCTCGAATTGAAACTTAAGGAAATATCGAGAGCAAAGTAATGAAGTTTCATGGGAAGTTTCGAGCGAGCAGGCAACCGTTCGATGCCTGAAACAGGGCGTGAAAGGGGCTCAAAGCAATCGGAAATAAGTATTGCGTCTGGTACCAGAATAGATCGTCTCTAGGAAGGTGGTTGGTGATCTTCATACGAAGCCAATCATGAGGAATAACTTCGGAGATATGGGTGTGCCGGAGAGTCAGGTTTCGATCCTGTGGAACTGTGGGTTATGGGCCCATCATGTGGTTAAAGTAGGAAGGGCGAAGACGTCTTGCGTGATCATGCAAGGAAGGCATGTCAGGGGGGGTAGCCTGTCGATTATGTCGGCGACAACGTCGATACCAAGGGCGAGGGACGAAGAGAACTATTTTCCTGCTCGTTGAACGAGGCGGGCCAAGAGGCAAAGTTCTCATCCATCGGCGGTTACCGAAATGCCATCAACAATAGAAACAGGGTCTCACTGTCAGAGTTGTACACCGAGGTGTTTTACCTACGCAGTGAATTATTACTGCTTAGATTATATAGATCACAAGAAAGGTTAAACCAAATAATGGAAAGGAAAATATGTTTAAACACATATATCAGGGGTATATCCTTCCCAAGGACAAGCAGAGCAAGATATCCATGACAGGGTATAAAGTAGACAACCATTTAGGTAGGGGGGGAGGAATCTCATGATATTACCCATACAACGGTGTTAGGATAAATGATAAACAAAATTTAGCATCGTGCCTCAAATGTTCCTGTTGAAAATCGGAGTACCATTGACATGCTTCGAGATAGCATTGACATGGTCTTCAGGTGAAGATCAGACTTTGGAAACATGAAGAATCCATCAGGAATAACTTGTAGAATAAGTCTTACAATTTCCTCATGGATAAATGGATAACCTTTCTGAAAAGGAATCTATAATGATAGGTCCTCCAGCCGGGGAGGGGGGGGTGCTAGGCATGACATCATGTTACTGGGTCATCAAAGGATCAACATCATAACTCTTGGAAAGTTGTCCCAACCATCATATCTGGCCGAGATTCAGATCCGATTTGGTGTCAGGATACCTCAGACTTAGGATACCTGAGAAGAAAAAGGTGCAACGCAAATTGACGAGATGACATTGTAAGATTCTCGGGGAAATGACCTATGGAGCGGTTTCCTAAAACAATAGTTCATCATTAAACCAAGGAGGGGATGAGAAGGTGGCTGATGGGCTCAGCGACAATCCATCGAGAATCCCAAACGGATGGCTTTCCACAATAATGTGAACAAGAAGATGACACTTGTTGGATCAAATGATATAATAGGATTTGCTCGAGGAAAACATACATAATTAAACATTGGTTGAACGGTGCACCCGAAATATGGGTTGGGTTGCACGGCCAATGTTAGCATGGTGATTCAATTATCGAAAGACTTAGAATGAACTATCGCCCATTCACTTCAAAGCAATAGGGTTGCTAGAAGTTTTGAATTCACACGTCATAGCTCAATTGTCGGTATTCCGGTTGAAAACAATACGGGGACCAAGGAATGAACGAAGATGGCAAGAAGTATTATGATATCAAGAATTCTTAAGAGGTGGTGAAATTCTCACCACATTCTTGACAAAAAGAGATGGTAATACTTCCGAGGTAAGGAAGATCAACTGCTGGGTAGCAGGGATCTCAAGGTTTACACAAAACACGAACAAGTTGTGTTGGACGGAAGGCAATAAAGTGGTCGATGAGAACATGAATCATCGAGGGGCAAGGATGGTATTACCCATCATGAATTCATTTGAATTCCTGGAAGAGCTCATAAGGTTGATGATGATCACGATACAATTGTCGAGAGATTTCATGCAGATGTAATCAATCAGCGACGACATCAAGTCAAAGGAATGGTGAAGCAAGAGGTTATTGGATCCACAGTTACGACACAAACTCGAACTCAAGCTTGTTGTTTAAGGTGAAAGGGTATGACGAGGAAAATCGACGTAAGCTTAGCTATCGTCGCAAATTGGTGCTCCGAGAATAAGGGCCGGGTTGCACAGTTAAGATCATCACGACAATGATATAGCCAAACAGGCTAGGAATGGCGTGATCGGGTACAAACTCGTACTTATAGAAGCTTACTGAAGAGTTATTGAACGTAGAGCGGACTCGGTTCAGTTATCGGTGTCTTTGAGTGTTTAATAACTCAAAGCCCGTGAAAAATTGGAATCAGTGGGAAGGTAGCACTTGATGAAGAACTCATAAGAAGTTATGCAGTTCTAAGATAATCTCGAGATACCAGGGGGGGGGTAATACTCGATGACAGATCAAAGTAGAGGTTGGACCGGGGTATTGCTCTACAGAAGACAAGTGCTAAAACTTGCACGAGAAATGGTATTTAAAGAAGAACATGGTCAGAACCACGATTGCAAAAAGGCCAGATCTCAGATATAAGATGAACTTATACCAAGGGAATAATTGATTTTAAAAGAAGCTTCGATGAGAAGATGTACATCGTGTCCATGGGCATGAACGCAAAGTTCAAGGTCGACTCCCACTTCTCCAATGCACAACCTTTCATTCACTTCTCGCGCTCAATGAAGTTGTAGTTTTGAAATTTTATCTGGCAAAATACCAGAAGAGTACGACTCGTGAAAACTTTCGAGTTCACACCTATTAAGGAAGGCATAGGTTCAACCCATCGGGGCATCTTAGAATCATATACCAGAATCTTTAGAAGTAATTAACTCAAGCTCGAAGACAGAGCATGGTTAAGAGAGCAGAGGATACAATTTACCAAAGGCATTATGTATCAGAGGAAAGGCTCACAAGGTTATTGAATATGAAGGGCGTTGTCAGATAAAATCCAACAAAGGATCTGGTGGTCCACAAGGGATCTGACGTGAGCATCGGTACTCAACTAGAGGAAGAAGATTGCAAGGAGATCAGATTATAGAAACAACTGACTAACTCAATTGTCAAATGCAAAGGAATTATGATTTCCAAATCAAGGGATCAGAAGCAATGCTCTGATTAGGGATGGATAAGTTGAATAGCCTTATGGTACAATCAACGACAATTGGATTGGTCGAGAACCAATTCTAGTTAAAAGAATGGCAGCTCAGCCGGAAAAGTAACTTATAAGGATCAAAGATGATTGCGTGTATTCGCAAACATATTGAGTCAACAGACTCAAAAATGATAATGACAAGGAATGTCAATAAGACTACGAGAGTTATGGGATTAACCATAATGCAAGCAAGCAAGAATTTCAAGAGCCAAAGGCTCCAGAGGATTTTCGGAAGATCGAATATTATTTTGAAGACTTTTGTGAAACACAAGAACAACTGGGGATGAGAGGATACTCGGCAAGCGCGAGTAATTATCCGTAGGGGTATTCATGCAGCAAGGAACTGCAGGGCAGTAAGCGCAAAGTATTTTCGGAACAGTAAAGAAACTTCGGGGTATCTTGTAATAACAAGATCAATGGGGGATGATCGTATGAATGGCAAGTGTAAGTAGTTATCCATACGGATTTATCGGTGGTCAGGAATAGCAAAAGTGATGGGCACAAAGTCTCGAGAGAACATCAGAGAGTATCTTCGGAATCTTCTGATGTAGCAGGCGATCATCTGAAGTGAGGGGCTCTCCGGGAAAAAGTACTTGCGAGAACCTAAAGTTAGTTTTGTTTTTAGCAAAATCGTTTAACCCGAATAGAAGAGAGTTCAGAATCCCAGAGTAAAGGTCGAGGAGTAAAAGATCCTAATACCACCCAATGGCGACGTGGGCCCATGGGCCGCACAGCCATGTTAGTAAAAGTTTTGTAAAGTCTAGACTCGACTTCGGCCAAGGAGTTGGAAGGGGGATTCCTACAGGCAGTCGGCTCTGATACCAACTTGTGACGCCCCCGATTCAATCGTACACTAATCATGCACGCAAATGTGTACGATCAAGATCAGGGACTCACGGGAAGATATCACAACACAACTCTAAAACATAAATAAGTCATACAAGCATCATAATACAAGCCAGGGGCCTCGAGGGCTCGAATACCAGTGCTCGATCATAGACGAGTCAGCGGAAGCAACAATATCTGAGTACAGACATAAGTTAAACAAGTTTGCCTTAGGAAGGCTAGCACAAACTGGGATACAGATCGAAAGAGGCGCATGCCTCCTGCCTGGGATCCTCCTAAACTACTCCTGGTCGTCGTCAGCGGGCTGCACGTAGTAGTAGGCACCTCCGGGGTAGTAGTCGTCGTCGACGGTGGCGTCTGGCTCCAAGGCTCCAGCATCTGGTTGCGACAACCAGGTAGAAGGGAAAGGGGGAAAAGAGGGAGAAAAGAAACCGTGAGTACTCATCCAAAGTACTCGCAAGCAAGGAACTACACTACATATGCATGGGTATATGTGTAAGGAGGCCATATCAGTGGACTGAACTGCAGAATGCCAGAATAAGAGGGGGATAGCTAATCCTATCGAAGACTACGCTTCTGGCAGCCTCCGTCTCGCAGCACGTAGAAGAGAGTAGATTGAAGTCCTCCAAGTAGCATCTCCAAGTAGCATCTCCAAGTAGCATCTCCAGTAGCATCGCATAGCATAATCCTACCCGGCGATCCTCCCCTCGTCGCCCTGTGGAAAAGCGATCACCGGGTTGTCTGTGGAACTTGGAAGGGTGTGTTTTATTAAGTATCAGGTTCTAGTTGTCATAAGGTCAAGGTACAACTCCAAGTCGTCCTGTTACCGAAGATCACGGCTATTCGAATAGATTAACTTCCCTGCAGGGGTGCACCACATAACCCAACACGCTTGATCCCATTTGGCCGGACACACTTTCCTGGGTCATGCCCGGCCGCGGAAGATCAACACGTCGCAGCCCCACCTAGGCAAAACAGAGAGGCCAGCACGCCGGTCTAAACCTAAGCGCACAGGGGTCTGGGCCCATCGCCCATAGCACACCTGCACGTTGCGAGGGCGGCCGAAAGCAGACCTAGCCTAGTGGCGTTCCAGTCCAATTCGGCGCGCGCCGCTCCGTCGCTGACGTCTGAAGTGCTTCGGCTGATACCACGACGTCGGGATACCCATAACCACTCCCACGTAGATGGTTAGTGCGTATAGGCTCGTAGCCGACTCAGATCAAATACTAAGATCTCGTTAAGCGTGTTAAGTATCCGCGAACGCCGAACAGGGCCAGGCCCACCTCTCTCCTAGGTGGTCTCAACCTGCCCTGTCGCTCCGCCGCAAAGTAACAGTCGAGGGCCGTCGGGAACCCAGGCCCACCTCTACCGGGATGGAGCCACCTGTCCTTTCAGCCCCCTTATCCGAATCACTTGCGGGTACTCAACGAGCTGACCCGACTTTAGTCACCATCTGTATAGTATGTATGTATGTATAGTATATACCCGTGATCACCTCCCGAGTGATCACGGCCCAATAGTATAGCAAGGCAGACTAACAAGAATGTAGGGCCAATGATGATGAACTAGCATCCTATACTAAGCATTTAGGATTGCAGGTAAGGTATCAACAGATGTAGCAACAATGTCAGGCTATGCATCAGAATAGGATTAACGGAAAGCAGTAACATGCTACACTACTCTAATGCAAGCAGTATAGAGAAGAGTAGGCGATATCTGGTGATCAAAGGGGGGGCTTGCCTGGTTGCTCTGGCAAGAGAGAGGGGTCGTCAACTCCGTAGTCGAACTGGTCAGCAGCAGCGTCGGTCTCGTAGTCTACCGGAGAGAAGAGGGGGAAGAAATAATAAATACAGAGCAAACAAAGCATCACAAAATATAACAAGGCAATACGCGGTGTTCGGTGTGCCCTAACGCGGTAGTAGATGATACCGGTGAAGGGGAAAAAACATCCGGGAAAGTATTCCCGGTGTTTCGTGTTTTCGGGCAGAGGAGCCGGAGGGGGAAAGTTGCGAGTTCGATAGGTTAGGGGTGTGTGGCGGACGAACGGACTGCTTATCCGGATTCGTCTCGTCGTTCTGAGCAACTTTCATGTTGAAAATATTTTAATCCGAGTTACGGATTAAAAGATATGATTTTCTAAAGATTTTGTTAATTTCTGGAATTTAATTGATTACTTAAATTAATTCGAAAAATAGATTAATGACATCAGCATGACGTCATGCTGACGTCAGCAGTCAACAGAGTTGACTGGTCAACCTGACCAGTGGGTCCCACTGGTCAGTGACACATTTTAATTAACAGATTAATTAGTCTATCAAAATTAATTAGTGGGTGGGCCCCACTGTCATACTAAATAATTTAGCTAATTAACAGTAGTTAATTAGGTTAACTAATTAGTAGGTTAATTAATCTTATTTGGTTAATTTTAATCAGAATTAATTAAGTTAATTAATTAGTTAATTAATTAATTAATTATATTTATCATTAATTGTTTATTTATATATTTATATTAATATTTTTTTTAATTCCTCTTTTTTCTTTTTTTTAAACGTTCTCAGGGGCTGGGCCCTGGCTATCATTGGCCCATAGGCCTTAGCGGTTACGGGCGTGCGGGCGGACGGGCGCATGGGCGCTGGCACCCAGCCCGATTGAGCACACGCCCAGATCGACAGGGGGGGGGCGCCGTCCATAGGCGCAGCGAGGCGGGGCGCCGAAACGGGGCCAGAGTGGGCGCGTGGGCGCCGGCGGCCACAGCGACGTGCGGCCGCAGCGGCGCAGGGGGCCGGAGCGGCGCACCGGCATGGCGCGGCAGCAGGGCCGCTGCGGG
>NC_041393.1:346229776-346247479 GCF_002162155.2 Triticum dicoccoides | reverse complement strand
TTTCTTTTTTTTGTTTGTTTTCTCTTTTGTATTTTCTTTCTTTTATTTATTTTCTTTTCTGTTTTTAAATCATTTTAAATTACTTAGGCACTTTATAAAAATGGGTTTGTTGCACCATAATTACCTTTGTAATATTTGGTACAAACCAAACATTTTTATTTTAATGTTTGAAAACTTTTATTGTTTGACTTAATTTCAAATTTGAATTTGGATCGGTTCTGAAATAACGCGAGATTATCAACAATAATCGAGGTGACGTGGCATCATTACCAGAGGCTTACTGTAGCTTGATTACCCGGGCGTCACACAAATGGAATTGTATACGGGATCGATTGAGTCCTTGACATCGTGGTTCATCCGATGAGATCATCGTGGAACATGTGGGAGCCAACATGGGTATCCAGATCCCGCTGTTGGTTATTGATCGGAGAACGTCTCGGTCATGTCTGCATGGTTCCCGAACCCGTAGGGTCTACACACTTAAGGTTCGATGACGCTAGGGTTATAAAGGAAGTTTGTATGTGGTTACCGAATGTTGTTCGGAGTCCCGGATGAGATCCCGGATGTCACAAGGAGTTCCGGAATGGTCCGGAGGTAAAGATTTATATATGGGAAGTCCTGTTTTGGTCACCGGAAAAGTTTCGGGTTTTATCGGTAACGTACCGGGACCACCGGGAGGATCCCGAGGGTCCACCAAGTGGGGCCACCGGCCCCGGAGGGCTGCATGGGCCAAGTGTGGGAGGGGACCAGCCCCAGGTAGGCTGGTGCGCCCCCCCCCCACAAGGGCCCAAGGCGCCTAGGGTTGGGGGAGGGGGCGCACCCACCTAACTTGGGGGGCAAGTTTCCCCTCTCCCTCCCTTGGCCGCCACCCTAGATGGGATTGGGCTGGCCGCCGCCCCTAGGGGTGAAACCCTAGGTGGGGGCGCAGCCCCCCCTCTTCCCCTACATATACTTGAGGGTTTTGGGGGCTGCCAACAGATGAGTTTCACCTCTCCCAGGCGCAGCCCTACCTCTCTCCCTTCTCCTCTCTCGCGGTGCTTGGCGAAGCCCTGCAGGATTGCCACGCTCCTCCATCACCACCACGCCGTTGTGTTGCTGCTGGACGGAGTCTTCCTCAACCTCTCCCTCTCTCCTTGCTGGATCAAGGCATGGGAGACGTCACCGGGCTGTACGTGTGTTGAACGCGGAGGTGCCGTCCGTTCGGCACTAGGATCTCCGGTGATTTGGATCACGACGAGTACGACTCCTTCAACCCCGTTCTCTTGAACGCTTTCGCTTAGCGATCTACAAGGGTATGTAGATGCACTCTCCTTCCCCTCGTTGCTGGTTTCTCCATAGATAGATCTTGGTGACACGTAGGAAAATTTTGAATTTCTGCTACGTTCCCCAACAGTGGCATCATGAGCTAGGTCTATTGCGTAGATTCTTTGCACGAGTAGAACACAAAGTAGTTGTGGGCGTTGATTTTGTTCAATATGCTTACCGTTACTAGTCCAATCTTGTTTCGACGGTATTGTGGGATGAAGCGGCCCGGACCGACCTTACACGTACACTTACGTGAGACAGGTTCCACCGACTGACATGCACTTGGTGCATAAGGTGGCTAGCGGGTGCCAGTCTCTCCCACTTTAGTCGGAACGGATTCGATGAAAAGGGTCCTTATGAAGGGTAAATAGCAATTGACATATCACGTTGTGGCTTTTGCGTAGGTAAGGAACGTTCTTGCTAGAAACCCATAGCAGCCACGTAAAACATGCAAACAATAATTAGAGGACGTCTAACTTGTTTTTGCAGGGTATGCTATGTGATGTGATATGGCCAAGAAGAATGTGATGAATGATATGTGATGTATGAGATTGATCATGTTCTTGTAATAGGAATCACGACTTGCATGTCGATGAGTATGACAACCGGCAGGAGCCATAGGAGTTGTCTTAATTTATTGTATGACCTGCGTGTCATTGAACAACGCCATGTAATTACTTTACTTTATTGCTAACCGGTAGCCATAGTATACTTTATTGCTAACCGGTAGCCATAGTACTAGAAGTAATAGTTGGCGAGACAACTTCATGAAGACACGATGATGGAGATCATGGTGTCATGCCGGTGACGATGATGATCATGGAGCCCCGAAGATGGAGATCAAAAGGAGCAAAATGATATTGGCCATATCATGTCACTATTTGATTGCATGTGATGTTTATCATATTTATGCATCTTGTTTGCTTAGAACGACGGTAGTAAATAAGATGATCCCTTATTAAAATTTCAAGAAAGTGTTCCCCCTAACTATGCACCGTTGCGAAAGTTCGTCGTTTCGAAGAACCACGTGATGATCGGGTGTGATAGATTCTTACGTTCACATACAATGGGTGTAAGCCAGATTTACACATGCGAAACACTTAGGTTAACTTGATGAGCCTAGCATGTACAGACATGGCCTCGGAACACAAGAGACCGAATGGTCGAGCATGAGTCGTATAGTAGATACGATCAACATGAAGATGTTCACCGATGATGACTAGTCCGTCTCACGTGATGATCGGACACGGCCTAGTTGACTCGGATCATGTAATCACTTAGATGACTAGACGGATGTCTATCTGAGTGGGAGTTCATGAGATGAACTTAATTATCCTGAACATAGTCAAAAGATCTTTGCAAATTATGTCGTAAGCTCGCGCTTTAGTTCCACTGTTTAGATATGTTCCTAGAGAAAATATAGTTGAAAGTTGACAGTAGCGATTATGCGGACAGTAGAAAGCTTATGTCCTTAATGCACCGCTTAGTGTGCTGAACCCCAATCGTCGTCTGTGGATGTTGCGAACATCGGACATACACGTTTTGATAACTACGTGACAGTTCAGTTAAACTGTTTAGAGTTGAGGCACCAAAGACGTTTTCGAAACGTCGCGGAACATATGAGATGTTTCGAGGGCTGAAATTGGGATTTCAGGCTCGTGCCCACGTCAAGAGTTATAAGACCTCCGACGATTTTCTTAGCCTGCAAACTAAGGGAGAAAAGCTCAATCGTTGAGCTTGTGCTCAGATTGTCTAAGTGCAACAATCACTTGAATCGAGTGGGAGTTGATCTTCCAGATGAGATAGTGATGTTTCTCCAAAGTCATTGCCACCAAGCTGCTAGAGCTTCGTGATGAACTATAACAAATCAGGGATAGATATGATGATCCTTGAGATATTCACGATGTTTGACACCGCGAAAGTAGAAATCAAGAAGGAGCATCAATTGTTGATGGTTAGTGAAACCACTAGTTTCAAGAAGGGCAAGGGCAAGAAGGGATACTTCATGAAACGGCAAAACAGTTGCTGCTCTAGTGAAAACCCAAGGTTGAACCCAAAGCCGGGACTAAGTGCTTCTGTAATGAGAGGAACGGACACTAAAGCAGAATTACCCTAGATACTTGGTAGATAAGAAGGCCGGCAAGGTCGATAGAAGTATATTGGATATACATTATGCTAATGTGTACTTTACTAGTACTCCTAGTAGCACCAGGGTATTAGATACCGGTTCAGTTGCTAAGTGTTAGTAACTCGAAATAAAAGCTACGGAATAAACGGAGACTAGCTAAAGGTGAGCTGACGATATGTGTTGGAAGTGTTTCCAAGGTTGATGTGATCAAGCATCGCACGCTCCCTCTACCATCGAGATTGGTGTTAAACCTAAATAATTGTTATTTGGTGTTTGCGTTGAGCATAGACATGATTGGATTATGTCTATCACAATACGGTTATTCATGTAAGGAGAATAATGGTTACTCTGTTTATTTGAATAATACCTTCAATGGTCTAGCACCTAAAAGGAATGGTTTATTGAATCTCGATCGTAGTGATACACATTTTCATGCCAAAAGGATATAAGATAGTAATGATAGTACCACTTACTTGTGGCACTGCCATGTAAGTCATATTGGTGTAAAACGCATGATGAAGCTCCATGTTGATGGATCTTTGGACTCACTCGTTTTTGAAAAGTTTGAGACATGCAAACCATGTCTATTGGTGTATACGCATGAAGAAACTCCATGCAGATGGATCGTTTGGACTCACTTGATTTTGAATCACTTGAGATATGCAAATCATACCACATAGGCAAGATGACTGAAAAGCCTCGTTTTCGGTAAGATGGAACAAGATAGCAACTTGTTGGAAGTAACACACTTTGATGTGTGCAGTCCAATGAGTGTTGAGGCATGCAGTGAATATCGTTATGTTTTACTTCACAGATGATTTAAGTAGATACTGTATATTTACTTGATGAAACACAAGTCTGAATTATTGAATGGTTCAAGTAATTTCAGAGTGAAGTTGAAGGTCATTGTGACAAGAGGATAAAATGTCTATGATATGATCATAGAGATGAGTATCTGAGTTACGAGCTTTGGCACACAATTAAGACATTGTGGAAATTGTTTCACAATTAATACCGCTTGGAACACCATAGTGTGATGGTGTGTCCGAACATCATAGTTGCACCCTATTGGATATGGTGCGTACCATGATGTCTCTTATCGAATTACCACTATCGTTCATGGGTTAGGCATTGGAGACAACCACACTCACTTTAATAGGGCACCACGTAATTCCGTTGAGACGACACTGTTTGAACTGTGGTTTGGAGAAACCTAAGTTGTCGTTTCTTAAAAAGTTTGGGGCTGCGACGCTTATGTGAAAAAGTTTCATCGTGATAAGCTCGAACCCAAAATGGATAAATACATCTTCATAGGATACCCAAAATGGTTGGGTATACCTCCTATCTCAGATCCGGAAGCAAAAGTAATTGTTTCTAGAAACGGGTCCTTTCTCGAGGAAAAGTTTCTCTCGAAAGAATTGAGTGGGAGGATGGTGGAGACTTGATGAGGTTATTGAACCGTCACTTCAACTAGTGTGTAGCAGGGCACAGGAAGTTGTTCCCGTGGCGCCTACACCAATTGAAGTAGAAGCTTATGATAGTGATCATGAAGTTTCGGATCAAGTCACTACCGTACCTCGTAGGGTGACAAGGATGCGTACTACTTCAGAGTGGTACGCAATCCTGTCTTAGAGGTCATGTTTCTAGACAACAATGAACCTACGAGCTATGGAGAAGCGATGGTGGGCCCGGATTCTGACGAATGGCTTGAGGCCATAAAATCCGAGAACGGATCCATGACTTTGGAAGAAATACTTGATGGTCGTAAGGCCATTGGCTACGGATGGATTTTAAAATGAAGACAGACAATGATGGTAAGAATCACCATTAAGAAAGCTCGACTTGTCGTTAAGATGTTTTCCGACAAGTTCAAGGAGTTGACTACGGTGAGGCTTTCTCACTCGTAGCGATGCTAAGAGTCTGTTGGAAATGGATTAGCAGTTACTGCATTATTTATGAAATCTTGCAGATAGAATGTCAAAACATTGTTTCCTTGACAGTTTTCTTGAGGAAAGGTTGTATGTGATACAACCAGAAGGTCTTTGACAATCCTGAAAGACGCTAACAAATATGCAAAGCTCCAGCAATCCTTCTAAGGACTGGAGTAAGCATCTCGGAGTTGGAATGTACGCTTTGATGAGATGATCAAAGATTTTGGGTTTATACAAAGTTTGTGAGAAACTTGTATTTCCAAAGAAGTGAGTGGGAGCACTATGGAATTTCTGATGAGTATATGTTGTTGACATATTGTTGATCAGAAATGAGGTAGAATTTCTAGAAAGCATATAGGGTTATTTGAAAAGTGTTTTTCAATGGAAAACCTGGATTAGGCTACTTGAAAAATAAGCATCAAGATCTATAAGATAGATCAAAATGCTTAACAATACTTTCAATTGAGCACACACCTTGACATGATCTTGAAGGTGTTCAAGATGGATCAGTCAAAGAAGGAGTTCTTGCCTGAGTTGTAAGGTATGAAGTTAAGAGTTAAAGCTCGACCACGGCAGAAAAGAGAGAAATGACAAAGGTCGTCCCCTATGCTTTAGACGTAGGCTCTACAGTATGCTATGCTAAGTACCGCACCGGAAGTGTGCCTTGCCATGAGTCAGTCAAGGGGTACAAGAATGATCCAGGAATGGATCATTGGACAGTGGTCAAAATTGTCCTTGGAGTAAATAAGGACATGTTTCTCGATTATGGAGGTGATAAAGAGTTCGGCGTAAAGGGTTACGTCGATGCAAGCTTTAACATCTATCCGAGTGACTCTGAGTAGCAAACCGGATACGTATAGTGGAGCAACCATTTGGAATAGCTCCAAGTGGAACGTGGAAGCAGCATTTACAATATGACCTAGAGATTTGCGAAGTACATACGGATCTGAATATTGCAGACCCGTTGACTAAAACCTCTCTCACAAGCAAAACATGATCAAACCCCAGAACTCATTGAGACTTAATCACATGGTTATGTGAACTGGTTTAGACACTAGTAAACTCTTTGGATGTTGGTCATATGGCGATGTGACCTATCAGTGTTAATCACATAGCGATGTGAACTAGATTATTGACTCTAGTGCAAGTGGGAGACTGTTGGAAATATGCCCTAGAGGCAATAATAAATTGGTTATTATTATATTTCCTTGTTCATGATAATCGTTTATTATCCATGCTATAATTGTATTGATAGGAAACTCAGATACATGTGTGGATACATAGACAACACTATGTCCCTAGTAAGCCTCTAGCTGACTAGCTCGTTGATCAATAGATGGTTACTGTTTCCTGACCATGGACATTGGATGTCGTTGATAACGGGATCACATCATTAGGAGAATGATGTGATGGACAAGACCCCTATCCTAAGCCTAGCACAAAGATCGTAGTTTGTATGCTAAAGCTTTTCTAATGTCAAGTATCATTTCCTTAGACCATGAGATTGTGCAACTCCCGGATACCGTAGGAATGCTTTGGGTGTACCAAACGTCACAACGTAACTGGGTGGCTATAAAGGTGCACTACAGGTATCTCCAAAAGTGTCTGTTGGGTTGGCACGAATCGAGACTGGGATTTGTCACTCCGTGTAAACGGAGAGGTATCTCTGGGCCCACTCGGTAGGATATCATCATAATGTGCACAATGTGATCAAGGGGTTGATCATGGGATGATGTGTTACAGAACGAGTAAAGAGACTTGCCGGTAACGAGATTGAACAAGGTATCGGTATACCGACGATCGAATCTCGGGCAAGTACAATACCGCTAGACAAAGGGAATTGTATACGGGATCGATTGAGTCCTTGACATCGTGGTTCATCCGATGAGATCATCGTGGAACATGTGGGAGCCAACATGGGTATCCAGATCCCGCTGTTGGTTATTGACCGGAGAACGTCTCGGTCATGTCTGCATGGTTCCCGAACCCGTAGGGTCTACACACTTAAGGTTCGATGACGCTAGGGTTATAAAGGAAGTTTGTATGTGGTTACCGAATGTTGTTCGGAGTCCCGGATGAGATCCCGGACGTCACGAGGAGTTCCGGAATGGTCCGGAGGTAAAGATTTATATATGGGAAGTCCTGTTTTGGTCACCGAAAAAGTTTCGGGTTTTATCGGTAATGTACCGGGACCACCGGGAGAGTCCCGGGGGTACACCAATTGGGGCCACCGGCCCCGAAGGGCTGCATGGGCCAAGTGTGGGAGGGGACCAGCCCCAGGTGGGCTGGTGCGCCCCCCACAAGGGCCCAAGGCGCCTAGGGTTGGGGGAGGGGGCGCACCCACCTAACTTAGGGGGCAAGTTTCCCCTCTCCCCCCCTTGGCCGCCACCCTAGATGGGATTGGGCTGGCCGCCGCCCCTAGGGGTGAAACCCTAGGTGGGGGCACAGCCCCCCTCTCCCCCTATATATACTTGAGGGTTTTTGGGGCTGCCAACATATGAGTTTCACCTCTCCCAGGCGCAGCCCTACCTCTCTCCCTTCTCCTCTCTCGCTATGCTTGGCGAAGCCATGCAGGATTGCCACGCTCCTCTATCACCACCACGCCGTTGTGCTGCTGCTGGACGGAGTCTTCCTCAACCTCTCCCTCTCTCCTTGCTGGATCAAGGCATGGGAGACGTCACCGTGCTGTACGTGTGTTGAACGCGGAGGTGCCGTCCATTCGGCACTAGGATCTCTGGTGATTTGGATCACGACGAGTATGACTCCTTCAACCCCGTTCTCTTGAACGCTTCCGCTTAGCGATCTACAAGGGTATGTAGATGCACTCTCCTTCCCCTCGTTGCTGGTTTCTCCATAGATAGATGTTGGTGACACGTAGGGAAATTTTGAATTTTGCTACGTTCCCCAACAGAGGATTTGTAGAGACTTCTGAGTTTTGGGATGTGCAAAGTGTCGGGTACAGATTGTATCCTCGAGTTCCATGAGTGGAAGAAGGTTGAGCCTCAGGGTAAGCCTCTTACTCAGGTTTGGTTGCGCTTTTCCGGGGCTCCCTCGAAGTCGATGCAGGATGCTAGGGTCGTGGCCAGCTTGGGCATTATGGCGGGGAGAACTGAGAGAGTGGATATGGCCTTTACCAGAGCTCACGGGGTAGCCCGACTGCTGGTTAGTGTTCTGGATATTGAGTTCGTGCCTGATGTGGTCAAGTGGACATATCGAGGCCAAATTTATAACCTCGTGATTAGTTTGAGGATGAGAGTCTGTTCGCCGAGGCGGCTAACGGGACTGATGTTGATATGCACGAGGGAGATGACAGCTCGGGAGCGAAGGAGACACCGGTCGATGATACTGGACGAGAGTTGTCCAATGGACTAGGGTCCGTTTCTCAGACGCCCGGGGATGGGACGGTACCACCCTCCTCGGTGCCTATGACTTCTCTGAGATTTGGGTCTTTCCAGCCTGCTTCTGCGCCTCCGCGACTTTGGAGTGATCGGGTGGAGTCTGACGAGGTTTTTGAGCACGCGTTACCTGCTTTGGATTTTGAGGATGTTGTGAGCCCCGTCCCTCAGGCCTCGCCGATCTCGGTCAGGGGAGAGGAGGAGGACTCTAGGCAGGCGGCCACTCCCTCACATGCACAGCACATTGACTCTCCTAAGGACGAGGTTCCGGTGGTGGAGGTCTTACCTTCGGGAGGGGGCCCGGGCCTCGGCTCCCTCTTCTTGTCTCGCGGTGCCGGAGCTGCAAGGGGCGGTTCCGCCTTCTGAAGGGGGCTCGGGGCAGGTGGCCCCGGTGCCCTCTTCTCCTCTCGTGGTGGACGAGGTCTCGGTGGTGGAGGTCTTACCTTCGGGAGTGGGTTCGGGGCAGGTAGCCTCGGAACCCTCTTCTCCTCTCGCGAGGCCGGAGCTGCAGGTGGTGGCTCCGCCATCTGGAGGGGGCTCGGGGCAGGTGGTCTCGGAGCCCTTTTCACCTGGGGCGCCTAGGGTGGCCGCCCCTCCTGTGGTGGGTGGGAAGTTCGGGGCAGGTGGCCCATGCACTCCCATCCTCCGGTGTGTTGTCGTCTCCGTGCTGTGGGGCGCAACCGACGTCGGCGGCGCTGTCGAGCGCCCCACCGCTTTCAGGCGTTCCCGCTGGTTCGTCCATGGAGGCTGACCGGTTGCGTGTTTGGGGTGAGGCAGGAGGCCCCACCCCGAGCCGGGTCACTCGAGAGGAGGTTATTGCGTTTGGAGGGATTCCGGATTCGGTCTCTGAGGGGCGACGGTTGAGCTGCCGTCTCCAGGATCATCCGGAGGTTGATGACATACAGCAACGGTGCGCCATGAGGGCGGCCAAGCTTCGAGACGTTGATGTCACTACTGGTATGTCGGTTAATACCTCTAATTCCATTTTGCATTTTTCTAATGATGAGATTATTAATAATGCGAATCAATTAGGAGTTTCACTAGGTAGTAATGATAGTGAAATTTCAAATTCTGTTAATGATATCCTGGATTTAGAGGCAGAGTGGGCTTTAGAGATGATTCGTAACTTAGCAGCGGTTAAACCCATGAATGATTCCGACTTTGATGCTTTGGGGGTCAGGGTGCTCCATAATTTTTGTGCGGATCTTATACCTCCCCTACCTGAGTCTGAGGAGGAGGATGATACATCTGAGAATGTCGTGGTTAGACCATTTGAGACGTGTTGTGAGGACCGGCTGGAGAGTCAGAACATTCCTAAACGCAAGTGGAAGTGGAAGATTTACCCGGCTTCCGCAGTGCGTAGGAGTGCTAGGATCCGTACGGCAAAAAAAATTCATGACTAAATTTGAAAAGAATCTTTTGGAATAGCAGAGGTCTGAAAGACTTGGCTAAAAGAAGGTTTCTTGTAGAGGCGTCTATCGAGCATAGGTTGGATTTTATCGCATTGTCGGAAACTGGTAGAGATAATTTTTCGCCACAATTTCTAAATACTTTATCGGGAGGTATTGATTTTGACTGGCATTGTCTGCCACCGACAGGGAGATCGGATGGGATCTTACTCAGAGTTAGATGCGATTCGCTCGAAGTTCGAAGTGTGGTGATGGGAGACTTTGCAGTTAAGTTTCGGGTGCGGTCTAAGGCCAATGGGTTTAATTGAGCTCTGGTGGCGGTATATGGTGCCGCACAGCCAGAACTCAAGCCTGAGTTCTTGGCTGATCTGGTTAGGATTTGCGGTTCTGAGCAGCTTCCAATCCTGGTGGGGGTGATTTCAACATCATTAGAAGGCGTGAGGAGAAGAACAATGATAACTTTGACGGGAGATGGTCGTTCATGTTCAATACTATCATTGAAAGCTTAGATCTGAGAGAGATAGAGCTTTCGGGAAGAAAGTTCACCTGGGCTAACGCGTTGCCAAATCCGACGTTTGAAAAGTTGGATCGAGTGCTGGCTAGCGTCGAATGGGAACAGAAGTTTCCCTTTGTAACAATCAGGCTCTTTCCCGTGGTATTTCTAACCACACGCCCACCCACTTGGGAAACAAAAACTCATTTTCGTTCAAGCTTGCTTGGTTTGAACGAGACGGCTTCTTTGATCCGTAGCCAGAGAGTGGGCTAAGGATGCAGGAGGTAGGACTGTGCTTGAGCGTTGGCAGAATAAGATCAGGCACTTGGGAAGTTTCTACGTGGGTGGGCTAAGCATCTTAGTGGGATTTATAAGGTCGAAAAGGAAGGGCTCCCTACCCTTATTCAGTCCCTAGATGTTAAAGCAGAAACCACGGTTCTGCCGGCCTCGGAGCTTCATGCCAAGCTTGACGCGGAGATGAGATTGAAAGAGCTTCTTCGTGAAGAGGAATTAAAGTTGGCGTTGCGGACCAAGGTCCGATGAGTAGTCCAGGGGGACGCGAACGCTCAATTCTTTCATATGATCGCTAATGGCAAACACAGAAAGAAGAGCATCTTTCAGCTTGAACAAGATGAAGGAACGATTTTAGGACAGGAGAACCTAAAATTATACATTACCGAGTATTACAAGCAGTTGTTTGGGCCTCCAGAGGATAACTGTGTTTCTCTGGATGAGTCCAGGATTGAGGATGTTCCTCAACTTACTGCTGTTGAGAATGATATTTTGGCTGCTCCTTTTTCTGAGAAAGAGGTGTTTGAGGCCATATCGCAGATGAAAAATAATAAGGCTCCCGGCCCGGATGGATTTCCGGCTGAGTTCCATAAGAAGTGCTGGCATATTATTAAGGGGGATTTGTTGCCGTTGTTCAATGATTTATTCTCTGGACAACTTCAGTTTTTTCAACTGAATTTTGGAACGATAACCCTGCTTCCTAAGAAAACAGAGGCTGTAAGAATTGAGCAATTCAGGCCCATCTGTCTTCTTAATGTTAGTTTCAAATTTTTTACCAAGGTTGGGACTAATAGGCTCACACAGATGCGCATTCTGTGGTGCAGCATACCCAAACCGCTTTCATGCCGGACAAGAACATCCTAGGAGGGGTTGTGATCCTTCATGAAACGCTCCACGAGATTCACACGAAAAAACTAGATGGAGTTGTTTTCAAGGTGGATTTCGAGAAAGCGTACGATAAAGTCAAATGGCCTTTCCTTCAACAGGCCTTACGCATGAAGGGTTTTGATGAAGCCTGGCGACGCCAGGTAGAATCCTTCACGCAGAAAGGGAGTGTTGGAATTAAAGTGAATGATAACATAGGTCATTATTTCCAGACACACAAGGGCCTGAGACAAGGTGATCCAATGTCTCCTATTTTGTTCAACATTGTGGTTGATATGTTGGCTATTCTGATAGGTAGGGCAAAGGAGGCCGGTCAGGTGGGTGGCTTGGTGCCTCATCTAGTTGATGGAGGTGTGTCCATCCTGCAGTACGCTGATGATACGATCATCTTTATGGAGCATGACTTGGCAAAAGCGAGAAATATGAAGCTGGTGTTATGCTTATTTGAACAATTGACCGGATTGAAGATTAACTTTCATAAAAGCGAGTTGTTCTGTTTTGGTAGAGCCAATGAGGAACAAGAGGCTTATAGGCAATTGTTTGGATGCGAATTGGGGACATTACCTTTCACGTACCTAGGTATACCCATTCACCATCGTAAGCTGACAAATACAGAATGGAAGTGTATCGAGGATCGGTTTGAGAAGAAACTGAGTTGCTGGAAGGGCAAACTCATGTCTTATGGAGGCCGATTGATTCTTATTAATTCAGTGCTCACGAGTATGCCTATGTTTCACTTATCTTTCTTCGAAGTCCCAGTTGGTGTTAGGAAAAGGCTGGACTTCTATCGATCCCGATTCTTCTGGCAGAGTGATGAACTAAAGAGAAAATACAGACTCGCCAAATGGGATATCATTTGTCGACCAAAGGACCGGGGGGGCCTTGGTATTGAGAATCTTGAAGTCAAGAACAAATGTCTTCTCAGTAAGTGGTTGTATAAGTTATCAGTTGAGACTGAGGCCACGTGGGCGCAGATTCTTCGTAGTAAGTATCTGTAGTCCAAGATTTGTCCCAGGTGACAGTGAGACCGACTGACTCGCCTTTTTGGAAGGGGCTTATGAGAGTCAAAGCAGCCTTCTTTAATAGGACAAAGTTTACAATCGGTAATGGCACCACCACTCGCTTCTGGGAGGATACTTGGCTTGGTGAAACGCCGTTGTCGCTTCAGTATCCGTCCCTGTATAGTATTGTTCAACGACGTGATGCTTTTGTTGCAACGATTTTGCAGTCCATTCACCTTAATATTCAGTTTAGGAGGACGCTTGTTGGCAACCGGTGGGAAGCGTGGCTCCATTTAGTGAGTAGACTGATAGAGGTTCAGCTATCTCATCAGTCCGATCAGTTGTGCTGGAAGCTTACTAGGTCTGGAGAGTTCACAGTTAAATTGATGTATCTCGATGTCATCAACTCTAGTGCCACTCCTAGTTCCAAATTTGTTTGGAAAGTCAAAGTTCCTTTGAAAATTAAAGTGTTTATTTGGTTTGTACATAAGCAAGTCATTCTAACAAAGGATAACTTGGTAAAGCGCAACTGGACAGGATCTACTAGGTGTAGTTTCTGTGATCGGGATGAAACTATCAAGCACTTATTCTTTGATTGCCCGTTGGCCGAAGTGTTGTGGCACACGGTGCACATTGCCTTTAACATTACTCCTCTGAATTATGTCAGTACGTTATTTGGAATGTGGCTTGTTGGGATAGAGTCCGAAACAGCTAGACACATTCGCGTAGGAGTATGTGCTTTGTTGTGGGCAATTTGGAACTACAGAAATGATTTGACTTTTAACAGAACAACAACTATTCATTTTATGCAGGTTATTTTCCGAGCCACTACGCTGATCCGTATGTGGTCGTTACTCACTCCGACGGAGGCCAGGGAGCGTTTGGTTACTGGATCTATCCGGTGGGAGATGGTAGCACGGGATATCTTCAACCGGTTTGGATGGCGGTCATGTAATAGGATAGGCGATTAGTTTACCTATCTTTGTTTTGCTAGCTGGTTGTGGCCTCTTGTCTTTGGTTTTTGGCGTCGTGGCTCTCTGTGAGCTTGCCGTTACTTTTATTTTTTATTGTTAGACCTTGTTGAACCTCTTTATTTATCTATAAAGGTGGCCGTATGCATCGTTCTGATGCAGAGGCCGGGGAGTCCCCCCTTTTCGAAAAAAAACATGTATGTTATGCTTTGTGGTGTCACCCCTACATCTATTCATGCATAGTGAATTTTGTGGTGTCATTCTTTATATTGCTGCAGGTAAAAACAATCTTGTGACTGTAATATTTTTCTGGTGTTGCCATGATATTCGGCTTCCTTCATGGCATGGCTCTGTTTCTACAAGCAGGTCAAGACCATCCTTTTTCTAGATTAATTGTATTTATTTGTTCGTGGGCAACTCGGCCTCCCAGCGGTCCCCCGAGATAGATGTGAGAGGAAAACTGAGAGGGAAGTTCGGACGACCAGGAAACGTCTATCTCGGGGGATTGCTGGGAGGCTGAGCTGCCCAGATCAAAGTGGAAATATCCTACCTGGTAAAATAGATCTGCTAAGCAACAAATTATCTTGACACATACTATTAGATTGAGTTTTTAACTAATTGCCGATTTTGTTGGCCAGAACCGTTGTTGATACAAAGATATGCCACGTGATTGTTATTGTGAGAGCAATGTATGTTTCTATGCTTAGTTTATGCTCTCTCTCCTGCCCTCAATAAATATGACACATACAACTAACACATGCTCTTATTTTTTGCAGGTATGATTGCATATATTCTCTTTGGACTTTTTGAACCAAGTCGCAAACAACTTTGAAAAGGACAGTGCGTGTGAATTTTTCTATATCCAGTTTGAATTCAGAAGCATTATGAATTCATTGTGTGCTTCCCTCCTCTTCCAAACTTAGTTTGGTTCTAGCAGTAGTTGGTTACTTCTTTTACCTATTTGCCACTTATGTCTCCTACTCTTCATGGGAGGATAAGAGTTATATCTAGAACTGCAGTTTGTGATTTAAGGATCTGCTAGGCATGTCATGGAAAGTAATTTTACCTGCCAATTGCCATGCTTCAGCATAAATTATGTCATGTTGTAGCACCTGACATTCAGAAACTCGGTGGCCAGGTATCATCCTTCAGAAAAAATAATACCTTCCATTCAGATTATTAATACGTAATATTTCGCTTGAGAACACTACTGTGGTTTCCCATGTGCTACACTAGCAAAAAAGCTAAGGCCTTATTTCCATGAACTAGCTACAGAATCAGCGCACAGATTTGCTTTCTCCTCCTGAAAGTTTTTGGTTTTTGTTTCTTATCATGAAATCAACATTTTTTGATTTGTAGGACCTTTTGTATTTTTCCATATGGTGTGGTAAATATTGTTAGTTCTTTTGTCTTCCCTATTTTCCGGAGGTCTTTCAAAAGCCCTTTTAGTCGTTGCATCATGTATGCCACTGCCTGCCTTGGACCTTTCGGAACCTGTACTTGGCCATCTCAGTCAGGTTGCAGCCGCTGGATGCAGTTTTTTATTTCTAAGAAAATGGTGCCACCGTTTTTGTCCCAACAGAAATAACAAAGCTGAACATTGCATCTTATAGCGGGTATTTGTGGACTGTAAATCACACGAATCCATGTTTCAAGTACAATGATTTTCCTGTTACTTTCCATGTAAATGAACGACACTGGAAGTTAAATATAAAATATTGATAGTAAGCTACTTCCTGCAACTTCTAGATTTGAGCATTTTGGTTTGCCATTTAGATGTAATCCTAGAATGACTATCACATGAGATTAAGAAACTTATTCATATAACTGTAATTACTAATTATTAATTACCATTCATACTGTGTTTTTTATATTCTTCTGCTATCAAAAATTATCATGATGTTGCTGACAAGTGAAATTCTACATGGCAACGTGTTTGTCACTCTTGTCATCAATTCAGTGCAGGCCTCTGCTGACAAAGAAAGTGACGCATTTTCTGATCATAGCTAGCTACCACATAAAAGGTACGACATAATTTTGTTGATAGAACTTGCTAACAATATCGGTCCTCATGTAATCTAACTGTTACACCTCTTGAGTCCAACTAGGAACTCTTTCATTATTGGATCTAAAGTCTTTGCATCAATCAGTTAATACCCCCTCTGTTCACCAATATAGAACATTTTAGACTGACCATACAACTCTCTAAAACGTCGTGTATTTATGAACAGAGGATGTATTTGTTAAGTTGGCTTCCGTCCTGCACCTTTTATAAGTGTGTCATTCTGATGTCTGAAGGCAAAATACTGAAACACCTATATTGTCTGTCATATTTTTTTGAATTCAGCTTAGCTAATGGCCTTGCATAGTGTGCCTCCATGGATGGAGCCTCAGGTGCCTTGTTTAATGTTTTACCATGGCTGGAGCATTAGCCGAGGCCCTTTCTAGATAGGTGACATTTATATAGCACCTAAGAGAAAGGGAACAGAATTGGTCCGCAAGCTATTCTTTCATGTTTTACTCCGAGTTAGTTAAGTCTTTGTTATATACAAAGATAAGCTTGTGATTCTTTCGAACTATAGAAAGTTTTGCTTTCTTCTATACCAAATGCAGCATATCCTTTTTTTCATCTTAAAAATTTAGCTTATACGTGCAGAATTTCAATGCAGAACCCATGCAATTTTGCAACATTTAAGCTATTCTTTCCTGAATATGTGATGTAGTTAACAAATCTCTACTACCCAGTATGGTCAAGAAATTACAAAAGAGTCGAGGTAGTATTGAAATTAAATCTAGGACTTGGCTCCTTCAGGTATTTCAAGGGGAAAACAGAATATGTTTAACTAATTTTCTATTTTGCTTATTTATGCATCTGTGAACATAGCTTTCCACTTTAGCTCATATATAAATTGGATGGCAAAATAGACTCTGCCCATTTCATACCTATTTTGTCTTATTAGGAAAATAGAGCTTGTTTTATAGCTGATGCTCAATATGTTTTATCGATTGGTGAATGCTCAACTTTAACTCATAAATTGGATGACAAAAGCTAATTCGATGGGGCTTTTGCCACTTTTTGTTTTATGGCTATCTACACAGCTGATGGCATGCTTATTCCTTGCTAATAGTCAATTCTTTTGTACATGGTCTCTTAGCTACTTATGCTATGCTAGGCAATAAGAGTATGTAGATAGCATGTATGGGTTTTACATTGTTTTGCGCCAGTTGAGATGCATCACATGATCTTTTTCTCTTGACATTGATGGGTATATTGCAGAGTCCTTTTTTTCGTCACAAGGAGCAGTAGGTGTGCTACTTGACTCAAAGGACAAAGAGTTGATCACAAGGGGTTAGCATTTAGGATATATACACAAAAGAGTATAGAACCAAATTATATGATGTAAATTGACTACTATTTCTATTTACTTCTCGTGTACACAATGTTCACGAGTTCATGTATTAAGTATATTTTATTGTCTCGTCTGTGTTTAGCTCTTTTTTTAGTGCAAGTTTACAGCTACTTTGTGACGCCCGGATAATCATGCTACAGTAAACTCACGTTGATGGTGCCACGTCACCTCTGTCACTGTAATTAATCTCAGGTTAATTCAAAACTGTTTTGAAATTCAAATGCAAGTTAATGATAACAATAAAAGTTTCCAAAAATTAAGACTAAAATGTTCGGTGATTGTCAAATATTACAAAGGTAATTGTGGTGAGGTAAACACAATTTTATAAAAGGCCTAAATAGTTTTAAATGATTTAAACAGAAAAGAAATAATAAAAGAAAATACAAAAGGAAAGAAAAACAGAAAACCAAAAAGAAAAAAAAAGAGAACACCCCCTTCCCCCCCCCCACTGGGCTTCGGCCCAGCAGGCCACCGGGCCGCCTGG
>NC_041393.1:346222194-346229102 GCF_002162155.2 Triticum dicoccoides | reverse complement strand
GCCTTGGCCTCGCCTCTCCACGCCGGCCTGCGCGTGGCTTTGGTCACCGACGCCCGCGGCCGGCCACCACCGCTACCTGCCGGCCTCACCCGCCTGTGCCCCGCCTCCTCTGCACACGGCGCCCGGCCCCGTGGCGCCCCTGTTTCCCCCGCTCCGCCCTGTGCGCCGTCGCCGCTGCCGGCGAGCCTGCGCCCCGGCTCGCCGTGCCCCCCCTTCCCCGTTGGCCGCGGACGAGCGCCCGCTGCGCCAGTTCGGGCGGGTGCCCAGCGCCCGCTAACACCGAAACCACTCTGGCCACTGGTGCCAATGACATGGGGGCCCCACGGCCCCAGAACGTTTTATTAAAAAAAAGGAATTAAAATTAATAAAAATAAAAATAATTAATTAATTAATTAATTAATTAATTAAGGAATTAATTAAGTTAATTAATCATAATTAGATTAATCAAATTAACTAATTAGTCTAATTAAACTGTGATTAGTTTAGCTAAAACCTGATTAGCCTAAACAGGGTATGACAGGTGGGCCCCGCTGGACCCACACGTCAGTTTGACCAGTCAACGCCCCTGTTGACTGCTGACGTCATGCTGACGTCATGATGACGTCAGCAAACACTGTTTTGGATAAGGTTGGATTTAAATGAATAAATAAAATCAGAAAATGATTTAAATCTTTAGAAAATCATATCTTTTAATCCGTAACTCGGATGAAAATACTTTCTACATGAAAGTTGCTCAGAACGACGAGACGAACCCGGATACGCAGCCCGTTCTTCCACCACACACCTCTAACATACCAAACACGCAACTTTCCCCCTCCGGTTCATCTGTCCGAAAACGCGAAACCCCGGGAATACTTTCCCGGATGTTTCCCCCCTTCGTCGGTATCACCTACTACCGCGATTGGGCACACCTAGCATCGTTACTTGTCATGTCATGCATCGATATGCATTTGTTTGCATTGTATTCATTGTTTCTTCCCCCTCTTCTCTCCGGTAGACTACGAGACCGACGCTGCTGCTGCCCAGTTCGACTACAGAGTTGACGACCCCTCCTTCTTGCCAGAGCAACCAGGCAAGCCCCCCCTTTGATCACCAGATATCGCCTATTCTACTCTATACTGCTTGCATTAGAGTAGTGTAGCATGTTACTGCTTTCTGTTATACCTATCCTGATGCATAGCCTGTCCTTGTTACTACTGTTGATACCTTTAACCGCAATCCTAAATACTTAGTATAGGATGCTAGTTTATCATCATTGGCCCTACATTCTTGTCAGTCTGCCTTGCTATACTATTGGGCCGTGATCACTCGGGAGGTGATCACGGGTATATACTATACATACATACTATACAGATGGTGACTAAAGTCGGGTCAGCTCGAAGAGTACCCGCAAGTGATTCACGGACTGGGGGCTGAAAGGACCTTTGTCCCGACGGCCCTCTGTGTGGGTCTTTGTGGCGGAGCGACAGGGCAGGTTGAGACCACCTAGGAGACAGGTGGGCCTGGCCCTGTTCGGCGTTCGCGGATATTTAACACGCTTAACGAGATCTTGGTATTTGATCTGAGTTGGCTACGAGCCTATACGCACTAACCATCTACGCGGGAGTAGTTATGGGTATCCCGACGTCGTGGTATCAGCCGAAGCACTTCATGACGTCAGCGACTGAGCGGCGCGCGCCGGGTTGGACTGCGTTAACGCAACTTCCTTTGTAATGGAGGTTGCTAGGTCTGCTCACCGGCCGCGTACGCAACGTGCAGGTGTGCTCAGGGCGATGGGCCCAGACCCCTGCGCGCTTAGGTTTAGACCGGCGTGCTGGCCTCTCCGTTGAGCCTAGGTGGGGCTGCGACGTGTTGATCTTCCGAGGCCGGGCATGACCCAGGAAAGTGTGTCCGGCCAAATGGGATCGAGCGTGTTGGGTTATGTGGTGCACCCCTGCAGGGAAGTTAATCTATTCGAATAGCCGTGATCTTCGGTAACAGGACGACTTGGAGTTGTACCTTGACCTTATGACAACTAGAACCGGATACTTAATAAAACACACCCTTCCAAGTGCCAGATACAACCGGTGGTCGCTCTCCCTCAGGGATACGAGGGGAGGATCGCCGGGTAGGATATGCTATGCGATGCTACTTGGAGTTGCTACTTGGAGATGCTACTTGGAGGACTTCAACCTACCCTCTTCTGCCTGTTGCAAGACGAAGGTGACCAGAAGCGTAGTCTTCGATAAGACTAGCTATCCCCCTCTTATTCTGGCATTCTGCAGTTCAGTCCACTGATATGGCCCTTTACACATATACCCATGCATATGTAGTGTAGTTCCTTGCTTGTGAGTACTTTGGATGAGTACTCACGGTTGCTTTTCTCCCCCTTTTCCCCTTTCCCTTCTACCTGGTTGTCGCAACCAGATGCTGGAGCCCTGGAGACAGACGCCACCGTTGACGATGACCCCTACTACACCGGAGGTGCCTACTACTACGTGCAGCCCACTGACAACGACCAGGAGTAGTTTAGGAGGATCCCAGGCAGGAGGCCTGCGCCTCTTTCGATCTGTATCCCAGTTTGTGCTAGCCTTCTTAAGGCAAACTTGTTTAACTTATGTCTGTACTCAGATATTGTTGCTTCTGCTGACTCGTCTATGATCGAGCACTTGTATTCGAGCCCTCGAGGCCCCTGGCTTGTATTATGATGCTTGTATGACTTATTTTATTTGTAGATTTGTGTTGTGATATCTTCCCGTGAGTCCCTGATCTTGATCGTACACATTTGCGTGCATGATTAGTGTACGATTGAATCGGGGGCATCACAAGTTGGTATCAGAGCCGACTGCCTGTAGGAATCCCCCTTCCACACTCCTTATCCGAAGTCGAGTCTAGACATTGCAAAACTTTTACTAACATGGCTGTGTGTCTTACGGGCACACGTCGCCATTGGGTGGTATTAGGATCTTTTACTCCTCGACCTTTACTCTGGGACTCTGAACTCTCTTCTACTCGGGTTAAACAATTTTACTAACTCTAACTCTAGGTTCTCGATAATACTTTCTCCCGGAGAGCCTCTTCAGTCCGGATGATTACTTGGTGCACCGAAGGATTCTGAAGATACCTTCTGATATTCTCTTGAGACCTTGTGCCAATCGCGTTTGCAATTCCCCTTCCATCGTCAACCCTTATGGATAACTACTTGCAGTTGTTATTCTTACATTCATCCCCAGTTGGTCTTGTTATTACAAGATACCCTGGAAAAACTTGTCGTTGTTTCGATAATCCTTTGAGCTTACTGCCGTGCTGTTCCTTGTCACCTGAATACCCCTATGGGTAATTCTCGCACTTATCGAGTATCCGCTCATCCCCCCCAGTTGTTCCTGTGTTACACAAAAGTCTTTGAAATACCATTCGATATTCCGAAAATCCTCAGCAACCTTTGGCTCTTGAAATTCTTGCTTGCTTGCATTATGGTTAATCCCATAAGTCTCGTAGTCATATTGACATTCCTTGTCATTATCATTTTGAGTCTGTTGACTCAATGTGTTTGCGAATACATGCAATCATCATTGATCCTTATAAATTAACTTTCCGAGTGAATTGCCATTCCTTTAACTGGAATTGGTTCTCGACCAATCGAATTGTCTTTGATTGTACCCTAAGGCTATTCAACTTATCCACCCCTAATCAGAGCATTGCTTCTGATCCCTTGATTTGGGAATCATAATTCCTTTGCATTTGACAATTGAGTTAGTCAGTTGTTTCTATAATCCGGTGCACTTGCATTCCTTCTTCCTTTGATAGAGTACCGATACCCACACCAGCTCCGTTGTGGACCATCGGTTCCTTTGTTGGATTTTATGTCCTTCATATTAATCACGTTGTGAGCTCTTTCCCCTGATACATAATGCCTTTGGTACATTGTATCCTCTGCTTGACCAACAATGCTCTACTTTCGAGCTTGTATTAATTACCCCGAAGTTGTGGTATATGTTCGTAAGATGCCCTGATGGGTTGAACCTATGCCTTCCTTAATATGTGTGAACTCGGAAGATTTCACGAGTCATACTCATCTGGTATTTCACCAGGTAAAACTTTCAACACTAATGCCTTTATCAAAGCGAGAAGTGAATGGAAGGTTATACATTGAAGAAGTGGGAGTCGACCTTGAACTTTGTGTTCATGCCCATAGACACGATGTAGATCTTCTCATCGAAGCTTCTTTTAAAATTAATTAATCCCTTGGTATAAGTTCATCTTATATCTGGGATCTGGCCTTTTTCAATCGTGGTTCCGACCATGTTCTCCTTTAAATACCAATTCTCGTGCAAGTTTAAGCACTTGTCTTCTGCAGAGCAATACCCCAGTCCAACCTCTATTTTGATCTGTCGTCGAGTATTACCCCCCTGGTATCTCGAGATTATCATGGAACTGCATAACTTTTTATGAGTTCTTCATCAAGTGCTACCTTCCCACTGATTCCAATTTTTCGCGGGCTCTGAGTTATTATACACTCAAAGACACCGATAACTGAACCGAGTCCGCACTACGGTTCAACAACTCTTTAGTAAGCTTCTATAAATACGAGTTTGTACCCGATCACGCCATTCCTAGCCTGTTTGGCTATATCATTGTCGTGATGATTTTAACTGTGCTACCCGGTCCTTCTTCTCGGAGCACAATTTTCGACGATGAACTAACCTTACGTCGGTCCTCATCGTCATATCATTTCGCCTTGAACAACAAGCTTGGTTTCGAGTTTGTGTCATACCCTTGGTTCCAATAACCTTTCACTTCATCATTACTTTGACTTGAGTCGTCGCCGATCGATTACATCTTCATGAACTCTCGCGACAAAGGTGTCGTGATCATCAACATTCTGAGCTCATCCATGATATCAATTGAATTCATGATGAGAGATACCATCCTTGCCCTTGATGAATTGTATTATCATCGACCACTTTATGGCCTTCCCACCAACACAAGCTTGTTCATGCTTGGTGTTATACCTTGAGTTCCTTGCTACCCAGCATTTGATCTTCCTTACCTCGAAAGTATTACCATCTCTTTTTGTCAAGAATGTGGTGGGAATTTCACCACCTCTTAAGAATTCTTGATATCAAAATGCTTCTTTCCATCTTCGTTCATTTCTTGGTCCCCGTGTTAATTCCAACAAGTGAACGGTGTTGTTTGGATTCTGTCCTTCTAGCAACCCTAAATTTTTTTTGAAGTTAATGGTCGAAAGTTCATTCTTAGGTTATTGACTATTGAATCACCATTCTGACATTGGTCGTGCAACCCAACCCATATTTCCGGTGCACCTTTCAACCAATGTTTAATTGTGTATGTTTTCCTCGAGCATACATCATTATACCATTTGATCTGACAAATGTCATCTTCTTGTTCACATTATTGTGGAAATCCATCTTTTGAAAATCTCAATGAATTGTCGCTGAGTCAATCAGCCACCTCCTCACCTCTTCTTGGTTTAATGATGAACTATTGTTTCAGGAACCCGCTCCCATAGTTCATTTCCCGAGAATCTTGCAATGCCATTTCAACGATTTGTGTTGCGCCTTTTCTTCTCGGACATCCTGAGTCTGAGGCATCATGACACCAATTGGATCTGAATCTCGGTCAGATATGATGGTTGGGACAACTTTCCACGAGTTATGTTGTTTGTCCTTTGATGACCCGGTAACATGATGTCATGCCTAGCACCCCCCCCCTGGCTGGAGGACCTATCATTATAGATTCCTTTTCAGCAAGGTTATCCGTTCATCCATGGGGAAATTGTAAGACTTATTCTACAAGTTATTCCTGATGGATCCTTCATGTTTCCAAGTCTGATCTTCACCTGAAGACCATGTCAATGCTATCTCGAAGCATGTCAATGGTACTCCGATTTGCAACAGGAACATTTGAAGCACGATGCTAGATTTATTTATCATTTATCCTAACACCGTTGTATGAGTAATATCATGAGATTCTTCCCCCCCCCCCTTAACTAAATGGTTTTCTACTTTATATCCTGTCATGGATATCTTGCTCTGCTTGTCCTTGGGAAGGATATACCCTTGAATTATGTGTTTTAACACATTTTCCTTTCCATTGTTCTGTTTAATCTGATATTCATATTTTCCTTTCCATTGTTGTGTTTGTCATTCTTGTGATCTATATAATCTAAGCAGTAAAGATTCACTGCTTATGTAAACACCTCGATGTATAATTGGTCAGTAAGACCCTGTTACGATTGTTGATGATATTCCGGTAACCACCGATGGACGAGAACTTTGCCTATTGGCCCGCCTCGTTCAACGAGCAGGAAAATGGTTCTCTTCGTCCCTCGCCCTTGGTATCGACGTTGTTGCCGACTTAATCGACAGGCTACCCTCTGACATGCCTTGCTTGCATGATCGCGCAAGACGTCTCCGTCCTTCCTATTTTTAACCCACATGGTGGGCCCATAACCCACAGTTCCACAGGATCAAAACCTGACTCTCCTGTACACCCCCTGTTCCCAAAGTTATTCCTCACGCGTGGCCTCGTGTGTAATTCACGAGCCACCTTCCGATGAGATCATCAATCTGGTATCAGACGCAATACTTATTCCCATTGCTCTAAACCCCTTTCACACTTCGCTTCAGGCAACGAACGATTGCCTATGCGCTTGAAACTTCTATTTTGCACCTTCTTGCTTTGCTCTCGATATTGTCTTGAATTTCAATTCGAGAGTTACTTTCCGCCACCTTCCTCGTTGTTGTCTACCAAATAATCTACCCTGCAGAGATCCATTCTTCGGTATACCCCCTTAATCTTTCGTTAGTACGATGAAATTTCCGAAGAAAGGATGATGACTTCATCATGATGACCTGAAGCAGAGAAAGGAAGACATCAATATAATGGGTCGACCTCTTCGAGAAGAG
>NC_041393.1:346196413-346221077 GCF_002162155.2 Triticum dicoccoides | reverse complement strand
CGTGGCCCGCGTCCCGCTTCGTCTCCCCTCGCCTTGGCCTCGCCTCTCCACGCCGGCCTGCGCGTGGCTTTGGTCGCGGCGCCCGCGGCCGGCCACCACCGCTATCTGCCGGCCTCACCCGCCTGTGCCCCGCCTCCTCTGCACACGGCGCCCGGCCCCGTGGCGCCCCTGTTTCCCCCGCTCCGCCCTGTGCGCCGTCGCCGCCGCCGGCGAGCCTGCGCCCCGGCTCGCCGTGCCCCCCCTTCCCCGTTGGCCGCGGACGAGCGCCCGCTGCGCCAGTTCGGGCGGGTGCCCAGCGCCCGCTAACACCGAAACCACTCTGGCCACTGGTGCCAATGACATGGGGGCCCCACAGCCCCAGAACGTTTTATTAAAAAAAGGAATTAAAATTAATAATAATAAAAATAATTAATTAATTAATTAATTAATTAAGGAATTAATTAAGTTAATTAATCATAATTATATTAATCAAATTAACTAATTAGTCTAATTAAACTGTGATTAGTTTAGCTAAAACCTGATTAGCCTAAACAGGGTATGACAGGTGGGCCCCGCTGGACCCACACGTCAGTTTGACCAGTCAACGCCCCTGTTGACTGCTGATGTCATGCTGACGTCATGATGACGTCAGCAAACACTGTTTTGGATAAGGTTGGATTTAAATGAATAAATAAAATCAGAAAATGATTTAAATCTTTAGAAAATCATATCTTTTAATCCGTAACTCGGATGAAAATACTTTCTACATGAAAGTTGCTCAGAACGACGAGACGAACCCGGATACGCAGCCCGTTCGTCCACCACACACCTCTAACATACCAAACACGCAACTTTCCCCCTCCGGTTCATCTGTCCGAAAACGCGAAACCCCGGGAATACTTTCCCGGATGTTTCCCCCCTTCGTCGGTATCACCTACTACCGCGATTGGGCACACCTAGCATCGTTACTTGTCATGTCATGCATCGATATGCATTTGTTTGCATTGTATTCATTGTTTCTTGCCCCTCTTCTCTCCGGTAGACTACGAGACCGACGCTGCTGCTGCCCAGTTCGACTACGGAGTTGACGACCCCTCCTTCTTGCCAGAGCAACCAGGCAAGCCCCTCCTTTGATCACCAGATATCGCCTATTCTACTCTATACTGCTTGCATTAGAGTAGTGTAGCATGTTACTGCTTTCTGTTATACCTATCCTGATGCATAGCCTGTCCTTGTTACTACTGTTGATACCTTTAACCGCAATCCTAAATACTTAGTATAGGATGCTAGTTTATCATCATTGGCCCTACATTCTTGTCAGTCTGCCTTGCTATACTATTGGGCCGTGATCACTCGGGAGGTGATCACGGGTATATACTATACATACATACTATATAGATGGTGACTAAAGTCGGGTCAGCTCGAAGAGTACCCGCGAGTGATTCACGGACTGGGGGCTGAAAGGACCTTTGTCCCGACGGCCCTCTGTGTGGGTCTTTGTGGCGGAGCGACAGGGCAGGTTGAGACCACCTAGGAGATAGGTGGGCCTGGCCCTGTTCGGCGTTCGCGGATATTTAACACGCTTAACGAGATCTTGGTATTTGATCTGAGTTGGCTACGAGCCTATACGCACTAACCATCTACGCGAGAGTAGTTATGGGTATCCCGACGTCGTGGTATCAGCCGAAGCACTTCGTGACGTCAGCGACTGAGCGGCGCGCGCCGGGTTGGACTGCGTTAACGCAACTTCCTTTGTAATGGAGGTTGCTAGGTTTGCTCACCGGCCGCGTACGCAACGTGTAGGTGTGCTCAGGGCGATGGGCCCAGACCCCTGCGCGCTTAGGTTTAGACCGGCGTGCTGGCCTCTCCGTTGAGCCTAGGTGGGGCTGCGACGTGTTGATCTTCCGAGGCCGGGCATGACCCAGGAAAGTGTGTCCGGCCAAATGGGATCGAGCGTGTTGGGTTATGTGGTGCACCCCTGCAGGGAAGTTAATCTATTCGAATAGCTGTGATCTTCGGTAACAGGACGACTTGGAGTTGTACCTTGACCTTATGACAACTAGAACCGGATACTTAATAAAACACACCCTTCCAAGTGCCAGATACAACCGGTGGTCGCTCTCCCTCAGGGATACGAGGGGAGGATCGCCGGGTAGGATATGCTATGCGATGCTACTTGGAGTTGCTACTTGGAGATGCTACTTGGAGGACTTCAACCTACCCTCTTCTGCCTGTTGCAAGACGAAGGTGACCAGAAGCGTAGTCTTCGATAAGACTAGCTATCCCCCTCTTATTCTGGCATTCTGCAGTTCAGTCCACTGATATGGCCCTTTACACATATACCCATGCATATGTAGTGTAGTTCCTTGCTTGCGAGTACTTTGGATGAGTACTCACGGTTGCTTCTCTCCCCCTTTTCCCCTTTCCCTTCTACCTGGTTGTCGCAACCAGATGCTGGAGCCCTGGAGACAGACGCCACCGTCGACGACGACCCCTACTACACCGGAGGTGCCTACTACTACGTGCAGCCCGCTGACGACGACCAGGAGTAGTTTAGGAGGATCCCAGGCAGGAGGCCTGCGCCTCTTTCGATCTGTATCCCAGTTTGTGCTAGCCTTCTTAAGGCAAACTTGTTTAACTTATGTCTGTATTCAGATATTGTTGCTTCCGCTGACTCGTCTATGATTGAGCACTTGTATTCGAGCCCTCGAGGCCCCTGGCTTGTATTATGATGCTTGTATGACTTATTTTATTTGTAGAGTTGTGTTGTGATATCTTCCCGTGAGTCCCTGATCTTGATCGTACACATTTGCGTGCATGATTAGTGTACGATTGAATCGGGGGCGTCACATACTTTGACTTCCTAATTGCAGGCTCAATATCTTGACCTACCGATGATCTAATTTGTGGCATTATTACCTTAAGAAAAGATTTGCATTTAATTTTCTTTGCATATTCTTACCAAATATACTTGCTCAAATATAAGGTTATTGAAAAGATGCAAATATTTTTAAGGCAAACATAGTTTTAAATGGATCTCTGTGCCATTTTGGAGATGGCGCAACGGGTCATCTAGTGTTTGTAAACATAAAATATATTCAAGAATTTAATTGATTTGTAAATTTTTAATAAGTAATGATGGATTTAGTAAAGAAAATTGAAAAGAAAAAGGGAAGAAAGCAAAACAAAAAGGAAAACGAAAGATTTAAAACTGATCAAGGTAATTAGAGAAACTAGTTGAGAAAACACAACAAAGCATCTCCTCGCAAAAAAACATAAAAAACATCCGGAAGCTTCCCAAAACAGGTTGGGGAAACTTCCCGAAAAGGAATAGGAAAAATCCATGCAGAACAAGACGGAGCTAGTTAAATTCTGCCATGAAAGACGGGTGTTTAATTTAGATGCTCATACCATAGCTAAAAACTCGGTTGTGTTTCAACCTGGGCATTATGTCTGGCTTTTAGATCCGCTAGATTATGTAAAACTTAATATTGAGCATTAATAAAGTCGGGTGGTTTTCTTAAAAAAAAATCTATTTTCTATGCATTATATTATAGGAAATAAATTATGGCTCTAATTGCCAAACTAGTTCCAAAGAAAATACAAGAAAAATAGAGCAAATCAAAACAAATATATCGGGCTTAGGAAGAAATATTTTCTACCCAAACTAATTTTTAAATTCATTTTTTCTCAAGCTGATTTTGAGCCTTAAAGTAATTCTCGAAAATATCACTGGTTTAATTAACCAAAACAAAATTTTAAACCCCAAATAAATATCCGAGCAATATTCAAGATATTTTCAAACTCTGTGTATTGAAGAAGTCATATTATCCTCTCTCATTTAATTTCTTTTGGTTTAGAATGTATGAATATTTCAGAATTCATACAAATTCAGAGGAAACAAAATCCAAATGGAGATTTTTCAGGAAGTTGTTTGATTCCCTCCTTATTAAGTATTCAAATAAAATTTCAAAAGTATCATATTCTACACAAATTCAAACAAGATTGAAGCAAAAAATAATTACTATTTAATTAATCAACATTCCAAAATTTTGAACTTTTTTGGATGTGACATACATATAGTGAGTGTTATGTTGTTACAGAATGTTAAAAAAAACTTCAGATAAAAAATAGGAATTATCAATGTTCGGTTGCATCACATTTCTAGGAACTATCTGAAAATTAGGCTAATTACTGACAAGGAATCACTAACTTATGCAATGCATGTATATGAATGCATGACATGGTTGCCTAACAAATATTATCACGACTTACTTTTTCTCGTGCCAATCTGTACAACTTTGAACTTTTCTTCTACATCAACATGCCTAATCTGAAAGAAGTTTTTTTTATAATGGGTGTTTTTATTGATTCAGAATATAGTATCAAGAGGATACAAAACACAATGAGTAACACTGGCCTCTGCATAGCAAAGATGCACACAGCCAATGTCAATGCACACACATAAAGAAATACGCCGCCTAATAGCAAAGTCATATAAGACCGAAGTTATGTTTAGGCGGAGAAAAAGGAAGAAAAAAATAGAGCAACGGTGATCCACGACGAGCAACTACTGACCAAAACGAAGATGTTGTGTACGTCCATGATCCGGACTTTGGACAGCCGCCAAGAGTAGTCTACAGAGCCAAGAACCAATGACACTCGTGTGAAGCAGGTCGTAGGTCAACTGTTGAAAGAGGTTGGCAGCGCCAAAATCCCATATTGGGGACGCTTTGACGGTTCTAATCCTTTGTCACAAATGTACATCAATGATATAATCTATGCATGGCGATTGCCCCCCAAACATCAATGAAAGATATGCAAGCTTTGCATATTCATGAAAAAAGCAAGTCGAAACTGAGAATTACTGATGCGGAGCATCCTACGATCATCCCCATGTACACTACGATGAGACCTCAACCTCAAACATACGCCATGGGACACAAGGTGAACTCGTCCCTAAGTCCTTTCCTTTTCCATTCACGCGAGACATGGTTGCTACCTAATGCAAAGACACTACATGTGCTCAGGAACCAAGGACTTAAGGAGGAAGAACGGCCAGCATCAAGACTTGTGCAGATTTTCTGCCAAGCCCGGAACTTCCGGCCACAGCTCGGAACCTCCGGACCCCGAACCTTCCGGCCAGCCCGAAACCTCCGGCCCACTCACTCCAGACGTTGCCCGGGCGTGCCAACTCTCTAGATAGCCCGGAACACGGCCGGAACCTCGCCCGGAACGTCCGACGCCCGGAACCTCTAGCCTGCCCAGAACTTCTGGCCCCTGGAAACTAGACCAGCCCCGACTGTGCCAACTCTCTGATTAGGCCGGACCCTCCCCGGAACCTTGCCCGGAACTTCCGGCCCTGCCTGCGCGCAGCGACTTGGGCCGAGGCCCGTGTACCCTTTCGCCCCCTAGACTATATATACTCTTCTCCCACCTACGTTTTAGGTTTAGCAAAGTAGTAGATCATTTGAGAAGCTTTGCTCTCCACTTGAGCCCTTCTCCGTCGAAGTTCACGACCTTTACGGAGAAGATCCCCCAAGTGGATTAAAGACCCCTCACAGGAAGACCCCACAAGACCTCCTCCCGGAGAAGTACTTGCTACTTGTATCGTCCTTTGTTGATCGTGGATCGTGTATCTCTTTGTGTTTCGAGGATCTAGCACATGTGTAATCAAATCTTGTTGGTTTGAGTGATTTCTCCCGTGTTTCTCCCGTGCTTTCCCTCGTGATTTCCCCTCGTGTTCCTCGCGGGATCCGCTCCAATCGTGAAAGATCGGGCATCTAGGGTTCTACCCTACATCATCTTGGTATAATAGCCACGTTGACCACGAATTTGGAGCCTTCCCCTTCATTTTCTAGCCTTCCTTTGCTTGATTTTGTCCTAAATTCAAAAATCCCCATAAAAAATAGCCCACATTTTTTTTATGATTTGTTGGTTTGGATGATGTTTTGTTGATTTTGATCCATGGATTTGCTTGGTTTTAAGTGGATCTAGCTTTCCCCCATCTTTCTCACCATTTCCAACCACGAAATCGTCTCAATTTTGACATTGGAAATCGAGATTTTCCGCCCTCGCCCTCAGATACAGAATTTAGGGTTCGTCCCAGAGGAAATTCCACGACCCCCGGAACTTCCGGACTCCCCCGAAACTTCTGTCCTTGCCCCGGAACTTCCGCGCTAACGAGAGAGTTTACCAACAATCCCCCGGCTTCTCCCCCCACTTTTTCCGCGACCCCCAAAACTTTCGGCCCTAGGCCCGGAACTTCCGCCCTAACCAGGGACTTTACACAGAATTTCATCATCAGCCTCTTTCACCGTTTTCATCATAACTTTTCGCTCCGAACTCCGATTTGAGTGTTCTTTGGCTCGTTTTGAAGCTATCGACGTGCCCAAGGTCCTCACATTGGTTTCATCACCATTTAACTCTATCAAATTTTTGTAACTTTGGCAAAATTGCCGAGGCCTTCCACCATATCTTCCGCTATACCACCGTAGACTTTCGCAACCTAACCCTTTTTTGCTCCATATAGCATTTTGATAACCCACAAGTATAGGGGATCACAATAGTTTTCGAGGGTAGAGTATTCAACCCAAATTTATTGATTCAACACAAGGGGAGCCAAAGAATATTCTTAAGTATTAGCAGTTGAGTTGTCAATTCAACCACACCTGAAAGACTTAATATCTGCAACAAAGTATTTAGTAGCAAACTAGAATGGAAGTAACTGTAACAGTGGCAAAAGTAACAGTAGTAGTTTTGTAGCAATCGTAACAGTGGCAACGGAGAAGTAACTAAGCAAAGATCAATATGAAACGAGCTTGTAAGCAATGGATCAATGATGGATAATTATGTCGGATGACATTCATCATGCAACATTTATAACCTAGGGTGAAACCGAACTAGCTCCAATTCATCAATATAATGTAGGCATGTATTCCGAATATAGTCATACGTGCTTATGGAAAAGAACTTGCATGCCATATTTTGTCCTACCCTCCCGTGGCAGCGGGGTCCTATTGGAAACTAAGGGATATTAAGGCCTCCTTTTAATAGAGTACCAGACCAAAGCATTAGCACTTAGTGAATACATGAACTCCTCAAACTACGGCCATCAACGGGAAGTGTCCCGACTATTGTCACTTCGGGGTTGCTGGATCATAACACGTAGTAGGTGACTATAACTTGCAAGATAGGATCAAGAACTCACATATATTCATGAAAACATAATAGGTTCAGATCTGAAATCATGGCACTCGGGCCCTAGTGACAAGCATTAAGCATAACAAAGTCATAGCAACATCAATCTTAGAACATAAGGGATACTAGGGATCAAACCCTAACAAAACTAACTCGATTAGATGGCAAATCTCATCCAACCCATCACCGTCCAGCAAGCCTATGATGGGATTACTCACGCACGGCGGTGAGCATCATGAAATTGGTGATGGAGGATGGTTGATGATGACGATGGTGACAGATTCCCCTCTCCAGAGCCCTGAACGGACTCCAGATCTACCCTCTCGGGGAAGAACAGGGCTTGGCGGTGGCTCCATATTGTAAAACGCGATGAATCCTTCTCTTTGATTTTTTTCTCCTCGAACGTGAATATATGGAGTTGGAGTTGAGGTCGGTGGAGGTCCAGGGGGCCGACAAGACAGGGGGCGCACCCAGGAGGTAGGGCGCCCCCCACCCTTGTGGATAGGGTGTGGGTCCCCTTCGGTTGATTCTTTCGCCAATATTTTTTATTTATTACAAAAGTTATCTCCGTGAAGTTTCAGGTCATTCCGAGAACTTTTATTTCTGCACAAATAAGACTATGGCAGTTCTATTGAAAATAGCGTCAGTCCGGGTTAGTTCCATTCAAATCATGCAAATTAGAGTCCAAAACAAGGGCAAAAAAGTTTGGGAAATTAGATATGTTGGATATGTATCAACTCCCCCAAACTTAACCCATTGCTTGTCCTCAAGCAGTTCAGTTGATAAACTGAAAGTGATAAGGAAAACTTTTACAAACTCTGTTTGATCTTGTTGTTGCAAATATGTCGGTGCAACAAACCCTGGGTCTGTTGCCCTAACTGTGCACATGCACAGGTTCAAGACTGAAGCACCAACCCAAGACAGAGTACGAGAAACCAAGAGATTCGAAGGACCAACAAGCAGGTTAGAGGGACTAAGACCAAGCCAGAAAAGCAAGATATCATCAAGAGAGAGGCCTCCTTTGCCGAGCAGGCGAGCACGGCAAGGGGCGAGGCCACCCCTAGAAGAAGATTACCACAGCGTCCCGGCAGGGCCTGCCGGGACTTGCGGAGGCCAAACCACCTCACCAACCATTCCACCATGACTCACATCGTCTATCAGTGCGGTGTCAAGATTCAGAGTGATTAAGTGGCAGCCACTCGCCACATGCCAGCCCCTTTCTACCAAAGAATCCACAAATAACAGCCGTCCTATGACATGTTAGACGAGCAGGCATGGAGATGGCAAGATAGCATGGCAAGCCTTGCCGGGCAACCAATGACATGATGTTAAGCGACGCATTAAATGCGCCCTGTCAGCCTGCAGAGTTAGGTATGATAGCACTATTTGCCATTTTATCAGTGTCTAATGACTGATTTGCCACTGTGGTGACCCCTTAACCTATAAAAGGAGGCCCATGGCGATGGGTCGAGAGGTTAGAAGGTTGGATAACTCACACCCCCATACGCGCGTAGTCACTGCCGCCCTGAGGCAACCCTTGCCGGGCAAGTGTACTGCGCTCCACCATCATATTTCCACCATCAATCCACCAAAGCAGGAGTAGGGTTTTACGCCTCGCGGCGGCCCGATCCTGGGTAAAACTGCCCATGTGATCTCTACCGTGCTGCCCCACATTGGTCTGCTCTTTGTGCAATGGGACGTCCCCCTGCGAAACCATCAAGGGGCCATCCTGGTCCCATAGGTGGTCGTGGTTTCTCGCGACATCTTTGGCGCGCCAGGTAGTGTTGGGGAACGGAGTAATTTCAAATTTTTTCCTACGATCACGCAAGATCTATCTCTAGCTGATGCATAGCAACAAAAGGGGAGAGTGTTGTCTACATACCCTCGTAGACCGAAAGCGGAAGCGTTATGATAACACGGTTGATGTAGTCGTACGTCTTCACGATCCGGCCGATACTAGCACCGAATCTACGGCACCTACGTGATCTGCACATGTTCAGCTCGGTGACGTCCCATTAACTCTAGATCCAGCTGAGGTCGAGGGAGAGTTTCGTCAGCACGATGGCATGGTGACGGTGATGATGAAGTTACTAGCGCAGGGCTTTGCCTAATAACTACGACGATATGACCAAGGTGGAAATCTGTGGAGGAGGGCACCGCACACGGCTAAACAATCAACTAGTGTGTTCTAGGGTGCCCCTGCACCTGTATATAAAGGAGGAGAGGGGAGGCCGGCCAGCCCTCCTTGGTGCACCCACAAAGGGGGAATCCTACTAGGACTCCAAGTCCTAGTAGGTTTCCACCAAGAAGGAGAGAGGGGGAAGGAAGGAGAGGGAGAGAGGGAGAAGGAAAGGGGGGGCCTCCTTTCCCTTGTCCTATTCGGACTCAAGGGGGGGCAGCCCTCCCGCGGCCCTCTTCTCTCTCCACTAAGGCCCATCGAGGCCCACTAGTTCCCCTGGGGGGGTTCCGGTAACCCTCCGACACTCCGGTTTTATCCGAAACTTCTCCGGAACACTTCCGTAGTCCAAATATAGTCATCCAATATATCAATCTTTATGTCTCGACCATTTTGAGACTCCTCGTCATGTCCGTGATCACATCCGGGACTCCGAAGAACCTTCGGTACATCAAATCACATAAACTCATAATACCAATCATCATCAAACGTTAAGCGTGCGGACGCTACGGGTTCGAGAACTATGCAGACATGACCGAGACACATCTCCGGTCAATAACCAATAGCAGAACCTGGATGCTCATAATGGTTCCTACATACTCTACGAAGATCTTTATCGGTCAAACCGCATAAGAACATACATTGTTCCCTTTGTCATTGGTATATTACTTACCCGAGATAAGATCGTCGGTATCATCATACCTAGTTCAATCTTGTTACCGACAAGTCCCTTTACTTTTTCCGTAATACTTCATCCCACAACTAACTCATTAGTCACAATGCTTGCAAGGCTTATTGTGATGATTATTACCAAGAGGGCCTAGAGATACCTCTCCGAAACACGGAATGACAAGTCCTAATCTCGATCTATGCCAACCCAACAAACACCTTCGGAGATACCTATAGAGCACCTTTATAATCACCCATTTACGTTGTGACGTTTGGTAGCACACAAAGTGTTCCTCCGGTATTCGGGAGTTGCATAATCTCATAGTCTGAGGAACTTGTATAAGTCATGAAGAAAGCAGTAGCAATGAAATTGACACGATCATAATGCTAAGCTAACAGATGGGTCATGTCCATCACATCATTCTCCTAATGATGTGATCCCCTTCATCAAATGACAACACATGTCTATGGTTAGGAAACATAACCATCTTTGATTAAGGAGATAGTCAAGTAGAGTCATACTAGGGACTATATGTTTTGTCTATGTATTCACACATGTACTAAGTTTCCGGTTAATACAATTCTAGCATGAATAATAAATATTTATCATGAATTAAGGAAATAAATAATAAATTTATTATTGCCTCTAGGGCGTATTTCCTTCAGTCTCCCACTTGCACTAGAGCAATAATCTAGTTCACATCACCATGTGATTTAACACCAATATTCACATCTGTATGTGATTAACACCCATAGTTCACATCGTCATGTGACCAACACCCAAATGGTTTTACTAGATTCAATAATCTACTTCACATTGCAATGTGATTAACACCCAAAGAGTACTAAGGTGTGATCAAGTTTTGCTCGTGAGAGAATTTTAGTCAACGGGTCTGTCACATTCAGAGTCATATCTATTTTGTAAATATTCTATGTCTACAATGCTCTGCACAGAGCTACTCTAGCTAATTGCTCACACTTTCAACATGTATCCAGATTGAGATTTAGAGTCATCTGGATCGGTGTAAAAGCTTGCATCGATGTAACTCTTTATGACGAGCTCTTTTATCACCTCCATAATTGTGAAATATTTCCTTAGTCCTCACTAAGGATAATCTTGACCGCTGTCCAGTGATCTACTCCTAGATCAAAATTGTAATCCCTTGCCAAAATCAGGGCAGGGTACACAATAGGTCTGGTACACATCATAACATACTTTATAGAATCGATGACTGTGGCATATGGAATGACTTTCATTCTCTTTCTATTTTCTGCCGTGGTTGGGCTTTGAGTCTTACTCAACTTTACACCTTGTAATATAGACAAGAACTCCTTCTTTGACTGATCCATTTTGAACTCTTTCAAAAATTTATCAAGGTATTTACTCATTGAATTTCTTTTATCAAGCGTCTTGATCTATCTCTATAGATATTGATGCCCAATATGTAAGCAGCTTCACCGAGGTCTTCCATTGAAAAACTCTTTATTCAAGTATCCCTTTATGCTATCTAGAAATTCTATATCATTTCCAGTCAACAATATGTCAGCCACATATAATATTAGAAATGCTATAGAGCTCCCACTCACTTTCTTGTAAATACAGGCTTCTCCAACAGTCTGTATAAAACCATATGCTTTGTTCAACTCATGAAAGTGTATATTCCAACTCCGAGATGCTTGCACCAGTCCATAGATGGATCGCTGGAGCTTGCACACCTTGTTAGTACCTTTAGGATCGACGCAACCTTCTGGTTGCATCATATACAACTCTTCTTTAAGAAATATTCATTTAAGGAATGCAGTTTTGACATCCATTTGCCAGATTTCATAAAATATGGCAACTTCTAACATGATTTGGACGGATTTAAGCATCACTACAGTTGAGAAAATCTCATTGTAGTCAACACCTTGAATTTGTCGAAACCTTTTGTGACAAGTCGAGCTTTGTAGATAGTAACACTACTACCAGTGTCCGTCTTCCTCTTGAAAATCCATTTATATTCTATGGCTTGCCGATCATCGGACAAGTCCACCAAAGTCCACACTTTGTTCTCATACATGGATCCCATCTCAGATTTCATGACCTCAAGCCATTTTGCGGAATCTGGGCTCATCATCGCTTCCTCATAGTTCGTAGGTTCATCATGGTCTAGTAACATGACTTCCAGGATAGGATTACCGTACCACTCTGGTGTGGATCTTACTCTGGAAGACCTACGAGGTTCGGTAGTAACTTGATCTGAAGTTTCATGATCATCATCATTAGCTTCCTCACTAATTGGTGTAGGAATCACTGGAACTGATTTCTGTGATGAACTACTTTCCAATTCGGGAGAAGGTACAATTACCTCATCAAGCTCTACTTTCCTCCCACTCACTTCTTTCAAGAGAAACTCCTTCTCTAGAAAGGATCCATTCTTAGCAACAAAGATTTTGCCTTCGGATCTATGATAGAAGGTGTACCCAACAGTTTCCTTTGGGTATCCTATGAAGATGCACTTCTCCGATTTTGGTTTGAGCTTATCAGGTTGAAGATTTTTCACATAAGCATCGTAGCCCCAAACTTTATGAAACGACAACTTTGATTTCTTGCGAAACCACAGTTCATAAGGCGTTGTCTCAACGGATTTCGATGGTGCCCTATTTAAAGTGAATGTAGCTGTCTTTAATGCATAATCCCAAAACGATAGTGGTAAATCGGTAAGAGACATCATAGATTGCACCATATCTAATAAAGTGCGGTTACAACGTTCGAACACACCATTACACTGTGGTGTTCCAGGTGGCGTGAGCTGTGAAACTATTCCACATTGTTTTAAATGAAGGCCAAACTCATAACTCAAATATTCTCCTCCATGATCAGATCATAGAAACTTTATTTTCTTGTTACGATGATTCTCCACTTCACTCTGAAATTATTTGAACTTTTCAAAGGTTTCAGACTTGTGTTTCATTAAGTAGATATACCCATATCTGCTCAAATCATCTGTGAAGGTCAGAAAATAATGATTGTCGGTGTTCCGGGAACGGGAGTCCCCAGACTTGCCTGCCTGCGGCCTGCGGCGTGGCTCAGCCAGTGGCCCAGTACGGCCCGTCTTCATCGACCAGCGCTCAAGACCCTCGCGAGGGACCAAGCCTCGTGGGGCGGATGACGCAAGGCCTCCTCAGGGGCGGCCTCACCAGGCAGGCTCGCGAGGAGGCGGAGAGATCAAGGCAAGGGGTACCACGCGAGGTCCTCGTGACGCAAGCCATGACGACCAAGGCCAGGCGGGCGCGAGCCTGCGCAGTGTCCTCGTTTCCTCTTTGGTGCAAAGGGGGCAAGCGCAGGCGTGGAGTACCGAGGCATCAGGCAAAGGTTTCCATATCGGTGCAACAAGACCAAGGCCAGCGGGACGGCAGGACGGAGGTCACCATGGAGCCCAAGACGGCGTCACCACCAGTGCCTTTGGCAGGCGAAGACCACCTTTAGTCAGGATAGCTTGTACTAGCTGTCCCCTTTCAAAATGACCGTTGTTGGATCCCTTCCCGCTCAATATTTGGGAAGAGGACCAGGGCCTCTACAAATAGGGCTAGCCACCACAGTAGAGGGGGGGGGGGCGAGCCCAGTTCATCTACACACCACCAAGCACAAGAACACCTCTCCTGGCGAGGCTGTTCTTCCCCTGTACTATTCATTATCAGCCCAAGAGGCCATCCACCACACCACACACAGGAGTAGGGTATTACACCACAACGGTGGCCTGAACCTGTATAAATCTTGTGTCTCTTGTGTTGTTCATGGAGCTAGCTTAGAGATCATAGCGAGGCTGAGGGCGTGTTTCGGTAGGGGAGAGATCTTCGTGCGCACAGGTTTTGCCGGAACCCAATATCCGACATTTGGCTCGCCAGGTAGGGGGTGCGCCGGAGCTCTTCCTTTCATCGACCCGCTCTCCACCGACACCGCGTTTCGCCATCATGGCGAACATCGCGCTTCCGGCTCCGGCGGGCGGCGCCAGCGCTAGGGCCAGGGGGCTCTGAGCCTTGGACCCCGCCTTACGATAGGTGCAGTGGCCGCACAAGTTCAAGCCAGAGATGCCGCCGCGCTATGATGGCGTGGTAGACCTGCTGGTTTTCCTGCTGGCGTACGAGGAGGCCATCCTCAAGGTCGGGGGTGACGACAAGGTCATGGCCAACTGGTTTCCCCTGGCCCTCACTGGCGTCCCGTGCGCTTGGCTGCTCAACTTTCCGACGTCTTCCGTGGCCTCCTGGGAGGAACTACGCGACCTCTTCCTCACCCAGTACGTATCGCCGGTGCCCCCGGTCGTTGCAGCTCTCCTGGGCGGCTCCCAGGCACCACCCTCGGACCGCCACACCAAGCCGTTCTTTCGCCAGATCGGCGCCACCCTCGCGCGGCAAGGAGCTCCCCCGGGTTGGGTGGCGCCCAAGGCCGACCTGACGTTCAACTCGGAAGACCACCCCGTCAACACCGCCTCCTTGGGTGCGCTCCCGATGCTCTGCATGCCCACCATCTGCCAGGTGGCCATCACCAAGACCCTCTTCGACGACGGTGCCGGCCTCAACGTGCTCTTGGTGGAGGCCTTCAGCCTCCTCCATGTACCGCTGGAGCGGCTCCAACCCAGCAAGCCCTTCTCGGGCGTCGGAGGCAGTTCCTCCAGTTCCCTGGGGCAGATCCGCCTTCCTGTGACCTTCGGCACCCACGACAACTACCGCACAGAGCTGGTTGACTCCGACATCGGCCTCCCGTACAACGCCATCCTAGGATATCCTGCCTTGGCTCAGTTCATGGCAACAACCCATCCGGCCTACAACCTCATGAAGATGCCCGGGAGCAGTGGCGTCCTCACCGTACCTGGAGACACCAAGGAGGCGCTGCTGGCGCTCAAGCTGGCCCTCAAGGCTGCCGCGGCGGCGCAGCCCGCCGGCGCGGATGCCTCCAAGGCCAAGGAAGCTGCACCGACCAAAAAGAAGCAGTTGTTCACTCAGGATAAGGCGGAGACCAAGCAGTTGCTAGTTGAGGAAGACGGGTCCTCGGGAGCCACCTTCACCATAGGTGCCAACCTCGACCCCGACCAAGAGGAGGCGCTAGTGAAGTTCTTGCGCTCGAACAAGGAGGTGTTCGCGTGGGAACCCAAGCAGCTAGCAGGGGTCCCAAGGGAGGTGATTGAGCAGCACCTGAATGTGTGCCCCAATGTACGCCCCGTGAAGCAGAAAGCGAGGCGGCAGTCCACAGATAAGCATGCCTTCATCGTCCAAGAAACCCGCAAGCTAGAGGCAGCATGAGTCATTCACAAGGTCCGCTACCCCGAATGGCCGGCGAACCCCGTTGTCATGCCAAAAAAGGGGGGAAAGGAGCGCATGTGCGTCGGCTTCACCAACCTCAACAAGGCCTATCCTCAAGATCCGTTCCCGCTTCCCCGCATCGACCAGAACGTCGACTCCACCGCCAAGTGCGACCTGCTGTGTTTCCTGGATGCGTTTTCGGGTTATCACCAAATCAAGATGGCGGTGGAAGACGTGGAGAAGATAGCCTTCCTGACCCCGTGTGGGGTGTACTGCTACACCTGCATGCCGTTCGGGTTGCGCAACAAAGGCGTGACCTTCCAGCGGCTGAGGCACATTGCCTTGGGCTGGCAACTCGGGAGGAACACCGAGGCTTATGTCAACAGCATCATGGTGAAGTCTCAGGAGGCGAGGACCTTGATCCAGGACCTCGAGGAGACCTTCGCGAGCCTCCGCCAGGTGGACCTGCGATTCAACCCGGAGAAGTGCGTGTTCGGCGTCCCTTTAGGCAAGCTGCTGGGCTTCCTCGTGTCCCACAGAGGGATCGAGGCCAACCCGGAGAGGGTCAAGGCAATCAAAGACATGAGTCCGCCACAAACCCTCAGAGAAATGCAGAATCTTGTCGGACGCATAACGGCGTTAGGACGCTTCATCTCCAAGCTAGGGGAGCGCGCCCTGCCGTTCTTCAAGCTGATGAAGAGGAAAGGCCCGTTTGAGTGGACACAGGAGGCCGAACAAGCGTTTCAAGAACTCAAGAAATATCCGACCAACCCTCCGGTGATGGTGGCACCGTGCCCTCTCGAGTCCCTGGTGCTCTACCTCGCCACCACTCCCTACTCCGCCAGCGCATCCCTGGTGGCGGTTCGGGAGGAACCTCGGGCTAAGGCCACACCATGCCCAGCCACGGCCTCAGCCGTGGTGACACAAGACCAAGAAGGCCTCGCGAGGACCACGACCATGGCAGTCGGAGACCAACCTCAGCAGGAGGATGCCCCCAGGGCTGAAGAGGCCGCACCAAGCAACCAGGCGCTGGGGGCTCCATCGTCTCAGGAAGCACTTCAACCTCCAGAGGACACAGGCTACGTCAGCACACCCACCCTCGTCGAGCATCTGGTGTACTTCGTCAGCACGGTGTTGCGGGATGCAAGGGCGCGACACCCCATGCCTCAGAAGCTCTTACTCGCGCTCCTGGTGGCCTCGCGTAAGGTACGGCACTACTTTCAAGGTCACCCCATCAAGTCGCCTCGGCCTACCCATTGGAAAGGGTACTCAGGAGCCCCAACTCCGCTCGAAGGGTCGCCGAATGGAACATTGAGCTGCAGGCATTTCAGTTAGAGTTCAGCACAACCAGGGTCGTCAAGGGAGCCGCACTTGCAGATTTGTGGCAAAATGGACAGAGGCGCCAGTGCTCAAGGCGGGCGAGGATCGGTCTCTCTCCCCAGGGAGTGAGGCACCAGATGGCTGGGTCATGTACTTCGATGGAGCGTTCTCGCGGGAGGGCGTGGGGGCTGGTGCAGTGCTTATATCCCCCACTCAAGACAAGCTCTACTACACGGTACAGCTCTGTTTCTAGCAGGGTGAGAAGGTCTCCAACAACATAGCAGAATATGAGGGCCTCATAGTAGGCCTGAAAGCTGCAACAGCACTGGGGGTGAGGCGCCTCGTCATCAAGGGCGATTCACAACTCCTCGTCAACTTCTCCAACAAGGTGTATGAGCCAAGGGACGAGCACATGGAAGCATATCTTGCGGAAGTACGCAAGATGGAAAAGCAGTTTTGGGGGCTGGAGTTGCAGCATGTGCCCCGCGACACCAACCAAGAGGCTGATGACATTGCAAGAGGGCGTCCAGGCGGCTGCCTCAGGAGCCTGGCGTTTTCGAGGAACGACTCTTCAAGCCATCGGCAGCACCGTCACTTTCAAGCACGGCACAACCTCAGGAAGAGCTCCCTCAGCCACCTGCCACGGGAGCCCCGGCCTATGGCCCGACCTCAGGAGCCCGCCTGCTCCTGGCGCTAGAGCCTTAGGAGGGATGCTGGACCACAGAATTCAAGGACTACCTGATGCAAGGGACGCTGCCAGAGAAAGAGGAGGATGCGGAGCGCGTGGCCAGGCAGGCCAGAGCCTACTGCATCCAAGACGGTGAGTTATACCGAAGGCGACCAAATGACGTTTCCCTATGCTGCATATCCGGGGAACAGGGGAAGGAGCTGCTGGCCGACATACACGATGGAGAATGCGGACACCACTCGTCGTCACGGACCCTCGTCGGCAAGGCGTTTCGCAGTGGGTTCTATTGGCCTACGGCACTCAACGACGCGACAGAGCTGGTGAAGTCCTGCGAAGCCTGCCAATTCCATGCCAAGCAGATCCATCAGCCAGAGCAGGGCCTGCAGACCATTCCGCTCTCGTGGCCGTTCACGGTCTGGGGGCTGGATATCCTGAGCCCATTCCCTCGAACGCCTGGGGCTACCGCTACCTCTACGTCGCCATCGACAAGTTGACCAAGTGGGCGGAGGTGGAAGCTGGCTGCACCATCCCAGCCGGGTCCGCGGCCAAGTTCATCAAGGGCCTCGTGAGCCGGATTGGGGTCCCTAACCGCATCATCACCGACAACAGTTCGCAGTTCACCAGCAATCTCTTCAAAACATATTGTGCTAACCTTGGAACGCAGATCTGCTACACTTCAGTGGCGCTCGCCCGGAGCAATGGCCAGGCCGAACGCACCAACGCGGAGGTCCTAAGAGGCCTCAAGACAAGAACCTTCAAGAAGAAGCTGGAGGCTTGCGGCAGGGGATGGCATGACGAGCTCCAGTCCGTGTTGTGGTCCATCCGCACCACCGCCACCAAACCAACGAGCGAGACCCCATTCTTCCTTGTCTACGGAGCAGAAGCGGTTCTCCCTCACGAGGTCAGGCGTCATTCCACGCGGGTCCTGGTGTTTCATGAGACGCAGCAGGACGCTATGTGGGGGATGGACCTCGTGCTGGGGGAGGAACGCCGCCGTGAAGCCACGCTTCGGGCGGCAAGGTACCAGCAGGCGCTGCGGCGGTATCACGGTCGCAACATCCACCCCAGGATGCTCAAGGTAGGTGACCTCGTACTCATGCGGGTGCTCTCCAGGGAAGGGCTACATAAGCTTTCACCCATGTGGTAGGGCCCGTTCAAGGTTGTCCACATCTCCAGGCCTAGTACCGCGCGCTTGGAGACTCAGGATGGGGTGCCCATCCCGAACGCCTGGAACATTCAGCACCTCCGGAAGTTCTACCCCTGAAGAAAGGCCTAGTGCGTGTGAAGAAGGCCTGATGCCTGTGAAGCTCGCCGCCCGAAGAAAGGCCCGGTGCCTATGAAGAAGGCCCAGTGCCTGTGAAGCTCGCCGCCCGTGACACTCTCACGTAATAATGAGTGGGGTTGTACATGCCCCGGAGTCTCCGGAGTGCCGCCCTTAGGTCTTGGGGGCTCCCGCCCATGACAAGTGGCAGCACTTAGCTCCGCACTGGTGAGAAGACATCAAAGACTAGACTAGGTGCCGGACACGGCTTTTCATTTGCTTTCCATAGTTGGCTCGCTCTTTCTTGTTTGAACCTTTCTTAAAGTCACTTCTAGTGTTCTTTGCCGGTTCTGTCCGTTGTTTTCTGCCCTTGTTTTCTGTTTTCAGCTTTTGTCTGACTCGTTCTCTCTCTCGCAGACCTCGCGAGGGGGCTGTGCGGGTGCCCTCGTGAGCCCTTCCTCTCCTGATTTTCGTGAGGCTCTCTCGTTCGAGTTTGCAGCGGGAGCACCCCTCTCAGTCTGTGCCCCTCGGGCATCGCAACACGAAGCGCCGGGCCATGGCCAGCAACCCTCGCGACCAAGGTTCGGGAATGATTCTCCCAACAAGTTTTCTGCAGCTCTTAAGGCGCCCGGCGAGGCCTGAAGCAGGAACCTCACGAGGCGGAAACCGTTTCAAACATACAAAGCTAAGTCGCTCCTACGCGCAGACGCATAAGAATGACACCATAACACAGCACAGGAACAATAAATGCAACACGATAAGTAGGGAATCATAGTCTGTTGCATGCCCCCACGGGGCCCCATACTTCTCTCTCGATGCAGGAAAACAAGGAAAACAAAACAAAAGCGGCACACGCCTTGCAACAGCTCACGAGGAGGGATCCACAGTGTTCTCCTGAGCTCAGTCAGACTCCACCTCACGCTTCACCAGAGCGCGATGACGGGACGACCCGCCGCCGCCCTAGAGGTGGGTACGGCGGCATGGTGGCTGATTGTAGCCACCGCTGGAGGAGCTGTCGTCGGAGGAGGAGCCGCTGAAGCTTGACGAGCTGTGGTCGCCACAGGAAGCGGGTTCGCCTTTGCCCTCGCCGCGGCCGTCGCCAAGGCCGATCACCTCGTCGCCATCGTTGTCTTCAGGGCAGCACCCAACACGGCGACCATGTTCTCCGAACACCCTCACGTAGATGGTTGCGTCGCCATCATACTTGAAGTGGAGGGTGCACCGCCTGCCCAGACCATGCGCACGGGCACGTCTGCCAGCCCCGGGTCAGGGCTACGTTGCCGATGATGGAGATCTCCACCACGACCCAGGAGGCCTTGCTGCAGCAGCCATCTGCTTGCAACCAGAGCCCGCCGGGGCTAGTGGCCGGCAGTTCCCGGCGAAGGAGCAGGGAGATGAAGCCAGTTGCCAGCCGGGTTCCGACCACACAACGAACTCCGGCAGCACCTCCGCTGAGTGGAAGCGCGGCCGAGGAGGCCACGCAGCCGTGGCACGCCTTCTCCCACCAACTGGGCTGCCTCAACATGGGAGGCCACCACCGCATGAAGGGTCACCGCCACGACCACGGGAAGCCATGGCAGGAGTCGCGGGATGCTTGCGAGGACGACCGCGGCCGCGCTTGGGCGGAGGAGAGATAGGCCCTTCCTAGCGAGCCTTCCCCTTCTCCGCAGCCGAAAACCTCTTAAAGGGCGCCATGGGGGGCATTGCTAGCAGCAGGAGCGAGGGAGGAGAAGCAGGCAGGCGGAGCAAGAAGATATGGGCAATGGGGGCTCTCACCCCTCCTCATTTATACCACAAGGGAGGGCAACCGTAGACCTCCATGATCGCAGGTAATGATGACTCTTTTTGCATGCAATAGGGACTCGTCAAGTCGGGCAGTTGCCGAGGCAGCGTGGGGAAGCGAAGACGCCCACGTCCAATCAGTCGCCACGCATCGACCAAGGCCGCAGGCTGTTGGGGCCCGTGGCGCTCCGCCCTTGCCCTTTGGCTTCGCTGCTAAGCCAAGTCCGAGCGCGCCTTGGGCCCGAGGGCTATTGTCGGCGTTCTAGGAATGGGGGTCCCCAGACTTGCCTGCCTGCGGCCTGTGGCGTGGCTCAGCCAGTGGCCCAGTATGACCCGTCTTCATCGACCATCGCTCAAGACCCTCGCGAGGGACCAAGCCTCGCGGGGCGGACGATGCAAGGCTGATACGTCTCCAACATATCTATAATTTTTGATTGTTCCATGCTATTATATTACCCGTTGGATGTTTATGGGCTTTACTTTACACTTTTATATCATTTTTGGGACTAACCTACTAACCGGAGGCCCAGCCCGTATTGCTATTTTTTTGCCTATTTCAGTGTTTTGAAGAAAAGGAATATCAAACGGAGTCCAAACAGAATGAAACCTTTGAAGAAGTTAATTTTGGAATAGAAGCAATCCCGGGAACTTGGAGTGCAAGCCAGGGAAGCTTCGAGGAGGCCACAAGATAGGGGGGCGCGCCCACCCCCCTAGGCGCACCCTCCACTCTCGTGGGCCCATCGAGGCTCCCCCGACCGACTTCTTTCGCCTATATATTCCCATATACCCTAAAAACATCGAAGCGAACAATAGATTGGGAGTTCCGCCGCCGCAAGGCTCTGTAGCCACCAAAAACCTCTCGGGAGCCTGTTCCGGCACCCTGCCGGAAGAGGGAATCCCTCAAAAATGGCCATCTTCATCATCCCAGCGCTCTGCATGACAAGGAGGGAGTAGTTCACCCTCGGGGCTGAGGGTATGTACCAGTAGCTATGTGTTTGATCTCTCTCTCTCTCTCCCTCTCGTGTTCTCTCTATGGCACGATCTTGATGTATAGCGAGCTTTGCTATTATAGTTGGATCTTATGATGTTTCTCCCCCTCTACTCTCTTGTGATGAGTTGAGTTTTCCTCTTGAAGTTATCTTATCGGATTGAGTCTTTAAGTATTTGAGAACACTTGATGTATGTCTTGCCGTGCTTATCTGTGGTGACAATGGGATATTCACGTGATCCACTTGATGTATGTTTTGGTGATCAACTTGCGGGTTCCGCCCATGAACCTATGCATAGGGGTTGGCACACTTTTCGTCTTGACTCTCCGGTAGAAACTTTGGGGCACTCTTTGAAGTACTTTGTGTTGGTTGAATAGATGAATCTGAGATTGTGTGATGCATATCGTATAATCATGCGCACGAATACTTGAGGTGACAATGGAGTATCTAGTGACATTAGGGTTTTGGTTGATTTGTGTATTAAGGTGTTATTCTGGTACGAACTCTATGATAGATTGAATGGAAAGAATAGCTTCGTGTTATTTTACTACAGACTCTTGAATAGATGGAGGAGAAATGATAACTTTGAGGTGGTTTCGTACCCTACCATAATCTCTTCGTTTGTTCTCCGCTATTAGTGACTTTGGAGTGACTCTTTGTTGCATGTTGAGGGATAGTTATATGATCCAATTATCTTATTATTGTTGAGAGAACTTGCACTAGTGAAAGAATGAACCTATGCCTTGTTTCCTACCATTGCAATACCGTTTACGCTCACTTTTATCATTAGTTACCTTGCTGTCTTTATATTTTCAGATTACAAAAGCCTATATCTACCATCCATATTGCACTTGTATCATCATCTCTTCGCCAAACTAGTGCACCTATACATTTTACCATTGTATTGGGTGTGTTGGGGACACAAGAGGCTCTTTGTTATTTGGTTGAAGGGTTGTTAGAGAGATACCATCTTCATCATACGCCTCCCATGGATTGATAAACCTTAGGTCATCCACTTGAGGGAAATTTGCTACTGTCCTACAACCCTCTGCACTTGGAGGCCCAACAACGTCTATAAGAAGAAGGTTGTGTTGTAGACATCAAGCTCATTTCTGGCGCCGTTGCCGGGGAGGTGAGTGCTTGAATGTATATCTTTAAATCTTGCAATCGAATCTTTTGGTTTCTTGTTTTATCACTAGTTTAGTTTATAAAAGAAAACTACAAAAAAGAATGGAGTTAAGTTTGTCTCTTATGCTTCATCTTTTTAATATCTTTTGTGAGTATGATGAAAAGGAAAATTGTGCTCAATTGCTAGAAGAAGAATACATTAAAATGCTTGGTACTTTGAATGATGAGCATGATTGCAATGCTTTTAGTATGAACTCTTTGAATATCCATAGTACTAATGATGATTGCACTAGTTATGATGAAAATGTCTCCTATAAACATGTCGATTTTTGTGGAGTGAACTGGGTTTGCAAGTACACACCAAATAGGGAAAATAGATATTGCAAGAGGCATAAGCAATTAGGAACTAAATGATTGCAATAAAGGCTTAATGTTAGTGCTAACAATTTAAAATATCTCCGCCGTACTTGTGAACTTTGCAATGAACGTGGTCATTTATATCTCCGATGCAAATTGTTTCATGATCTAATCGTGTCCAAAATTTGTGATGAATTGATTTCCCTTGCGCATCATAATGAACTTAGTTTGGTTTTGGGTTATGAAGAATTGAAACACGCAACAAAGCTTATTCCAGCATTTAACCTTGAGGAACTCCTTGATATTGATCTAGAGGACATTTATTTGTATTGTGTGGTGAATTGCATTGAAAATCCTTATATTGCCAATTACCTAAAGAAAAGAAAGCAAATAGAAGATGAAGAGAATACTAATGAAAGGGAAGAGACTTCCCAATCTCCTCCTATTATTTCTTATGATGAATCAGGTAACGAGGAGGAGCTTTCTATTCGACCAATCTCATCAATAAGGAGCTCAAAGAAGAAGGTTGAACCCACACATAATGTGAAGAAGAAAAAGAAAAGGAGGAGCAACAAAGGTAAAAAGGTATCCCTCCCAAATGATGTTGCTCCTACTACTCATTGTGATGATGATAATTGCTATACTATTGGTGCTATCCATACTATTAATGATGAGAGTGATTATGCTTATGATTTGAAAAGGCCCAAGCTTGGGGAAGATATGTTTCATGAGGATGAAATATTTGAGAATATATTCGCTGAAATTAATGTTTGTCCCAAGCTTGGGGATGCTACTATTAATGAAGATGATATTTTTAGCCTCCCAAGTTTTGATATGCAAAGTTGTTATGATGATAGCATGCCTCTTACCTATGATGATTATATCTATGAAAGTGGATTTGGAAGAGTGTCAACTTTATTTAGTGATGATTCCACTCTCTTGGAAGAGGTTTCAATCAATTATGATGAGAACGAAGTTGCTATTTATGATGATTATTGTGATGAAACTTATGCTATAAAAAGTAGTGATGATTATATTTATAAAACTTGTCATGATTATGATTACCCTCTTTCTGAACTTCATTCTTTTAATGTGGAAATAATTTATAGTATTCAAGTCTCTTATGATACTCCCACTATTCCGAATGAGAAGGATTTTGCTTATGAGGAGAGTAGTAAATTTTCTATGCTTGTAGATCATGAAAATAATGCTTTAGTGTGACGCCCGGGTAATCATGCTACAGTAATTCCACGCTAATGATGCCACGTCACCTCGGTTACTGTTATTAATCTCGCGATGGTTCAAAAACGGTTCGAATTCAAATTTAAAATCAAGTCAAACGATTAAAGTTTTCAAAAGTCAAAACTAAAATGTTATTAATGTGACAAATAAATCATGGATATTATTGGTGGAGTAACAACAGTCATTATAAAATATTTAAATACCCTTAAGTGATTAAAACAACATCAAAACAATTAGTTATACTCCTAATATATTTTTCCAAATACTAAACTATTTTTATTCTGAGGTAAAACTTCTTAGATCAGTGGATTAATTGACACACTATTTTTGGAGCTGTTTTCATATTTTACTAAACCAAAAATATAGTGCAACTAAAATAAAAGAGAAATGGGTAAAAGGTAAAGCAAAAAAAAATAACAAAAGGAGGAAACCCCCTGGCCAACTGGGCCGAACGGCCCAACTGGCCGCCGAACCAGGCTACCCGACCGGCCCATCCTACCCCTGCTTAACCCCCCACTCCCACCGAACCCTAGCCCATATCCCCCACTCTCCCCCCCGCTCGGTCCACTCCCTCCCGATCCGATCTGGATCGG